>NC_065448.1:33226195-33575375 GCF_917563875.1 Diabrotica virgifera virgifera | reverse complement strand
GAAGTAAAAACAATCTGTCAGATAATACAGACTAAATTTTATTCATGGTTTTTAAAATGATTTGATCAATTCGAGCATTAAGTGATCCCTGCGCATAACAGACTTCTCAAAAAATGAATGATCCGAGCCATTCATCTGACTTTTCGGCTAGCCGACCCCAACTCATCCGTAGCTTGACGATTTACACGTAAAACTCAACGAAATAACAAGTCGATGAGCAAGCGAACATACATTCTCTCCGTAGGCATTAAGCGGCAGGTACGGCATATTTAAATCTGCCGGTCGGTGTTTCATTTGGCATCGCCAGGTCGCATCGGCAGAAATTGTCACAAATAATCACGCCGTTTTACGTCGTTTAATTGATATTGTAATTTTTTTAAGTTGTCAAGAATTATCATTTAGTGGACACGATGGATCGAAGCATTTGTTAAAAATCAAAGTAATTATAGAGAATTAATAAAATTGTTTTAGAAATATTTACTTTCTGATTCGAAGTGTATTCGTAATACAGAATGAACTAATACATATAATCAAATAGTTACATTTTGAATAACGTTATTGAATCTGAGATTTAGAAAACCATTTGCTTTTCGCTGGAAGTAGATGAAACTTCTGATTATCATGTCATTCATAATTATCAATTATTATTGTTTTTCGATACGCGTTACGTGGTAATATTTGTGAGAGGTTTTTAGGTTTTAGAGACGTGAGTAAAAGCAATAAGGCAGAATATATTTTTGGCGTTTTAAAGAACAGATTAAAATTTTTTGATATAAAAAATAAGTTGGTAGGGCAAACTGGGGCAATCTTATAGCGGCGTTGCTGTGATGTGTGGTGAATTGAATGGTCTCCAGGCAAAAGTTAAAACTATTGCATCACAAGCTTTATTTACTCACTATTATGCGCATATAATGAATTTAGTTTTGCATGATACGTGTAAAAAATAAAGAATATCGTCTTTTCTTGAAAGTTTAGCTCACCTAAACGGACTACGGCTTTAGAACAAATTTGTTTCGAAAAAAAAAGCAAACAGTTTGTCAGACGCGAGGAAATTTTAAATCTCGGTTAGTTTTATCTAATCAGATTATCTCTGGTAGGTAGTTTTAGTATATGTAGCAGATTTTCGTGAACAGCTTTTGGAAGTTTTTGATTTTATTATCGAAGGCGACTATTTTGAAAGTGGCGATACCTCGACCCGTGAAGCAATCGGTTTAAGAACTTTATTAAATAATTACTCTTTTAATATTCTTTTAAATATTTTTAAGACAGAGTTTGCTTAAGATATTCATTGTTGTTCAAAATCAGTCAACTGACATTATTTATTCCAAAAATAGAATAAGAAAGCTGGTGCAAAATCTCAGAGATTTTCGTAATGCTAGTAGTTTCCAATATATACGAAGTGACGTTTTGGATTCGCTTGATATTTCCGATCCATCCCAAAAAAGACAACGATATGATACATATCTCGAAAAACGAGTAGGTATATCTTGAAATTTTGGATACCTACTATTATATGCAAATAGATACTCATTTTCCGAATTTTGAAGATTTGCAAATGTTTGACCTCTTTGACGATTCAAAATTTAAAAGATACCTTCGCCAAAGAATTTCCAAGATATTTATTATTACAAGTTAGGTAGGGGAGCAAGGGGCTAGTTGTAACAATTTTCATAAAATCAAATGTATCTTGACAGCTATTTGCCCAATTATCACTAATTAAAGACTAAACGCTAGTTTAACTCTTTCTGAGGCCGAACAGATATCTTATTGCTCTTTTTTGTAATTTAAAAATATCATTGGATTGGGCAGCCGTACCATAACCCCAAAAAGGGAGACCATATCGAAGATGCGACTCGAACAAAGAAAAATATGTTATTTTGGAAGAGGCTAAATTCATTTCCTTCGAAACAGATCTTATTGCAAAGCAAGCTGAGGATAGTTTCTTGCTTAACACATCAATATGAAGGGACCATTTAAGGTTGTTATTTAAAAAAATACCAAGAAACTTTACAGAATCAACGATACTGATCTGGCTGTTATGAAGAGGTAAGGGTTGAAGAGCTCCTTTATAGGATAATGCTACTGTTTTATCTACATTAAAAGAGAGTAAATTTGAATCGGATCAGGATTTTATTTTGAGTAGATCAAAAGTTATAGTAGCATGAAGAGTTGCGATATTTGAGTTGCTCCAAGTGATACCTACTGGTATCATCAGCAAAAAGAAAAACTTTTCCTCTTGATTTTTAAGCTAGTGATGTCATTAATAAAGATAAGGAAAAGTAGAGGACCCAATACTGAACCTTGTGGTACCCCACATACAACATTTTTGAGACTAGAGTCTGTATCATTTGCTCTAACCAGTTGCTTCCTATTATCCAAGTAAGATTGAAACCAGTTCGAAGAAATACCTCGAATTCCATAGATATCTAGTTTTTTTTTATCAAAATGTCGTGATTTACACAATCAAAAGACTAAGTTTTCACTCTAATGGCACATAACATATCCCACCAGAATGAAAACAATGGGAACCTTCTCTGGTTACACCTCCGAGGCTTCTACAATTTGCAAGCCATACGGATGCTGAGACTAAGGAAGATGAGGGAATTCCACAATTTACAATTCACGTCACATCTGCTCAGCGCGGTAAAGTTCCAACGAGACTGGTTCCCTTCATACTCCACACAGAGTAAATGTAAATCAAAAATGAATAACCATTTTCAATTTCGTTGCAAAACGAAAATACAGCCGAACCATATTCCAGTCCAATCAGAGAGTGCTGCAAGCACCTCTACCGGTTTCGAAACTTATTAGTCTCTCATCAGGAGGCACATATGCTGCTCTCCCTGATCCAACCAAAACAAACCCCAGCGTGCAGTCCCGAATTGCAACGAACGAAATGGCATAGATGCCCTAGCGGCAACTGCTAGCAAAAGACTAAGTTTTCAATTGAAAATGGTTATTCATTTTTGACAATCAAAAGCTTTGGCATAATCACAAAAAACAGTGGCAATGTGCAGATTATTGTTTAATGCTTGATAAACCTGTAGTACAGAAAACATGGCATCTGTGGTACATTTATTATTTAAAAAACGAACTGATTTTGTGATAAAATATTGTTATTAACGAGAAAGGACTTTTATGAGTCTCTCAATAATTTTGAAGAGTACCGGTAGTAATGCAATAGGACTATAATTGCAGGAATTTGATTTTTCACCATCCTTATGAAGAGGAATAATGATGGCCGTCTTTAGCAGTGTTGCCAATTAGGGATAATTATCCGATTTGCGTACCTTTTTGAGAGTTGTCGTATCTTCTTCGTATCTTTAAATATATCGGATATTTGCGGATATTTTTCAGTGTATCTACCATCGACTAAAACTTTGTCATCCATATATTCCCAACACCAACAACACATTAATTTTGTTTGGTTCTACCCAAATTTTTATAAATAGCCTATACTGGATGAATGATGAATGTTAGTGACATCTGATACTTTTCATCTTTTGACAAAAGGGACATGTGCCGATTCTTTTGTTTAGAATTAAATGCACAAGTGCATCCACTTAAGGCATACTAATCCAATTCAAATTTCAAAAACCGTCTGCCCTCCGATGTTATTTATGAGTTTTTAGTTTTTAGTCTTTAAATGAAAGCTAATTCAGGCACGATTTAGTCTTATTTTCATTTTATGTAGTGCCTGAAAACATAATTGATTACAATTATGAGATTAATTGATTAATTCATCAATTATGTTCATAATTATTACGTTAATTGATAATTAATAATTAATTAATCAATCAATTATGTTAATTATCATAATGATAATTGATTACAATCAACTGATTGGCGTACGAACAACGAATTTTGTTATTTGATGGTTGTTAAGGGGACTAAAAGAATAACATTGGCAACATTGATTTTAATAATAGAATAATTTTGACCTAGCGTACCTTTTCGTGACAAATCGGATATTTTTCGAGCGATCATCGGATAATCTAGAGAAATGCGATTGGCAACACTGGTCTTTAGGCACTCTGGAAACTTACCTTTCTCAAAAGAATCATTAATTAGAGAGATGAAGACTCCCAACACACTGTCTGGGAGATTTGAGAAAATTTTTATGGATAGTCCATCGGTACTACAGGAAGATTTGCTTTTGATACTATTGATTGTTTGGATCAGTTCAGATTTATCAACCGGTCTTATAAATAATGAATCCGAGACCTTTCCTGAATTAGGGAGATAGGAAATGGGATCTTGTTGTGACACAATAGTTGATGTTATACTCACATTAATAAAGTATTCATTTAGATTTTCTGGGTCTGGAAGAGAAAATGTTTGAGCTGTGTGAGTTTTATTTCGACGATCGTTTATTATGGACCAAGCTTCTTTTGCAACACTTTTAGAGCTTCTCAGACGATTTTGATAGTAGTACAAATTTTAGCTGATTTTATTTAATTTTAAGTTTTAAATAGATTGCCCTATACTAGGTGATATATTCAGTAACAGAGACGTTGGTAGTAAATTTCTTGATGTACAGTAGTGAACGCATATTTTTGGCTTATATGCGGACACCTTTGGTAGTCCAGGGTTTGTGATGTTTTGGCTTAATTGTGATTAAAGGAAATGCTTTATTGAAGATACAGACAAGCTTATTCAAAAAGCCTTTGTAAAAATGAAAACAATTCCCTGCAAGAAAGACCTTTTTTATTAGATTAGTACTGAGAGTAAGAGCTTTGAGATGCTACGTGTTCTCAATACTGCAATACGGACTGGAAATCTGGACATTGAAGCAAGAACACATAAATAACCTACAGTCATTTAAGTGGTGTTGTGTTACATACACAAATGTAATGTTACAGAAGGATGCTTAAAATAGCATGGACACAGAAGAAACGAACACGAAAGTATTTCGAGAAATGGGCAAATAATACGAAATAGTAAACACAATAAAAATAAACATTTTCAATTTCTTTGCAACACGAAAATGCAGCAGCTGCATAATACTCTGGTCAAATCGGAGAGTACAGGAAGAGTCTATACCGGTTTCGGAGGTTTTTTCCTCCTCTTCAGTAGTTCCATATCATCTTCTTTCCGATTTCCCCAGGCATCATACATTAGGCTTTCCGAATTGCAAAGAACGAAATGTCACGGATGAACTAGAGCCATCTACCGAAAAAAAAGTAAGTTATCAATCGAAGTAGCACAGAAAACTACAATAAATATCGTTCCCATACCACCATATTGACAACACATGGAATATTTTCTTTGGTTACAACCTCCCGAGATTTTCAAAAATTATAAATCATACAGGATGGCGAGGAAATTAAGATGAGAGAATTTTAAATAATTCACAACCCATCTGCTCAGCGTGGTAAAAGTTCCAACAAGAAAGATTTCTTAGTACTCAACAAAATAGTAAATGAATTAAAATGTATAAACATTTTCAATTTCTTTGCAACACGAAATTGAAGCAGCTGCATAATACTCTGGTTAAATCGGAGAGTGCACAGTGCAGGAAGAGTCTGTACCGGTTTCAAAGGTTTTTTCCTCCTCATCCCAGATAGCACAAGTACGTTTTATGGACATCCAATGGACGTACATCTGTGTACATTGGAACGTCCAATGGACGTCCCGCTAAGGTACAATGGACATCCGATGGACGTCCAACGAATGTCCAGAGTTCACAAAATTGGACGTCCATAGAACGTCCGCTACAAACGTACATTGTACGTTGTATTGGAGCTTTCAGTGTACACCTTATGTACATTCAATGTACGTCTTATGGACATTTGTAGGGCACTTTTCAGAAAGCAATCTAGTATCCATAATTTTGTGAATACATAGCAAAAAGCTTTATAGGAAATAGTTCCTTATAATACTAAACTTATAGATACTTAAAAATATTACACAAAATACCTTTTTTATTTCTCCTTACTATAACTTCATTATAATAATATATACTTTATGATAGGAACTAGGAACTTCATTAATGCACGACTGCACTTGCACGATAAACAGAAAACACAAATATATCACAGGATGTATTTTCATAAAGACGAGATTCAGATAATGACGCCCTAGGAAGCATGCACATTAAAAGAGGTTTAATCTCTGTTCTGTTTCTGTTCCAAACTATTTTTAGAGTCAGTACCGTTGTTGTATATTACAAGCGCGTTTGCCATTCTGTGAATTATCATAAATAAACCATCCTTCAGTATTCCACAACAATATTAACAGCGATAATCCCCTAAAAGTACCTGCCTAATACTACACCTTTCACGACCGATAGCGCGAAGAGCGACAACGTTGTCAAGAAGATTATCATTTAGTTTGTATTGGGACTTAATATAATAGTCGCGTTTTGTGTAAAATATCCATGGACCACAAATGGATGTCCAATGTACGTTGAAATCAAACGTCCAATGGACGTCCCGTAATGTACGTACATAGTACGTCCAGTTTTGGTCCATGGACGTTTGGACTTTAAATGTACGTTATATGGACGTACATCGGACGTTGTGTGCTATATGGGATCAGAGTCCCATATTGGGACTACTGATGGGGAGGAAAAGACTCTCCGATTTAACCAGAGTATTATACAGCTGCTGCATTTTCGTGTGGCAAAGAAATTGAAAATGTTTATACATTTTAATTCATTTACTCTTTTGTTGAGTACTAAGGAATCTTACTTGTTGGAACTTTTACCACGCTGAGCAGATGGGTTGTGAATTATTTAAAATTGTCTTATCTTAATTTCCTCGGCATCCTGTATGATTTATAATTTTTGAAAATCTCGGGAGGTTGTAACCAAAGAAAGTATTCCACCTGTTGTCAATCTGGTGGTATGGGAACGATATTTATTGTAGTTTTCTGTGCTACTTCGATTGATAACTTATTTTTATTACAATAAAAATAAAAAACTTCGATTTCTAAGAAACGGACAAGTAACGAGGGGACAGCCATATGAAATGCTAAAACTGACAATACAGGGACAATATATTAGGCGGAAGGAGTATAGAAAGAAGGAGAGTGTTAAGGTTGAAAAATTTTAGGAACTGGTTTAAATGCATTTCAATAGAACTTTTCGGAGCAGCGATAGATAGAGTAAAGATGGCGATGATGATATCCAACCTCCGATTGGTAAATGGCCCTTAAAGAAGAACAAGGATTTGAGCGAGCCACCATCTTGAAGCCATTGCGACAAAAGATACATCAAAAAACATCAAAATTAACTTTTTTTTTTAAATAAAATTGTGTAAATGTATTATATGTACATACCACATTACCACAGAACAACATGTTCTCTTATCAAAATTTAAATTTTTCAA
Organism: Diabrotica virgifera virgifera; assembly: GCF_917563875.1. Lineage (NCBI taxonomy): Eukaryota > Metazoa > Arthropoda > Insecta > Coleoptera > Chrysomelidae > Diabrotica > Diabrotica virgifera. The sequence continues at coordinate 33,568,044 of NC_065448.1, read as the reverse complement.
TTAAAGGGAGCTTTATGGAGAAAAGTAAATCAAATATGGCAACGCCCTGTACACCAATTTTTTTATATGGCATATATCTCACATGTGCAGTATATACCACCCTGTACTAGACATGAATATAACAAACATTGAACATACATAATGTTTCCTTAAATATCCCGGGACGTTATCGTCACTAGCCACTTGTGAAATGTAAACACAAATTTTCTTAAAAGCTTGCTTTTACATTATATATGCGCCTGCCAGACAGTAGTTCTTTTAAAATATAAATACAGCTTGGTTATTCTTTTGGAGTTTTTATAAAAAATATTACAGTTGGTCCTGAATTTTCAGGGCACACTTAAGTGGTCTGTTGAAAATGGTTCATATAAGTCAAATATTAAAACTCAACATTTGGTAAACATGTTCATGTTACTGATACAAAGAAGAAAGTATCCATTACTCAGTTGAACTAAGGATAACATGGTAAATACTTAAATTATTAGTATAAGAAAGAAGCGAAATAAAAAATTATATGTTAAAAGATTATAGCATATCTAATCAGAGGACAAATTAGGGAGCAAAAGAGGAATTAAAAACAAGTAAAAGTAAAACTGTTACAAGACTAATAAGTTGTCAACAGAATATTGGTTCAAACTATAGAAGTTTTAGATTCTCAGATCTAAGACTTGTTATTGTGTCGAAAAAATGAATTTAATCCATAATTTTCTCTCTCACTGTAAAGAAGATGAATTTAAGAGCTGAAAAATGTTTTGTGTATCTATACATTTCCTATTTCTTTATAATATGCAGGGTGTAGCAAATAGGCAGGTCATAAATTAAATCACATATTCTGTGACCAAAGAGTTTGATTGAACCTAACTTACCTAAGTACAGCTGGTTCCTAAAAAAACTGATAGGACTCTTAGTAAGATTTGATCATTTTGAGCAGTGTATGATTGGTCTGACATTATATTATATTTATTATGACAGACAAATAATAAAATAAACAAACAAACAGCCATTTTTTGACGTTGAACAGAATAAGTTATGTGACAAATTTTAAGATATGGCAGTGACAGTGACAGAATGTAAAAAAAGAATGTGTGTGTACATATTTTGTGATTTTAACGAAATTGATATAATGTACTTTAAACAGTTTATTTATATTTTATTTAAATATTAAACTAATTTTAATACTTACTACTTTCCAAAAATTTTTATTAAGACAATACCAAAAATTTAAAAAAATAAAAGAATAAAACGCACACAAACACATTGTTGGCAAAAATTTTAAATACGCATTTTCTGAAAAAAAAATTATATAATAAATATACTTACAATCATAAAATGCATAAAAAAATAAAAAAATAAGAACTTGCATCGGGATTCGAACCCACGAATTTGGGGACGCTTTGATTCGTAATCGAAGCCTAGACTCACTCATCCAATTACTCATTATTTGTCATGTGGAAAAATAGGTCAACTGAACATTTTACTGTTTGACAGTTATTCTGAATTTAAATCAAATTATGTAGTTTGATTTTTGTGGAAGAAAATGTTAAAATATAACAAAACAGTAAGAAAACAATATATTAGATGAAGATTGGTAGAACTTTTGTTTGTAATCAAATTAAGCATGTAAATCAAAGCATTACATACCTACTAGATAAATAAATCGACGCCAAAAAATCATAATTTAAAAATAAAAATCGAACCTAATTTCGGATTTCTCTCTAAAATCCCCATTCTTGAGAAAATAAATTTATTCCAACCTAATCCAAATGTATAATTACAATATGATTATAATAAAAACTACTTACCAAATTAGAATGAGTCCTTGTCCAAAATAGTCCAAAAGTCCAAAAATATATATGAAAACTATTTAAAAAGGCAGTATAACTATTAACTAACTTTTGTTTGTTGTTTCTTTTCACACAAATTTCAAAACGCAACAACCATAAATAATCAAACCACAGCTTTGCCACAGCCGACATATTGAATAATTTTTGACATGTCATTTGAACATCCAATCAGAACAAAGTTATAATGCGCATGCGCCGGGATCGTAGGTTTTAACATATAAAAATTCACCCTCATATCGCGCGTAAAGAAGTATAACTTCAATAATAATTATTTTTCCACCTACCTCTACCGAAAGTATACTTTTCCGGACCTGATTGTAGGGAGCAAAGTTGTACTTTCACTCCCTAGGGAGGAAAAGTAAAAGTGACGTCATGGTATTTCATTCATGAAATACAACTTATTGACGCCCTGTACAATATCTATTTTCTATTACGTAAGTATCTATACATTTTAACGTTTATTTATAAAACACCCTGTATTTTGCAGAATGGTAAAAGCAGTAACTTCTTATTTTGATTTAACAATGTTTACATTAATAATTTGACTTACCTATAGGTATTTGACAGTTGACATTTATATTGTACCTACTTGTTAGTTTTAGTTTTAATAAATTTTGTTGGTTAGTTACATACATACGTCAAGTAAAAATGAAAAAATGACTTGTTATTTGAGGAAGGTGGAAAAACCATATGTATAACATGGGAGTAAAGTACCTTTTCCTCCCTTAAATGATTACTGCCCTCGGCTACGCGTCGGGCAGTAAACTTCATTCTCGGGACGAAAAGTAGCACTTTCCTCCCTTGTTATACAAATAGCTATTTTGTATTTGTGTCAATAAAAATAATTATTTTTTTCAATGTGGTATTAACGTCCTTAAAAAATTTTTTTGGTACTACAAAGGTGTTAAGTAACAGCAACAATTATTATTATTATTATTATTATTATTATTTCGGGACCCGCTAACATTTTAAGGCTCTTTAGAACTAACAAAATGTCTTCAGATGTCACAAAATATGTGAGCAATTAATAATAGGTACATGATAAAAACTATGATTTTAATAACGTTTAAAAGCTTAATTTTCAATTATTGGAAAACCAACAAATTAGCACTTACATTTGCACGCTAGGCCATCGAAATACTTAAACTAGACTAAAGCTATTTGATTTGCCTCCGCAAAGATCAGCAACGAAAACAATAACAAGAGATTAAAAGGTCCGTAAAAGTTTACAGCCGACCTAAAACGACCCTTTATGGACCTTTATTCTAACGTGGAAGCCCCCAATATCAGTGCGATATCATTTATTGGTGCTTGTAAATCTCATCTTAATGAAGTGCAGCCTGTCGTTGACACCTGTCAAATAAGTATTAACGATACTGCTGTCAGCTTTACTTTATTGGCAAAAAGTTTATCTTATGTAGCTTTATTACTTAATAAAAGCGGGGGAATGGGTAATGGGTTTGGAATACATATTCAATTACAGAATATATTTAGAAATATATTAATATGGTAGATATAAGGTCAGTAATTGTCGATCAGGATAATTTTAAAATTATTGTTTGAATTGATATTTTTAAATTAGTAATCAGCTGTTCTAATCTTGGTTGCCACATCGGAAGGCCTGGATCTACAAATTTTACGACCCCTGCAAACCACACGAAGGGCCCCCCATGAGGGGTTCTATGCATTTTCGGTGCATACTGGGGGTTTGAGGGATATGGAATAACCCGCAAGAGAAGGGGGTTCGGAGGTTCTACCTCGGAAAATTTTGAAAAATTAAGGTTAAAATTGTGAATTTTACGGCACTTTACCGAAATTATCGTAATTTATCCGAAACCAGGTTGTATCATTGGAATTGTATAATGTTAAGATTTTCAAATAACTAAATATTTAAAAAACGTATTTAAAGCATGCCTTAGAATAAACTTTCTTTTTATGGATGATTAATTACTCTCATGGAATTCAAAGAACAATAAACAAGGAATAATAACAAGGAAAACTAACTCAGATTGGTCAATACCTTTCTTTTTACCATTGAAAGATACATACATAACTGATTCTGTCGAAGATTTATTCAGTTTACTCATTCGAATTCCTCCTATCTCTCATAATAGCATACTATCTCTCACCTGAGAGACTAAGAGACTCTCACTAAGCAGACTTACGAATCCTGGGACGACCTAAACGTCCTAGGAAAGAAGACTTGGAATTCTCTGCCATAAACATTAAACTGGAGAATGTAAAGTGGGCCAAAAATCAATTTGTCCCATTTAAATCTCATGGGGAGGATGGAATATTTCCTGCCCTACTACAAAAAGGATTGAACATTTTTTTGACCATCCTAACAAAGATTTTCAGAGCTAGCATAGCACTAGGTTATATACCAAAGACTTGGACACCTGTAAACGTGGTGGTGTATATACACAAAATAGGACATAAGACAACACCCTACCAAAATTCTACAGGCCTTTCAGTCTTACATCACTTTTGTTAACGGCAATGGAAAAAATTCTTGAAAGTTATTAAGGAGGAGCCATTAAGGGATCAACCTCTCAAGGGCTACCAACATGCATATCAAGAAGAAAAATCAACAGAAACAGCACTGGACAAAGTAGTTTACTATTCTTCTTTTTTCTGATTCTTTTATTATGAGGCAAGTGCAAATGAACACACTAGAATATAACAGACCGGCATATTTAATGTTTCGTGGACTTTAAGGAGGCATTTGACAGAGTTAAATTAATGGAAGTTTTCCATGTATTATACATAAGAGATGCACCTCTAGGAATAATCAAAACAATCAAAAATATATACCAGTACAATACAGTAAAGAAGAAGAACTAAACGACCTAATTAAAGCTGGCATTGTGATAAGACAGGATAGAGGGATTCTCTGATCCTTTTATTGTTTAACCTGATCATGGATAAAATTATAAAAAAAAATAAGAACAAAAAAACGATACCAACTGAGAGAAAAACAACTTAAAATGATCTGCTCTGCAGAGGACGGAATACTAATCTCTCAAAGTGAAGATTATTTATAACGTATGCTGCCCTAATTTAATATAACACCTAGAAAATTTACCATATAATATTAATTTTCCCAAAACCGACAAAGTGTTATTAGTTCAGAGAAATAAGGAAAAAAATATCCTGTTGGTGACACAACCCCCCCTCCCCCCAGGCCGAAACCAATTTTTTTGAGTAGTATGGACATCTATAATAATAACCTATATCATTCCTGCAGCCCATTTTGATGAGACATATTTAGTTATAAACAAATGAAGATCAAAAAACCGTAAATTTTCGCTTTTTTCGTCTATTACCAAAGAGTTATGCATTTTAAACAAATTTGAGAGTAAGAAACTCATAAATCTTATATAAAACTTCAATATGGCGTTCGCTGAATATGTCTATCCTTATTGGTTGCTTAGAAAATTGCAAAATAAATCATAAATTTTGAGTTTTTATAAATATTCATAACTTTTGTAAAAATTAACTTATAACCTTCTTATTAGACGGAATGCTGAGACTTCTGGTGCTTAAATCATACCCTAAATTTTAAAACAATTGGTCAAATAGTTTAAAAGTTATTTAATTTGTTTATCCCAAATTAATTTTTTTGCAACACTATAAGTCAGAAAATGATGAAGTTACAGTAATACTTTGGATAGTTTATGAAAGAAGAAGATTTACACTATTATTTTAATTTAAAAAAATGACAAAGAATAATTCTAAATATTGCAAAATTATTTTGCAACAACATGTGAATTAAAAAAAGGGGGGCTAACTTCGTCCCTAATTTTCCTAGGACAATTGTTTTTCTTTCTGAATGTGTATAAAAATTCAGTCTTTCTAAATGTGAAAAAATAATTTTTCTACGCGTAACGGTTAAAAAGTTATTCAAATTGCTTATAAGTAAGCAAAAAATCGACATGATTTTGCAAAATAATTTTACGCTGTTTAAAATTATTTTTTGTCATTTTTTTTTTTAATTAAGTTAATAGTATAAATATTCTTCTTTCATAAACTGTCCGAAGTGTTACTGTAACCTCATAATTTTCTGACTTAATTTAGTGTTGCAAAAACATTATTTGGGATAAACAAATTAGATAACTTTTAAACTATTTGACCGATTGCTTTGAAATTTAAAATATAATTTAAACACAAGAAGTCTCAGCATTCCGTGTAATAAGAAGGTTCTAACTTAATTTTTACATAAATTATGAACGTTTATAAAATCTCAAAATTTATGATTTATTTTGCAATTTTCTAAGCAACAAATAAGGATAGACATATTTAGTGAGCGCCATATTGAAGTCTTTTATATGACTTATGAGTTTCTTATTCTCAAATTTGTTTAGAAGGCTTTACTTTTTAGTAATAGACGAAAAAAGCGAAAATTTACCGTTTTTTGATCTTCATTTGTTTATAACTATGTATATCATTAAAATTGGCTGCAGGAAACATATAGGTTATTATTATAGATGTCCATACTACTCAAAAAATTTGGTTTCGGCCTGGGGGGGGGGGGTGTGCCACGAGAAATAATATCGGGAAAGAAATGAAATACAGAATTTGCAAGACCACCAGACCAATAATGATATAAGCGACAGAAACATGACCCGACACAGTGAGTAAAAAGTATGCCAGAAACAGCAGAGATGAAAACCCTTAGAAAACGATGAAACTCAGTGGCGTAGCGTGAGTGTCGGCCGCCCGGGGCGGAAGACAATTTTGCCGCCCTCTTATTTGTATTTTAATTTATTGTATAACATTACATACATTAATTATAGAGAACTTTTCGGCGAGAACAGTCATCATTATTTTGCATTATACAGGTTGGACTTTAAATAAACAAGTTTATCTAAGTTTTACAATCACGTTTATTAATACAAAAATTCTTTTACTTTAACCAATTAGATACATTGATATAACTTAGGTACCTATCACTTAAGATTAGGTACACCTTGACGATCGACAAAATTAAATAAAATCAATTTTTAATTAGAACTAGAACGATACTATAATGTTATATTTTTATTTCTATTAAAATTAGAATTCTATTAGAACTAAAAACAAAACTTCCGTCTTCAATTAAAAATTTATACGTCTACCTTTTTTAAGAGCAAACTCTTTTATTGAACCATCAATGTCTATCGCATCACACACCTCTTGCTCAATAGACAAAATAGCCAAATTAGTTAGTCTTAGAGTACTAATAATTGTCGATCTTAAATAATTTTTAATCATTTTCAATTTTGAAACACTCCTCTCATAGCTGGCCTTGCTTATAGCAACTGTGAAAAATATTCGGAACATTATTAAAATATTGGGCCGAGTATCTTCCAGCTTGGATTTAACAATAAATTTAAATAATTCAAGTGAGTCTGCATTAATCAATTTCGTTGCCTGTAGCAGCAACGAAAGTCCACAGTCGAAGTTTTTCCAGCTTGAAACCCTGCTCGTCAATTTCGTCAGATGCGTAGTCTAGATTACATTCAGTGTTGTCTGGATCTAATAATATAGCCGGTGTGAGATAAACAAACTTATCCGTTAAATTCTGTTGCTGTTGAAAATGCTCACGAATTTCTACAATAACTCTATCTAACGAAGAAAACAGCTTTCGTCTCAACTCATTTTTCCGTCATCGAAAATATGCTTTCTTGGTATGCGAGGTTTTAGGTATAGAAATTCCAAGTTCTTCACACATATTTTTGCATACCCTACAGCGCCATTTGCCCATTCCTCTCTTTTCTCTGTCAATATCATCTGCAAAGCATTTACTTTCTGAGCGCACAATCCTATGTCAAGTCTCCTTGTTTGTATTTTTGTGCATCATTCACTTCATGTAGCACCGGTTGCCACAGGCCCAAAAAACAAAGAAAGGAAAATGACTGCATCGAAACTAGAAAATCACCTGCATATGTCCTAGTAAAAAAAAGAATAGCAACGTTCTAAAGTGCCGAAAAAAGTTGTGCTAATTTTTAGTCATAAACTAATTCGTCACAAAATAAGTATGTAATGAAAAATTCCGTGCTCCTTTCAATCGGTCCGAATTTGTAGTTGCGATAAAAATATAAAATGGTTCAAATATTTACAAAATATTTTTATTATTCATTGTTAAATTTTGCCGCCCCCTAAAAAGTGCCGCCCGGGGCGGACTGCCCCTGCCGCCCCTACTACGCTACGCCACTGATGAAACTGCTACTTACTGGAGGCACATTGAAAAACAGACAGGCTACACAAAAATTAGAAGAGGAAGGTGACTTTGAATATTTCATTAGTTTTTTAAAGCGCGCACCACACTCTCGGCGAAGTTACTTCGCCAAAGTTGACCGAAGTCCGAAGTACCTCACTACATACTCGTTCTACTTCGCGAGGAACACATTCAAGCGGTGCGATACCGACAAAGATCCCTTTGAGTCGGACGCGCGAAACCGACAGAGAACGGAAGTAGAACGAAGCGAGGCAAAGTTGCAAGAAGTGGCTGTCTACACTCTCGTACTTGTTGAACTTCGATCGACTTCGGCGAGAGTGTAGACGGCGACTTAACATCCCACATGAAAATTTTATAAAGTATTTAAAAAATACAAAAAAAATAGAAATTTTATCTCTGTGTATATGTTACCGTTAAAACCCGATTTCAGTTAAAACCCGAATTTACTAGTAAAAACTAGTTTTAACTATGCGCTTTAGACAATTCTAGTTTTAACTAGTCAAAACTAGATTTGACTGCTAAATTCAGTAAAAAACTAGAAATCCCGAACAAATTTCAATTTTATGTACCTACTGAAGACATTTTTGACATAATTGAAGCAGTCCACGTTGCTATTGTTTATGGAGGTTGGGATAGGTTGAAGACTAAAACCGCTAGAAAAGACGCAAATATAACAATGGATATGTATTGTTCAATAATTTTATATCAATGTGTGAAACCTGCCAACGCAAGAAGAAAAAGCGAAGAGGGGTCTTGTGTCGAAACCTATATTGCATTCAGAAATGAATAGTCGCTGTTAAGTAGATTTGATCGATATACAATCACAAGAGGATTACGACTACAAGTTTATTATGGTTTATCAAGACCTTTTAGCAAAATTTGTTTTGTTGAAACCATTACAACGTAAGAGGGCGGAAGAAGTTGCTTATCAATTAACGGATATATTCTTGACTTTTGGAGCACCATGCATTTGGCAGAGAGTTCGGTAATGCAGTTATTAATGAGGTAATGTCATACTGGCCTGAGGCAAAATTAGTTCATGGAAAACCAGGGCACAGCCAGAGTCAAGGTTCAGTCGAGCGAGCTAACCAAGACATCAAGAAAATGTTAGCAGCCTGGATTCAAGACAATAACACAACAACGTGGTCAAATGGACTTGTGTTTTTTACGTTTACGATCTTGTCCAGTATTTTAAGTTGTAGAGAAATTATTTGCAAACAACCGAGGTAGTAAATTATTTACCGAGTTTTAGTTTACCGAGAATCTGGAAATTATTGAAAAGTTTATTAAAAACTAGTTTTGACTAACCCACTCTGTGGCTCAGTGGTAAGAGCGCCTAACCTTTGGATCGAAAGTTCCGAATGGTAGTGAGTTCGAATCCCACCAGGGTCAGGAATTTTTTCATTTATTATAAATTAATAAATGAAAATAGTTTCTGTCCTTGTGGGATCGGTACTCACCGGAGGGACCGCAGACGTTGACAATGACGTCGACTTTGCAAAGTAACAAGACACTTACTCAACACACACATTACACCTGAGTTAGTGATAAGTTATACAATTATCTGGCTAAAGGTTCTAGTTCTCAACCAAGGCCAGAATCAGAGAAAAAAAAATTTTTGACTGAAATATGCTTAGTCTCAACTAGAATTAACTGAAAATATTTGATAGTACTAGTTTTCACTAGTTAAAGCTAGAATTGTCTAAAGCCCACAGTTAAAACTAGTTTTTCCTAGTAAATTCGGGTTTTAACTGAAATCGGGTTTTTACGGTAACATATATATATATTACATAATAACTACATAGGTATACACTATACCTATACCTATACCTATACCACTATACAAGGCATGGATGACAGAAGAAATTCTTAATTTAATGGATGAGAGACGTGCCTATAAGAACAAAAACAAACAACAATATGATGCAATAAATCGAACCATAAAGAGAATGATCAAAGAGGAAAAAGAAAAGTGGCTGTCAGAACAATGCAAGGATATTGAGGAATGTGAGAGAAAGTACGATAGTTTCGGCATGCATAAGAAGATCAGAGAAATGACTGGTACAAAGAAGAAGACTCATAGTGGAATGGTGAATGATTCAGAAGGCAAGATTATAATAGATTTCAAACAAAAACTCACAAGATGGAAAGAATATGTAAAAGAACTTTTTGACGACGAAAGAGAATTAATAACAGTGAAACGAGAAGAAATGAAGGGTTTAATGATACTTAAACAAGAACTGGAATATGCTTTAAAAAACACCAAGGATGGTAACACACCAGGGCCTGATGAAATACCGGTTGAAGTATTAAAACTTATTGATGGAGAAGTGATGAACATGATACTAGAGTTATTTAACAACATATATGATACTGGAATAATACCACAAGACTGGTTAAGGTCCACATTCATTTTAATACCTAAAAAATCAAATGTAAAAGAGTGCTCGGATTACAGAACGATTGCCTTGATGAGTCATATGCTTAAAGTTTTTCTAAAAATCATTCATAATAGAATTTTCCGCAAACTTGAAGAAGATATAAGTGAAACACAAATGGGCTTCAGGAACGGCCTTGGTACGAGGGAAGCGCTCTTTGGTGTGGGCGTACTATTTCAACGGTGTTTGGATATCAATCAGGATGTATACGCCTGCTTTATAGACTTTGAGAAGGCCTTCGATAGAGTCCGACACGACCGACTGATACAACTTCTAATCGAAAAGAACATTGATGGAAAAGATATTAGAATAATAACTAATTTGTATTGGAATCAAACAGCACAAGTCAAGGTAGATGATGAAATGACCGAGGAGATCAAACTATGTAGAGGAGTAAGACAGGGGTGTATTCTGTCTCCTCTTTTGTTTAATTTTTATAGCGAAGTCATATTTAAAGAAGCTCTGTCGGACGTTAGTTGTGGTGTAGTGATCAACGGAAATACAATCAACAATTTGAGATACGCTGACGACACAATGATATTAGCAGACAATCTTACAGATCTGCAACGACTGATGGAACGCACTAACCACTACTGCAACAGCTACGGACTTACATTAAACCTCAGAAAAACTAAATGGATGGTAATAACAAAAGATCCACACGCCAGGAATGATTTGGTTGTAAATAACACGGTTATAGAAAGGGTATCCTCCTATAAATACCTTGGAGCTTGCCTGGATCATACAGGCGATCAAACAAAAGAAATAAGAGCAAGAATAGAAATAGCTAGATCAGCATTTAACAAGATGAAAATATTTCTCTCTAGTCGTGGCATAAATCTTGATCTGAGAGTGCGTATGCTGCGGTGTTATATCTTCTCCACTTTATTATACGGAGTTGAGTCATGGACCATCAAGATGGGCAGCATTAAAAACATTGAAGCTTTTGAGATGTGGTGTTACCGTAGAATGCTACGTGTATCTTGGGTGGACCACGTGACGAATGCCGAAATTTTACGTCGGATCGGAAAAGGATGTGAAGTTGTACTTACTGTGAAAAGAAGAAAGCTTGAATACTTTGGCCATGTTATGAGAGGTGACAAATACTCGCTGCTGAGACTGATCATTCAGGGTAAAATCAGGGGTAAGAGAAGTATCGGTAGGCGCAGAATATCTTGGTTAAGAAATCTGAGGGAATGGTTCGGCTGCAGTTCCATCGACCTATTTAGGGCAGCCGCCAGTAAAATAAGAATAGCTGTGATGATTTCCAACCTCCGATAGGAGACGGACTTAAAGAAGAAGAATACACTATACACTAATAGAACGTGATTAAAAATAGACGAAATCGATTTTTTATCTTGAATTTAAAGTTAACATCGCACAAGAATTTAATGTTTACAGCTACAAGCATGTCATGGAATAAATGCTTCTTTAGTGAAACACAATCCATCCATAAATATATTTTTAATTGATCCCTATACAAAGAGGTACTCGGAACATCTAAAGTAGTGTTTGATTTCAGTGATAAAAAACTCGTTAAACGTATTCATTTGTTTTCTTTAGATGCCACACAAGACGTTTCCCAAAAGGTATTTGATTTTTGGAATCAATTACGTAGATAGATGGATAGTTTGTTGTTGGTAGGATATGAACAGTATGATTAAACATTGAATAGGACTAAATGGTATAAAAATAGTTAAATATATTAATTTTTATCAAAACAAAGCACCAAAATTATTGTTTTGTAAATAATCTCATTTCGAAAATATAAAAACACAATTTAAATTTAGTTCAGAGAAATAAGGAAAAAAAAATATCCTGTTGGTGACACAACCCCCTCCAGGCCGAAAGCAATTTTTTTGAGTAGTATGGACATCTATATTAATAACCTATATGTTTCCTGTAGCCGATTTTGATGATATACATAATTATAAACAAATGAAGATCAAAAAACGGTAAATTTTCGCTTTTTTCGTCTATAACCAAAAAGTTAATAATTTTAAACAAATTTGAGAATGAAAAACTCATAAATCGTATAAAAAACTACAGTATGGCGTTCGCTGAATATGTCTATCCTTATTGGTTGCTTATAAAATTGCAAAATAAATCATAAATTTTGAGTTTTTATAAATATTCATAACTTATGTAAAAATTAACTTAGAACCTTCTTATTACACGGAATGCTGAGGCTTCTGTTGCTTAAATTATAACATAAATTTCAAAGCAATTGGTCAAATAGTTTAAAAGGTATTTAGTTTGTTTATCCCAAATTAATTTAATTTGCAACGCTATAAGTCAGAAAATGATGAAGTTACAGTAATACTTTGGATAGTTTATGAAAGAAGAAGATTTATACTATTAATTTAATCAAAAAAAATGACAAAAAATAATTCTAAATACTGCAAAATTATTTTGCAAAAACATGTGAATTAAAAAAAGGGGGGGCTAACTTCGTCCCTAATTGTTATAAGTAAGCAAAAAATCGACGTGTTTTTGCAAAATAATTTTACGCTGTTTAAAATTATTTTTGTCATTTTTTTTAATTAAGTCAATAGTGTAAATGTTCTTCTTCCATAAACTGTCAGAAGTCTTACTGTAACCTCATAATTTTCTGACTTATAGTGTTGCAAAAAAATTAATTTGGGATAAACAAATTAAATAACTTTTAAACTACTACCAATTGCTTTGAAATTTAAAATATAATTTAAGCACCAGAAGTCTCAGCAATTCGTGTAATAAGAAGGTTCTAAGTTAATTTTTACATAAGTTATGAATATTTATAAAAACTCAAAATTTATGATTTATTTTGCAATTTTCTAATCAACCAATAAGGATAGACATTATTCAGCGAACGCCATATTGAAATTTTTTAGACGATTTATGAGTTTCTTACTCTCAAATTTGTTTAAAATACTTAATTTTTTGGTTATAGACGGAAAAAGAGAAAATTTACGGTTTTTTGATCTTCATTTGTTTATAACTATGTATATCATCAAAATCGGTTGCAGGAAATATAAAGGTTATTAATATAGAAGTCCATACTACCCAAAAAATTCGGTTTCGGCCTGGAGGGGGATGTGTCACGAGAAAAATCTTATTTCTCTGGACTAATTGTAAAATACCCTGATTGTTTGATACCTTTCAAAGGGGAAGCAGCTTTTAACTACCACAGACACATATCATCAAACATATGAAATATGAAATATCATAAAAAACCCAAAAGGTATCACAGTAGTGTGGAGATAATATTGCGGAATATGGTTCCCTAAAAATGACCCAGACTCTAATAAAGAGGAAAGAGGTTATGAAAAAGAAGCGGCGATAAAAAACGAAAATTCAGAAAAGGAGAAAGTAAAGATAAACTGTCGGCTAAGATACTCAAAAAAACGAGAGAGGTAGGTAGAATTACCTACTACTTAGGATCTCTAATGAAATCTGGAACATCGGAAAGTGGTCAAATGACTCCGGTAATCTCACTTTTATTCCCCAGTATAAAAAAGTCTCACCGACAGATTGCAACAATTACCGTACAGTAGTATTTATCTCTTTCGAGCAAAGTACTCCCCACAATAATAAATGAAAGACTAAAATCAATGGTCTTAACACAGATTTCCTCACAGGTAGAGAGGAGCATACGAAAACACATTCTCATATTCTTCAAATTATAAAAAAATCTGAAAGAACATCACAAGCTGTTCTTTCTCCAAAACCAAACCTAATAACACACAGGAGGAATCGAAGTTTATAGAAAACTTTGTAAATGCTACACTTTTTCATCTGAGAGAAACCTCCAAACCACTCATTATTAGAATTAATGCGCATCAAGTATAAACTAAAACAGAGATTTGCACAGATCCCAAATATGTAAAGATGCATCAAAAATTATGACAGTAATGGGTACAAAAAAACGAAAATCAAAGAAGCAGCCCCCCCCCCCCATCTTGCTAAATGAAGAAAACTGTGAAACAAAAAAACAATCATAATTTGATGTCAATGAGAAGGTACAACAGAATTTATTCAAAATATAGCTAATACTTACAAGTTCGAGTCTAAGTAACTCCACTGTCAAATTGGTGTCACCACCCAGTACCAATTTGTACACATTTCCAGCTTAGATAGATTCAATGAGGTGGCTTTTGGTCTATCCCTGCGACCTTTTCAGATCTATTGTGGTTCTCAATTCCTAGATTGAATTTCCTAGCCTGACCCTTTTTAAAAGGTCTAGGTAATAGTTTCGAGACACCCTTCCATGTAGCTCTTTACCGGTGGCTTTTCTTTACCTTAATGCAAAAAACCGCACGCAAAACATTTGCCAGGCTATCAACCTGACATAAAATGTAATCTGCTAGATTTTCTTATAGGTCACAGAATCTGCATAGGTTATTATCTGTCAATCCCATCAGCTTCAACTGCCTATTCAGATTACAATGCTCTAGCAGTTACTATGACTTTGACTGTTTTCCTGTCTTTGCTTATTAGGCCTGCCGTAAAATTTGGCATAAAATTTTTATGTAATGAACTGTTTCGTCAGTATTTGTCTTGGTGAATTTCTCCACAATTCCAGAGATTTGCAAGCTACCCTCTTTATTGTAGCTGTTCTTGTTACTGCTTTCGCAACGTCGCAGAAGGGTTCCTGTTCAACTAATTGAATTAATGAGCCTTGTTTAGCCATTTCATATTTCATTAGGTTTTTCATTGTCCTTGTGACCCTCATATCCAGAACCCAAGCTGCTCTCCTAGTTTATTTAGGGCACCCACATATCCCCATACTAGCTTAAAACCGGCCTCTATAGAATTAAGTGCCTTAAGCACTGACTGGCTATCTGTGAATATGGCAATTGAACGGTAGGTTCAGTGATGGATTGATGATATTTCCGCCTGGAAAATTATGACATTATCAGATACACCTACCGAGAAATGTATCCCTTGCTTTGTCCCTACTATACTGACTCCTACGTCCTCCCATCTATTTGACCTATTACTGTACCAGGTAACTTCGACTTGTATGGATATACCTTATTTCCAGTTTTACCTGCCTAGTACATTAATTTTAAATTTAATGTCAAAGCTATCTCGTAGCTATATCGTTGGGTTGCCTCATTACAATATTTGCTTTTAGCTCCTCGATTAGCCTTCGATAGTCAGTACTATGCTGGGCCCACCACGTAACAGACCCATAGGCTATCATTGGTCTAAAAACCCTTGGTTGAGTCACCAATTCTTATCGTAAAATCTTCTACATATGCTCAAAGACAAAGTAGCTTTCTGTGTGGCTTTTAGTATAGGAGCATTCCATGTAAGCCTATGATCAAAATACCTTCTTTAGCAGCCTCTTCTTGTCCAGTCCTGGACGTAGGCCTCCCCTTGCGTTTTCCACATTGGCCTGTCTTGAGCTATATGGTACGAATACATTATTATGATTGTAATTTAATTCCACATAAAATGACATTTAAAGTAAACATGTCACAAGAAAACCGTTTCATAACCTCTTTACCAAATATCTAGCAGAAAATAACGTAGAGATATTTTGTGGTATAGTCTTCATTATGAAGAAAACCTATTTATACTGAAATATCTGCCGTGCATTGATAGAATTTAAAAAAGTCATTAAATTGTAGTTTTTATGATTTTATTCATAAAATTTGTTTTTATAATAAGCGTTAATAGAATCAACAATATCTTCAAACTCTTATTATGAAAATGTACAAACAAATGGTCTTCTGCAATAGTTGTTATATTAAAAGTGTGAACACACACAATAATAATATTCGTTTAAAGCTCCCCTAACCCATTCAAAGACATCCCCTGATATATAAGTCAATAAGTCTACCAACAATTTAACATCCTTTAACCACTTTCAATCGCCATATTTGTTTTCTTTCCTCTTTTCTACTCGTAACACCCGCCATTTACAATTCAAACCGTGTTTTTGCATAGACCGTATGTTTATAATGAAAACAATTGAATTGGATTTTATCGAGGGGCCTACTGCGATGTTTAGGCATCGATCAGAGTTGGCGATGCCTGGCATTGCAAATATTTTACCTCGTGGTTTTTAAAGTTCGTAGAGAATTTTCTGGCAACAAAGGTAACGGGGATTTTAAAGGTTTTCAAAGATAAAAATTTACTTGGAAATATTGTAAAACATGAATCTTCTTATGGTGACGTGCACCTATAGTGCGTTGGCAAGTAAACCATATGGAGAAACAAATATCTGACCACGGAAAGCAAAATAAAAGTATACAAGACAACAGTAAGATCAATCATGCAGTATACCAATCATGCAACATATGCAGCGGAGACAAGGACTGATACAAGAAAGACGAAACAACAAATCAGCAATATCGAAATGAAAGTATGTATTAAGATCAATAGCGGGCATATCATTAAGAGACAGAAAAAGCAACAGAAGTATACGCGAACAATGCAAAATTCTAAATATTAACAGGTGGATAAAAATACCGGAAAAAATTGAAAAGAACATGTAAGATGTAAACCGAATGAGACCAGATAGATTAGCGAACATCTGTAAAAACAACAAGCCGTATAGCAGAAGGCCCGTTGGAAGGCCGCCAAAAAGGTAGAAAGACAATGTACAGACAACAACAACTGAAACAGAATAAGAGGCAGACAAACAGGAGAAATCTTTTCGCACGAAGAAGAAGACTTTCTCGTTTCTCACCCTATCTGTCCATGAATAGACTGTCCAAAACATGAATAGACCAGCAAAACGGATTAGATTTACGAAAATGACAGTGGGCAATTATGTAGGTAGCAGGAGCTATAATAGACTAGGAAAAACAGAAACTGTCACTGTCAATATAGAAATAGGAGTTCGACAAGGTGACAGCCTATCCACTACACTTTTTAGCCTATCAATGGGTGGACCGTTTAAAACAACAACTGCAATGAAAAAGATGCTCATACAAAGGGTTACACAAATCATAGAGTATACTGACGACATGGTAATATAGTAGCCGCAAGAGACAAAAAAGATTAGAATTCGTACTGATGATTCTCCTAAAAACAAAAATTAGAGAACTAAGAATAAATGAAGAAAAGACGACGTACCTATATGCCAATCTCAAAGAAAAATTTTAACAGATAATATATAAAGATAACGCCTATAGGTATGTATTCCAAAAATTAGAGAGATTTAAGTATCTAGGTGTAAAAATAGAAATTAGGCAATAAATAATAGACAGCTTTAAATGATTTAGATTTATCGTAATAACAATTATTATTCTTAAGGAGAAGACAATGGTAGTTACGCTAAAAGAAAAAAGTCACAGGGACTTTATGAAATTCAACCTAGAAGGGGTTAAAATACAAAAAAAGAGGCCAAGTAACTGGTTCCAAGTAACCCAGTTCATAAAGAAGTAAGATGTATTTAGAACTAGTTCTATGAGAAAGTAATAACATGAAAATGATGATAAGAGTCCAAAGAAAACCAGTACTAAGGGTGAAGAGCGCCTATAGGGATGTTCACAAAAAATTTAATAGTCATTTTAAACGATGAAGAAACATCCTAGGAATAATTGTCTAAAATATTAAGAAAATTAAAAAAGCCTGTCTATGAAAAAACTTCATTAGAAATATAGCATTATTTTAAATTTCAAGGAAACGCTTCTGACGTTACTAGTCGTATACCCCAGCGCGCGCCATGTGCACAGTGTTATTCTTAGGTACCTGTTTGACGTTAGTTGTTCAGGTCATTTTATTTTATATTTTGTTTCATAGATAAGAGGGTGGGGTGCTTTGTTCTCTTATTGTTTTATCAGGGCTAGCGTGGAGTTTTATGGTGAATTTGTTTAGTTTAAAAGTTTAAAGTGGATAGAATCTTTCTAAGGACATATAGCACACCCGTGTTGAGCTGCCCCCCCCACTTGCAAAAATTAAAAAACAAATAGCCCTGATTTATGAGCTATTTATGAGCTCTCATATTCCGCAAATTAAAAATTTTGAGCTTGTTCCACTGAGCAGGAATTTAATATTTTAGTGGGGGGGGGGGGGGCTGAGTCAGCCCCCCACTAGTTAAAAATAGGAATATTGAATCGATTTTTGCTGCAGAATTACGAGCTATTTATGAGCTCTTAAAATGATATAGTTTCGATTTTTGAGCTCATCCCCTTCACTCCCAAACAACCCTTTAATTGATTTAACTTAAGAGAAAAATGCTGAGAAAACTTAAAATATATCGTATTGCGGATATAATTCCTATAGCTTATATATTCTAAGAATGAACTACTAAATCACGTGCATTTCGATTATTGAGCTACAACCCCTTCGCAAGAAAACTACCCCGTCTTCCCGGCATAAGAGAGAGTTGTACTTAAAATGCATTAAATTAATTATTTGGCGACTACATATCATTTAATAATTTATGAACTCCCAAATTACGCGCATTTAGATCAGTAAATTGCAATTTATTTTGTATAGTGCAGTCACTGAAGGTAAAAGTCAACGATTACCTTCAATTTCGATGAACCTTCATCGATTTTCACGAAAATTGGTCAGTGGTTAGAGGATACCTCAAGAAATAAAGGTGACATGGTGCCACCTTGCGCCTTTACCCTGAGGGTGGATACCGCCCCTTCTCGGGGATGAAAATTATTTTATAAAAAATAATTGTACAAATCAATAAAAGGACAAATTATAAGCAACATTTGTTATATAAAGTTATTAAAATAAGTCAATGCTTTTTAAGTTATTAAAGATCACAGATTTTAATTATTATTCGTGAAAAAAATGCATGTTTTGAAGCGGTTTTTCGTAAATCACTGAATAACTGTAGGATTTTACAAAAAAGTTAATAATAGTTTAATTCGTACAGCTTTTATTCTAAGAATAAACTCTTAAATCACGCACATTTCGACTATTGAGCTACAACCCCTTCGCAAGAAAACCATCCCATATTCCAGGCTTAAGAGAGTTGTACTTAAAATAATTTAAATTAATTATTTGACGACTACATATCGTTTAATAATTTATGAGCTCGCAAAATATACGCATCTCAATTATTGAATTGCAATTTTCTTTCTATAGTGCAGTCACTGAAGGTAAAAATCAACTATGACCTTCGATTTCGGTAAATCTCCATTCATTTTACGAAAATTGGTGAGCGGATAGAGGATATCTCAATAAACAAAATTAACAATAACAACTTGCGGTTTTAGCCTGGGGTATATGTCACCCCTTCTCGGGGTTAAAATTACTTTATTAAAAATATCCCCACAAATAGAGAGAGGGACAAATTCTAAGCAAAATTTGTTATATAATGTTATTAAAATAAATCAATACTTCTGAGTTATTAAGATCAAATATTTTAATTTTTGTGAAAGAAAATGCATGCTTTAAAGCGATTTCTCATAAATAACTCAAAAACTGTAAGTTTTTACAAAAAAGTTTTCATCGCTAAAATTGAAGCTAATAAAAAATATAATAAATTGCTTATTTAAAAATAATGTTAATTTAAAGTAAGTTATAGGTAATTAAATGTATATTTTTTCTGCGACTATTCAAATCTAAGGATTCAAGCTTAACCCGGCACCTGCCACGTGGCTTTTCAAGGCGCCAACTGCCACGTGGGGTGCTCACATCACCCCTTAAAAATTTTCTGTGATCTACTTGTTTAAAAGACAAAATAATGTGTTGAGTAACACAAGAATATAAATAAACATGTTTTATTAACTTATTAGCCACTAATATGTTATAAAAGTGGGAAAATAAAATGAAAAAGGTGTTATAAGCAAATTAGCGAGTACCAAGCCATAATAAATGAAGTCAAGTAAAATATCTAAAAAAATTAAGATTTAGTGAGTATAGAGTCTATATTAATAATTTAAATCAGTTATTTCAATAAAAAATGTAAATTTGACCTGTTTATCAAAAATACAAAAAAAAATTTGAAACTTAAAGTGCCAGATGATGACACCCCAATTCGACTTTAGAGCTATAAGTTCAGAATGACACTAAATAACCACTTCAAACACTAACACATATATGCTATATAATATTATAGAAAGCTACTATGACGCACAGCTCGGTTACCAAACTTGAAATACCAAATATTTGATAAAAATGTGTTACGGGGTGCTGGTAGCACCTCACGTGGCAGGTGCCGGGTTAAATAACTGGAAAGAGATGCATCTTATGTAACACTTACTAAATACTTGTGAAAGTACTTAGAAATACCTATCAAAATGAGCTCCAGAAAGAGTGGATAGCATCAAAATTTACACTCCAAAAATTTTTCCAAAAAAATGATTTTTTTTAATAACTCTGTTAATTTTTGTGATATCAGACACATCCAACTATTTGAAAGGTAATTTCAAGAGCTCTAAAACTGTATTGCATTTAATCTTTCAAATACTTTATTTTATTAGGATAATATAGTAAAGGGCTCCTGTTACATTGTTCTCGTAGTAAAATTTAGACTTAAACGTTTCTGTCTTCGTTATTTTGATTCATACAGAAATCAAAAGACAAGTAAAATCTATGCTAATAAAAAGAAACTCAAATTTCGTTATCTATTATTTTTAACGTGTATCGAGTATTGTTGGAGTTATTATCAAAAGCAAATGATTTACGAAAATCTGAAAAATTTTGAGTTTTTTTAAATCATATTTTAAATAATTTTACTTTATTAGCAAATATTTTACTTGTTTTTGATTTCTGTATGAATCGCTGACTCAGCCCCCCCTCACTAAAGTATTAAATTCCTGCTCAGTGGAACGAGCGCAAAATTTTTAATTTGCGGAATATGAGAGTTTTTTAATTTTTGCAAGTGGGGTGGGGGGGGGGGGGGGGCAGCTCAACACGGGTATATCGCACACCTAGTTCAATAGTGCAAAACACAATAATTTCGAGAAATGAGCAAAACGTTCTGTAGCAAACGCGTTATGCCCTGTAAATAATTTATTTTGAGAATGACTGGCTTCAAAATTACAATTTGGGTAGCAAATTATACAGTTGTTCGCTGGATTTTAAAACAATTTTTAAAAATAAAACGTTAATTGTATTCTGATAGTTACGGCGATATGCATTGTGAAGAAAGTCATTTATAAATTGATACCTAGAAGATACGGCGGCAATATAATCAGTATTAGGTCCGGTCCTTTACCTGTTACACACATACTACATACGACATACTTGAACTAGAGAATGATAATATAGTCACATTTGCAGATGACACTGCTATCCTAGTAGTAAATGATAGGTGAACCAGCGAAGAAGCAGTAGAAAAATTACAGTTTTCAATAAATAAAATCCATAATTGGACTAAAAAATGGAAAATCAAATTAAATGGATCTAGATCAATTCACGTTAATTTTACAAATAAAAACATCCAAAAGCATTTCAATTAGAATAAACGATGCACAAATACCATATGTATCTTCTTCAAAATACTTAGGTATCACACTTGATGCAAGACTTTCGCTGGAAAGTTCATATTCAAAAGAAAAGGGAAGAACTTGGTATCCGTTTTACAAAAAAATGTATCGGCTGATGGAAAGAAACTCCATTGTCCATACAGAACAAAATACAAAATACTACAGATACAAACAAATACTGAGACCAGTATGAACGTATATGGTTGCCAACTCTGGGCCTGTGCCAATACAAGTAATATCCAGATCATCCAGAGATTTCAGAATATAGTGTTAAGGGACATCGTTAATGCTCCTTGGTATATCAGAAATGTCGACCTCCAAAACGATCTTGAGATGGAAGATGTAGATAAAGTTGTCAAGATGTCAGGTAGTCACGAACAACAGCTCCATAGTCCTGTAAACATCGAGGCCATCCAGTTAATCGATAATACTGGGTTAGAAATAAGAAGACTTAAACGAAGAAAACCATTTGAGTTAGTGTAAAGTGTTAAGTAGTGTAAAATCAGAGCAGTGCTGGGGTGTGTGGTACATCGAGAGAACAATTTCTTTTCTCCTAAAACACCGATTTGTTTGAGCAATATTTCTTAAAAGTTAACATATCCTATTAACTTAAACATACCGGTTCACATATAAAGAAACGAGTTTTTTAAACACAACTCAATAATTTCTTACAGATAATTTCTTCAATACTAAGAAATGCATTAATGGTTACATTTAATTTTCTTATCCTAAAGTTTTTATTTCTTAAATTGAAAACTACAAATATTTTGCAGTATAAAAAATATAATGTTAAGTTAATCCATATTTATATTTGTGAACAAGAAATTTTCTTGCAATCAAATAAATATTTTAAACCACAAGAAATAATTCTTCAGAAATACCCTCTGTAGTAACTGTGGTTATAAAATAAAAACTTTGTCATTAATGCCGAAATGTTACTTGCAAAGAGATTTTCTTCCACAAAAGAATTGCGCAGATTAACTATTTATGATTTAGTCGTCAGTGTTTGTCAAGATGGCGTGATATGTTTATGTTCATATAGATGGATTTTGGATTTATCAGTGTTCTTTAAAAATTAACGGATATTTTGAAGGTACGTACATATATAGGTATTAAATAAAAGTAAATTGAGTAATTTAAGATGTAATAATAAAATTGTTGCGTATCCGAATGGTTAAAAGAGAAACATAATAGTATATTTTATATGCTTTTTAATAGGTATAATGATGGACGACTCTGAAATAAAGGAGCTTATTATTCTAACTGGGAAATATGCCACAATTTAAAGCTGGGAC
The DNA here is from genome assembly GCF_917563875.1 of Diabrotica virgifera virgifera. NCBI lineage: Eukaryota > Metazoa > Arthropoda > Insecta > Coleoptera > Chrysomelidae > Diabrotica > Diabrotica virgifera. The sequence goes on along the minus strand of NC_065448.1, from coordinate 33,544,854 downwards.
AAAATGATATAATATATAGCTTCAGAACAATATTAAGAAAGGAGTTATTAACCAATTGCAAGGCCTTCCAGAAATGGTAGAACTTCATACATGTAAGTACCTTTTTAAAAATTTGTATACTTATGTATCAACTATAATAGGTTTCTTGAATGTATCGTCTTCTATAAAAATATACAATACAACGATATATCAAACATGGCGGGTGCAATGCTGAGGATGTGTTCTGTTAATTTATTTGAGATAAAGAAATCAGTTAGTCTAAAAGAAATATATGTTTATGGTTAAGAAATGTTATTGCCGAAAACCGTGAATTAGTTAATATATATTAAATGACTTAGATGTAAACTAATAATACTTTCCCGTAATAAAATTTCTTAATGATTAGGTATGCTGTCTCTTTTAGATTATAAAAATTAAGAAAATTACATATTATTATGTCTGCTTCAATGTTTTACATTAGTTGTATTTTCCCTCTTGTTTTAGCTAAACAATGTTTATTGTGTGACTTATTATTATACAGATAAATAATTAATATTTCATTAACAAAAAGAAAAAAATAAACAAAGATGTGTAGGTTAAATAATGCCATGTTTGAACTAAATATAATTGATTATTATTAGTATTAATAGTTATTATGTGGGGCCGTGTATTTTTTTTTGTATTTTCTAAATTTGTCAAAATAAATGTCTATATCTTTATAAAAATAATTTTATTAAAGTAAGTTTACTCTTTCTACATAACGATTTTGTTTTAGTGAATTGCTGACATACAAAGTTCTATTAACAAAAGATGGAAATTTTGAGGAAGTTGGATTTGCCTCTCCGTCCTTTTATTGTTGTGTAGAAGCCAGTGGTTTAAGAGTGGAGAAAATATTTTTATGTAATAATAACGTTTTATATCTTGTTTTATTAATAAATAATGATTTTACCTTAACGCAATGATTTATTTCGCCGTATGTAATATCACTTTATTTTCAAGAAATATTAACTTAACTCTAAATATACGTTTATCTCTGCGAAATGTATTTCTTAACATTAAATACATAAATTATTAATAGTAAAATAATAATATTCCTTACTAAGAAATATTATTGCTCAGAAAGAATAGTTTTGTAATGTGTAGAAAATATATTTTTATGACTAATAAAATTAATTAACATCAAGTGTAATTTCTTTCTGATAAATGGGTTTGAAGTTGGCCAGAAAGTGATAGTTCAATCATGTTTAAGATATATTTCTTTGGCTATAGTAGAATTTATGTGAAATATTTCAGAAAATTATATCTTACATACAAAGATATATTTCTTAGGCAATATGCCAAGTCGATCTTTCTTAAATATTAATAAAGTTTCTTTGTGTCAAGATTTTTTTTCTCTCGGTGTAGCTATACTATAGTACATACTTGTTACTTAGAATTTCTGTATGATTTAGTAATTTAAGTCAAAGAAGAATTGATAATTGGTCAACTGTGGCCAGATTTCAGTAGTATAAACATAGCTTAGGTGTTTAATAGAAAAATTTAATGAAAAATTCTATAATTTTCTAAAATATGTTTATAATAATAATAATTTCGATGTTTTTATTTTCGCGTTGCCTTTGTCAGTTGTAAACTTCCAACCGATTCAGATCTGGAATTTGAATCGTACATCCGACCCCGCGTTTTAAAATCAATCGCACTCATGAAGAATTCAACCGAAATATCAACACGTGCTGTGGTTTTATGTCAGTTTGACGTAACACGCATCTTCGTTAAATATTTAAAATGAAAACTAGTAGAAAATCGACGGAAAATAGTCTCTGATGAGGTTTTTCATTATTTACAGAACGTCGATCGTTCAAATAGGGGAAGATTTTTTACATATGTCGGTAATGGAAAATAAAATAAAAGTAAATGTATGTACAAATTTCCGCTGAAGGGATAGACTATTGTGTTGAAATACATTTCAAAGACATTATTATAGAATAATTGATGGAAATCCAATAAATTTGTTTAAAATTTACTATAGTTAAAACGTTGATTTTGTTTCATAAAAAAACTGTCGAGGGCAATGCAATGGAAGAACATCACAACATATTTTATATTATTATGCATTCACTGAAACCACCAATAACTGGGGCTAGCCAAAACTCAAAGAAAAGTTATTATTTTGCTGAATATTTAGCATTTCTGCAACCATATTTGAAAGGGGGAGAAACCTCGGGAAATCCGGTATGGGGGCAGGGCTCATTTGCAAGCCCTTCAGACGCTTAGACCTCTTACGACGGGTCCATTGTATCACCTTTACCCTACAGACCAGGTCTATAAGAATCTGGTTTTCGGCGGTTCTGTGGGCCAGGCTACATGTGTGTCTGGAGCTCCCGTGTCTATCAGAATCAGCGGAGGCTGCAAATCTGAGCTCCTCCTGTCAATGCCGTCCCAAAAGTCTAATCGTTCAGCAACCTCATGGCCTCACATAAAGCCACATGTCTCTTCAAAGGTAACTTCCTCACCTGGTTCGGTAACATAAAAGTCGATCCCAAGATCTGCTACCTCTGAGGACATGTGAGGAGGTTTCCTCCTCCTCATCACATAGGCGGCACCGTGGGTCATCCGCCAATCCAAGCAGATGAAGGCGCCGCCAGAGTCTACAGTGGCCGGTGAGCGTACTGACCACCAGGGAGCAGCTTCTACGGTCATCTAGAGTCTAGAAGAAGCAGTTGAGATGTGAGTTTTTTGTATGGCCCCACTATGTGGAGCATAGCCTGTTTCAAACCTCCACAACTAGCCCAGAAGTCCTGGAACCTAAGCTCCTTGAGATAACCCCGACCATTACTGAAGGGCACCCCAATCCCAGGTTCGGGTCCCACAGGTTGGGTTTTAATTTTTCTTTCTAAGTCAACTATTTGTCTTTCTAATTTGATTTTAAATCTTTTTATTGTTGTTTTAAATCATTTTGTTGTTCTTTTTATTTGTCTATTATCTCTCTCTCCTGTCGTTTCCCCATTACTGAGGATCGTGATTTCTTCCAATATTCCTAACAATGTTTCTCCATTGGTCTCTATCTTCAGCTGCTCTAAGAGCTTCGCAGAATGAGTTTCCAGCTGAATGCTTTATTTGGTCAGACCATCTAGTTGGTGATCGTCCTCTTGATCTTCTCCCCGGAACGTTTCCAGAAACAATTATTCTCTCCAAACTGTCGTCACCTCTGCGAACCACGTGACCAAAGAATTGCAGAATTCGTTGCAGACATATTGTGGACAGCCTTTTTTTAATATTGAGTTGGTTTAGAATGGAAACGTTTGTCCCATGAGCTGTGCAAGGTATGCGCAGCATTCTTCTCCAGCACCACATCTCAAAGGCATCAATTTTTTTGCGCTCGCATGCGCGAAGAGTCCAAGTCTCTGCTCCGTATAGAAATATTGAGAATACAAGGGCATTCACCAGTCTCACCTTGATATTTTGAGAGAGAGATCTGTCTTTCCAAAGTTTAGTTAGGCGACTCATCGCATTTTTTGCCATACCAATACGTCTCCGAACTTCTGCTTCACAGTTACCATCGTTAGTTATACTAGACCCGAGATAGACAAAGGTGTTTACTAACTGGTATTCCTGTAATATGTTAGTCAGTTGAATAGTGTCAAATCTGTCGACCACCATTATTTTTGTCTTAGCTTTATTGATTTTCAGACCAACTTTATTGCTTTCGTACTCAACTTTTCGCAGATCAAACATTTCTTGCTCATTTGCTGCTATAAGTGTAGTGTCATCAGCAAATCTTAAATTGGAGATTTTTCTACTAGCTACTGTTGTCTATTATACCTACTAGTAATTCGGCTTTTTGTAATATTCTACTATTTAGTATTTTGATTTTTGTGAATTTGATATAAACTAATTTAGTATTTCTATCTCTACTTTTCTACGCCTCTCCTTCTCTTCCTCCTCTTGTCTACTCTTCTCCTTTTCCTCTTTCTCTTATTGTCAACGCTTCTAATTACGTTTTTCTTCCTCTTCCTTCATTTTTAAAAACAAATACAACCAATGCAAAACAGTCCCACCGCTGCGTTGTACTTGTAACCAATGCTACACTTCTTTAAAACCAATTATTTATTTGTACACCAACTGACAACTATATACTTGTTAACAGAGTGACAACTATAAACTTCAAAAATTGTGTTTATATACATTTTCTGACGTTCCAGACATCACTAGATATTTCGGGATTTTTCGATGACGTCTAGAATATTCTAGAATTGTAAAACTTCTTTTTTTTTTCTTCAAGGGACTTTTCTATGGGTCATTAAAGCCACAGTTGAAAACTATTTAAGTGAAGTGACAGGTTTTCCATATCAGGTGTTAATATCAATTGTAATATCATTATATTCTTAAAGTGAAATTGAAAATAAAAAAAATGAACGGTTCTGAAACACCTTGTATATCTTAATCTTTATTGCAGGCTTTTTTTATCATGCGCGACATAACCCAACCCAGCTTAATTCTTTTTGTAAAAAGCTGCATGTTTTTCTCGTATTGCTTGTAACAGTATTTTTCTCGATTTTAATACGCATTCGCAGCAAAACATGAACAAGCCATTTTATGATAATGAGCTGTAAAAGGCATCCAGAGTGATGTTCCGTGGTCACAAACCTGTTTCCTGCGATTGTAATATTGCTAAAGATGGGTACTAAAGACGAACAAGATGGCTTCAGTTGCGCCATTATATTAGACCGAATAATAATAATATAAATACACGATCGAGCTGACTCGAGGGCTCGAATTCAGAAAATGTCGATACAGTCAATGTTCTAAACTTTTCCATATAGTCCAAGGCGCATCTGTTTTGAGATGGACGCTGAGAGGTGTGACTCAAATTTTTTTGCGGAAATTGCTTGAAAATAACTCAAATAATAATATTTGAGTTTATCATCCTCCCACTCAAGATGGTTCGGAACATTGTTTAAATAATCAAAATGTCAAAATATGAACGAAAAATTCGATTTTTTCTTCGTTTTTTGATTATAACTTTAAAAGTATTCATTTCTGAGAAAAGTTGTACTAACATAAAAGTTGCGTAATTAAATTTACTACAATATGAAATTGGTTAATAATTTAAAAAATAGTCACCTTTGTGGCAAAATAGCAATAATTGCGAAAAAACCATACAAAAACAAGTACATATTCACGTTTTACGTTTTTCAACCATTTGTGCTACACTTAGATCCTTCATATTTTACCCAGAAAAACTTTATGATATAGTAAAACAATACTGTAAATTTCATTAAGATCGGTTTAATAGATTTTGCAAAATAAATTTTGCAATCCAGCTTTCGCAACAAAATTCATTCTTTCAAAATATTGCAGGACTGAAAATAAAGCAGATAGCAATTTGAATTTCTTTTTTGCGTATAGAAGTGTATTGTACCTTTCATTTGCAATTTTCAAAATTAAAATCGATTATCTACCACGGCGTCAGGAAATTTTTAAAATAAACATTAATTTTTGGTGCTACGCGCAGGACAGCGGTGTTCGATTCACACAAGTTGATTTCCACCAAAATGTTTTGCAATCTTTATCTAATATATTATTTTCTTACTCTATATTTTGTTGTATTTTAATATTTTAATTCTACAAAAATCAAACTAATTTTATTATGATTTGTGAAATATTGTTTAAACAATTGCATATGTCTAAAAATAATAACTTTTATTCTCTAAGTTAAAATATATTATGAACAAAGAAAGTTTTTGCTAAAAAAAGTGTTATTTCAAAGGACAGAGTATGTGTTTTTATGGTGCAATAAACAAATTTATTTATTTATATCGAAATGTAATAAAAATTAAAATGTATCAATCATTATCAAAGGTCATTGGAATGCCCAATCAGAGCAAACTATCCGCTGTCCTGCGCGTAGCACCAATAAATTAATGTTTATTTAAAAAAATTCCTGACGCCGTGTAGTGTAGGAAACAGAGGTTGAACCTTGCAAAAATGGACACAAGTCCGGTTTTATTTTTTTTTCTGTTATATCAAGGGGTGCTTATTATAAGACTAACTTTTTCTGAAAAAACTTCGCCCCGGAACCCCCCTTTTCACCTCTTTAAAGGGGGGTAATTTGTGGTTTTTGCGGAACGTAGCCCTTTCTGTACCTTTTACAAAATTTTTTTTTATAGAAATATAAAGAGGACTATATTTTCTACGATTTATTTCCCGACAGCATATGTCTATCATCCACCGTTTAGCGGGGGTGGCGCCCCAAAGATGACAAGTTTTTAAAAAAGATGTTTTTTAAAAAATATATTTTTCCCTAACTGTTCGGGAATTAAGAAGAAATCCTGCGGTAATTATTCACAAATAAGTGACTGATTTTTTGGTATAGGTTTCACTTAAGGGTAATTGCTCTATTTTTAATTACAGTGTGTTACATTTTAAAAAACCCCTTTTTATACTATCTGAACCGTTTATGCTAGAGTAAAAAGACTTTCAGCGATTACCCATCTACTGGTGCTATTTACAAGTTTGTATAATGCACCGCCATTTTTCCTCGGAACCACCCCAAAAAAAGAAGAATTAGTAAATAAAGTGATTTTCTTGGAATCCTTCACACACAATGCCCTTTATTAATATGCTTCATATATCATTTTGTGCACGTTATTATTACTCATGCATGGATACCAAAAGCGATTTCCTAGTGCAAGCCCTGTAGCCAAAAAAAAAATAAATAAAATGGGGGTTGAAATTTTTTTTTTGTTTTTGCTTTTTGATCCATATGGGCATATGCTTCATCAATAGCGCTTTTAAAAAATATATGGTTATTGCAACATCCCTGCGGAAACCACCCCTATCCTTGAAAATATACTGCAGAAACTACCCCTGTCCCTTGGCGATCATGTTTTTACGATTTTCTCATTACCTATGCATTATTTTTAAACAAAACTTATACAGGGTTAAAGACCACTATTTACTCTAAAAATTAGGTCTTATTCATTTTTTTCGTATAAGCAACCGTTACGGCACAGTGGCGCCGTAAACCTCATCCATGCTTTGGCGGGCTCCAGTTTTTGTTTTTATTTTCGTCATCTGTTCGTTTTATTGATATAGTACTTATGTTAAATAAAACAACACAGTGTAACCTTCAAATTATGACTTATGCACATTTTACAATCTTTGCGCCCCAAAGCCACAGTGGTCGCCCAAAATCAATTTTTGCATATTTTCGCCACCTACACGCATTGTATTGCATTAATGCTACCTTAATAGCACAATATTTACCCTTAGGTGGTCGCTAAGCAGTGGCGGATCCAGGGAGGGGTGATGGGGGTGATCACCTCCCCCCCTCTCACACCAAGTGATATTATATTCAAAGATTATTAAAATATTCATTTATTTTTATAGAAATTTAGCCAATTGGCACCCCCCTCTTAATGATGCTGGATCCTCCACTGTCGCTAAAGCATAAAAAGTACGCCATTCTTATTTAAAACGTCATAACTTTATATCCAGATGTTAAACAGGCAGCGTCGCTCATGTATCCTCCTACCACACATTCTTATACACAGAGTCTAGTTTTAGTCTTTCTCACTACTTTACTATACTTTTAGTTAATTCTCTGCCTTGATAACCAAAAAATTATTGTTAGGTACTTATCACAGGTAACGAGTTTCGAAACCGGTAGAGGTGCTTGCTGCACTCTCTGATTGAACTGAAATAATGATGCGGCTGTAGTTTCGTGTTGCAACGAAATTGAAAATGGTTATTCATTTTTGATTTATGTTTACTCCCATTGGAATACGAAGAGAACCATTCTCGTTAAAACTTTACCGCACTGAGCAGATGGGACGTGAATTATAAATTGTAAAATTCCCTCATCTTCCTTAGTCTCAGCATCCGTTATGGCTTGCAAATTGTAGAAGCCTCGGAGGTGTTACCAGAGAAGGTTCCTATTGTTTTCAGTCTGATAAGATGTAGAATAACATTTTTGGATGTTGTTTTATGTGCTATTAGATTGAAAACTTAGTTTTTTGATAGCAGTTGCCGCTAGGGCATCCCTGCCATTTCGTTCGTTGCAATCCGTGACTGCACGCCGGGGTTGTCCTAGTTGGGTCAGAGAGAGCAGCATAAGTGCCTCCTGATGAGAGACTAATAAGTTTCGAAACCGGTAGAGGTGCTTGCTGCACTCTCTGATTGAACTGGAATAATGATGCGGCTGTAGTTTCGTGTTGCAACGAAATTGAAAACGGTTATTCATTTTTGATTTATGTTTACTCCCATTGGAGTACGAAGGGAACCATTCTCGTTGGAACTTTACCGCGCTGAGCAGATGGGACGTGAATTATAAATTGTAAAATTCCCTCATCTTCCTTAGTCTCAGCATCCGTTATGGCTTGCAAATTATAGAAGCCTCGGAGGTGTTACCAAAGAAGGTTCCCATTGTTTTCAGTCTGATAGGATGTAGAATGACATTTTTGGATGTTGTTTTATGTGCTATTAGATTGAAAACTTAGTTTTTTTTAAGTATTTGTTTATTTTATGACTGTATACCAGCACTGAGCCATATATTCATTCTACATATGTGTTTGATCCAGATTTAAATTCAACAAACATCTTCGCATCAAGTTATTATTCCCTTCAGTTCGAATTCAAAGGGTTGCGAGGGTTGTATCCTATAAATTTTAACTTTTTAATCTCTTAATCCTTGCTGGTCAGCTTGTGTTTAATTCCCCGAAATTGTCGTTTAAACGTCCCCTTTCGAGTCTCTTCATTTGAATATAAAGTGCCTATTGAAACAGTTTCTAATTTTCTAATGGGGCTTTTGCTAACTCTATATCGAAAAATTAGAGTATTTAAATGAGGGCTAGGATAGAGCTATCTGAGATTCGCGTCAAAAAATTCGGAGTTAGAGAAATAAAGATTGTATATTTGCAATTTAAATTAAAAACAAAAGTAATTGGAACTGTTTTATTCCTGCACAATATATTGAATAAGGTTTAAAAGAAAAATAACATTCTTATAGGTAACAATCGCAGATAGAAAAACATAATAGTTTAAACAATAAATAATAATAGACTAGTTGATTATTTATCACAGATGGAGTGATTTTTGTTATTTTTCTTAATTTAACAAGCTTTACACCATAGTCTTCAAATTTGACAGGTTAAATTTTCAATAGTAATACCACTAGTGATTCAATTTTCGCGATAAGTCTGTCGATTTACTTCTAAACGAAACTGAGTTGCTTGAAAACACCACGAGTCCGTAGGACGAGTGGTGTTTTCTTTAAGCAACTCAGTTGAGTTTAGAAATAAAAGACAGACTTATACGATAAATTAAATCACGAGTGGTATTTTATTAGACTATTTCACGAACAAAGTGATAGGTCAAAAATTCAGTAGAATGAGAGGAAGGAATTTAATAATAATACATTTGATCTAGGTAACCCAAATCTACCCATTTTTTGAATAATTCACAATTAGTCATAATCATGAAATATTTATTATTACTATAAATAATTTGTTATAATTATTTGTTACCTATAACAATAAATAATTTGTACACGAAAAAAATACATTATTCTCGACTATAATTATTATAAACGGTGCAATTGTAACAATTTTGAATAGTATGACCGTTATTAGGTGGATACAATGTATTGTTGCTATTATTACTTGATGTACTTGGAGTATTCCTAAAAGTATTCACTATGTTCTGATGATGTTCGGCACTAAGATGTAAATACGGTTTCATCGAGTTCGAACTTCCATGTCCAGTAATTTTCATAGCTTGTTGTTCACTAACGCCAGATTGTAGTAACTGACTAACTGCAGTGGCACGATTAGAGTGATTCGTTATTTTCACTTTTTTAGTGTCTAATCCTATCTTTTCTGCAGACATTTTTGTCCATTTGGATATTGTATTAATACCAATAGGACAATTCTTGTACCAATTACTATTATTATATTTATTCCACTTGCCATTCACAGTCAGAAAATGTCTATCATTGGTAATAGTTTCCCTTTTCGATATAAGTTTCCGGTATAATCTCACAGGACACATTTCAGGATTCTTCAAATTTTGAGTAAGCCATTTATTATCTGCACAGTTTTTATCACCACCTTGGCGGGTTTTGGAGAATATCGGGTTATATGCAATTCTGTTTGTTAAACAGCCTTTGTTGTTAGTCTCTTCCTTGAAAAAATGTAACATGGAAAAACTTGCTTCGTTACCTCTCCAAGCTAATTCTACGGCAGCTATATGAAAAAACTTATTTTGGAGTCCCTCTGGCGTGTCTTCGTTCCATTGTAAGCACATATTTTTATATTCGTCCGAAGTCATAGCGACAGAACTCATTTTCCTTTTATCGGGTACAGTTTGCAACAATTTTCTCTTACTATGACGAGCCGCTCTCCCTTCCTTGAAGGTTATATCTTTGAAGGGATCAATATGTCTCTAATACTCACAGAAATATTTTTCTTGTACCAATTTTGCAGTAGTGTTCCAAATGGTTTTAATAACACTCTCCTTGTAATCACTACCATCAATTTTTCGCATGTTGAAGGCCCAGTCTATGTAGTTGCGATCCACACAGAACATCATAAATTGTCTCCATATATAAGATTTAGATTTTCTTGTGTTACTCGGTATATTTTCTTCAATGTTTTGGTTTATAACTTCGTTTGAAGTACCACCGAAACGACTCATTTTGACGTATACAGCTACAATAATTTTTTTGGCAAACGTCAAACTTTGCTTTGCGATCGGTATCCATGGTTACGTCGTTGAAAACACGAAGCTAATAGACCAATCAGAATTGAAAGACAGTTGGTGTTTTCGCGATAACACAAGCTGTCTTTGGTTTGTGATTGGTCAGATTATGTGAAAATTTTAAGATGAGTGAAATAGTCAACGTAAAATAGAAATCGATGGCGTCAGTATTGAACAAGTAATATAAATAAACTTCCTTGGAATGTCACTGGCACTGTCCAGCTATGGAGATTAGAACAAAAAAGTGAGAGATCAAGTACAAAAAGCAAATAGACTGTCAGCATGTCTTAATAACACTATATCGCCGGTCCAGAATAAAAATGACGTAACTGCAAAAAGCCATATTTCTCAGGAGAGCAAAACGACGATTTTTAAATATTTAAAATAGGGATTAAATGAGGAGTAATTGTCCAGGAGCATAGGTATGGTGTTTATTGTTACAATGATCGCTTTTATTTTTAACGCTAATGGTTCGAATTTCATTATCTTAATTTAATACCCCCATTTCAACTCTTTTTCCAGATGCGTCATTCTTGATCTAAAAATTTTAAAATATTTAAAATAGTGATTAAACAAACAGTAACCGTCCGGAACATCGGTATGGCGTTTATTTTTACAATGATGGTTTTTAGTTTCATCCCCATTGGTTCGAATTTCATTATCTCGATTTAATCCCCCTATTTTCAACCCTATCTACAGTTACGTCATTCTTGATCTGAAAATTTTTCTGTACAAAAAACTATTGTTGTACATTTATTATGCCGTTTATTCTTATAGCGATGGCTCTTATTTCCATCCCTATTTGTTCCAATTTCATTATCTTAATTTAGTCCCCCCATTTTAAACCCTATTTACAGTTGCGTCATTCTTCATCTGAAACAAGGTCTAAAATGTTGCGTATTTGAATAACGGCGCAACTACCCTCTAGCGGCTCAGCACATAGTTACAGTTCTGTCTCTTTTGTGTCATCTGTATACAGTATTTTAGAAGTTAATTACGAAACAAACAGGAATTAAACAAATTTGCAGTTACGTCAATTTTATTCCGGACCGACGATATGGTGAAACCGATATATTAATTATTCTGAGATGAAATCAAGAATTTATAAAGCCAGTAGAAGTCCAATAATGGCATACGCATTAGAAACACGAACCGACACAGTTACAACGCAAAGACTACTGGATGCAGCAAATATAAGATTAAAGAGAAGAATTTCAGGAGATAAGCTGATAGATCAAAAGTGGAGTGAAGATATTAGAAGAAATTGTAACGTAAGTAGAAAGGAATGGATGATAAACAGAAAGAAGAATTGAATAACCACACAAGCAGAATAGGGGAAACTCGTGTGGTCAAAATAGCCAAGAGATAAATCACCAATCGGTAGAAGTATCGGATGACCACGCAAAAGATTGAGTGACACCCTTTCATACGCAGTTATCAATCCGCCAATGAACAAACCTAATTGCTTATAAAGAGGAAAGAAGAACCAGAAAAATAATTGTTTTATACCTTGCGAAGATTCTTGACCCTTGAAGGTCTGCTGGAGACTAAGAGCCTTTATTTGTGATGTATTCGTTATAATAAACTTAACAGGGAGTTAATCTTAGTGGAGTATATAGTTTCCACTTGTTTTCACTACGGCTGTGCAAACACTGCATCATTTTTTTAGTCCAGGAACCGAAGCTTTTCACCTCGCAATTTTTACAGAATTTGCTTAAAAATTTTATAATAAGTAGTGGATAGTCCAAGGATCAAAATCTATATGATGCCGAAAGGCGCTTTTACCATGGGGGTGGTTGCCACCCCATCTCGGGAGTGGAAACTTTTTATTATATTTTGACCGCAAAAGTTGATAAAAACATTAATTTGAAGCAAAAAATGTTCCATACATTTTTTTATTAAAATTAATAGTTTTCGATTTAATCGCTATCGAAAGTGTTAGTTTTATATCGAAAAATCAATGTTTTTCGATATGCATACTCATTTACAGTTCACTCAATTTTTGCTGTAGAAAAAATGTTTTTAAACCAAGTTCTTTGTAATTAAATACCGTACAATTTCATATTTAAACATTTTTTCGTATCTCTGATGCTAATCTTTCTATTCTGAAGAAAATGGCATTTTTTACCTAACTACAAAAATTCGTTATTCGCTTTTATCTTCAGTTTTTTTAAAACTGATCATTCTAAGCCAGTCAAACTTCTAGGATCCAATAATAATACATAAATAAAGAAAAATGAATAAGGTCAATGACTAAAAACACCGCTAACTTACATTATTATGCTTCCAATTGGATTTCTCCTATTTTCTTTAATATATTGATTTTTTAACCGTAACTTTTTTATTTTTTATCTTAGAAAGTTTGGCAACAAAGAATTTTGTAGGTTTTTACAAGATCTATAAGCCAAGATCTATATTACATCTTGTTAAATTCCTCAGTCGCTAAAAGAGGTGACTTTAAAAGGGTTGGTAAAAGTTTTAATTGTCAATACTCACTCAATTTTTGCCGTAGAAAAAATTTTTGCAAACCAGGTTCTTGGAAATTAAATATGCTACAATTTCATATTTAAATATTTTTTGTATCTCTGATGCTAATCTTTCTATTCTGAAGAAAAGGCCATTTTTTCCAAACTACAAAAATTCGTTATTCTCGTTTAACTCCATTTTTTTAATAACTATTCATTCTAAGTCGGTCAAACTTCTAGAACCTATTAATAATACATAAATAAAGAAGACCAAAGAAAGTGAATGACTAATTTTAATTATGGGTGGTGATTAGGAGGTTGCTTCCGATTACTTTTTCGCTGAAAAAAATAGGAACTGACATTCTTTTTATTATAAGTAACTTAATTTTTGAGCTAGAGCCTCTTTTTTATTTCTGGAGATAGATATTTTTAATTACTTGAAATTAGTTTGAATAAGTTATCCTCGAAAAATGCATAGTTTTTCCGTCTTTTGACTTTGAAACTACAATATTTAGTATTTGACGAAGAAGAGCTAACATATAATAAAGTATAGCTCGATTAATATTGGTCTTAAAAAAATAAATAAAAACGGCTTTGTTTATTTTTTTAAAAGGTACATTTTGTTAAGGAAAGTTGTTTTGATAAAACAAAAACTTTTGGAGTTATTAGCACAAAACTTATTAAAAACATTAATTTTTTCGATATAAAACTAATACTTTCGATAGCGAATAAATCGAAAACTATTAATTTTATCAAAAAATGTATAGAACGTTTTTTGCTTAGAATGAATGTTTTTACCAACTTTCGTGGTCAAAATATGATAAAAAATGTCCACCCCAATGTGGGGTGGCAACCACCCCCGTGGTAAAAGCGCCTTTCGGCATCATATAGATTTTGATCCTTGAACTATCCACTACTTATTCTCTTTTCAAGCAAATCGATCCATTATGTAAAAATTGCGGGGTTTTGTCCTATTTTAAGCTTCATTACTTGGACTATTTGTCTGATTCACAACGACTTGTCGTTTCTAATACTCGTACTTTACTAACGACTACTTGCTGCCGTGAAGTAGTCGTTTCGATTTACCCGTGCATTTAATTTCTATAGTACCGCCCATATCAAAGAGGCATTCCCCTATTCGCCATCTGGAGATGTGCTTGATAGGGTACTTCCAATTTTCCGATGGGAAATAATATCAACAAATTACGTTAGATCTTTATTTCTATGAATTCCCCCCTTGTTTTTGTTAACGATCGCTTCTTATAGAGAGCAATTAAAATATTGTAAACTATATTTCCGACTGCAATATTAAACTTTTCAAATTAACTACCTTACAACAAAAAAATAAGCTCGAAGTTTCATTGATAAAAGATAATGTTAATGATGACATCATTAATGTACATTTTAAAGAGCTACTGAAATAGAAACAATTAAAAATTTCATAAATTGTTAGAGTTTGGTCGATAGTAATTGTGCTTTTTGAATGATAACAATGTAGCTAATGAATAGGAAGTTCAATATGAAAATAGAATAGCGATAAATAAAAGTTGCATGGGAAAAGTACGACCTTTAAAAATAATCTCAAAAAAGATATTTGACAAAAAAAGTGGTACAGTAAGCCATACTGTAGAGCAGGGGTCACCAATTATGTTCCCTGGGGGTCCGTTTCGAAAACCTATGCAACTTCCGGGATCCGGAGTGAATGCTACCTCTGTCTGATTGTTCTAATTCGGTATATTTGCGGATTCTTGTTAAAAATATCCCCTTTAAACAAATCAGAAGTGTGCCGCTCGAACTTTTGAAAAAAATTGTTTTTTTTTTATTTGTTTTGAAAACAATTTTTTTAACAAATTCAAAACATCACCTTTTTTGCCGCCGAAAATATGTTTTTAGCATTAATGGGGTCATCTTAAACAAAAAAGATAGTTTGTCATTTTTCCCAAAAGTTGATAGATTTCGAGTTTTAAGCGATTTAAAATCTGAAAAATATACAAAAATAAGGATTTTCGAAGCTTGAAAACTCATGTGTAAAATATTATTTTTGACGTCGTCAAGTATCTAAATTGAAATTTAAACATTCAATTTTAAGACTCTGGGGACTAATCGGGGCTTACTTCAATTTAGACCGTTGTTTTAAATTGTTTAAGTAGCCGCGGCGCGTCGCTCTCTATGGTGCGTATCGCACTATATGATTGGCGTATTTAATTAGCACATTGGCAATAATTAACTGAATTAATAAATAAAATATTTAAAAAAACTGTGTTAATAATATATTATAAAATTTTAATGAATTTTCGCATAAGTACGTATATAATATGTATACGTGCGACAGAGACGCACGTATATACGTAAAGTGTGACGCGCGCCGATTAACAATTAAAAAACAACGGTCTAAATTGAAATAAGGCCCGGATATTCGTTAGAATCTTGAAGTTGAATGTATAAGCTTCAATTTACGCACTTATCAACCTGAACACTAATAACTTACACATGAGTTTTCAACCCTCGAAAATGCGTATGCGTATTTTCGCATTTTTCAGAATTTGAATCACTTATAACTCGAAAACTATCAACATTTGAGAAAAATAACAAGAGACCTTTTTAGTTTAAAATTACCCAAAAATCTTAAAAATAGATCTTTCGGAGCAAAAAGGTAATTTTGAATTTGTTTAAAAAACTATTTCCTGTGTAAAAAAATGTACAACCTGTTTGAAGTTTGGAATGAGTTTAGTGCAACAGATTCTCATGAGGGACTTGAGATATTCATCTGTTAGCTGTGATTGGTACCGATTTTTAACGAAGCTCATTATTGAAAAAGCTGCTTCGCACACATAAGTTGAGCTAAACATAGTACACAATTTCATGGCCAAACATTTTCAAAATTGCAAAACACTATAATCGCGGTCCGCCAAAAACTAGCCAACGGTCCAGATGCGGACCGCGGTCCGCCAATTGGTGACCCCTGCTGTAGAGTAGCGCGAAGCTTAGTACATACCTTAGTAGCTTAGCATGTACCTACTATGTTTTTTGTTTTTTTTTTAATTTTAA
Source organism: Diabrotica virgifera virgifera (assembly GCF_917563875.1). Classification (NCBI taxonomy): domain Eukaryota; kingdom Metazoa; phylum Arthropoda; class Insecta; order Coleoptera; family Chrysomelidae; genus Diabrotica; species Diabrotica virgifera. Next base: position 33,528,607 of record NC_065448.1, on the reverse strand, counting down.
ATATTATATTAAATTAAATGTTTTTCCAATTTCTGCATACTATCTAATGATCAATGTTTTGTTATTATTGGAAAGAATAGAAGCCTATTGAAAGAAATGATACAAGAAATAAAAGAGAAAGGGGAGACAATGGGACTTAAATCAAGAAATGCCAAAAATATTAAGACTGGGGAAAAACTAATAAAAAGAAAAACCAAAATATAGAATTAAGAGTTTGAAAAGAAAAAATGTTGGCAGCACATTTTTGCAAATAAAACAATACTTAACATTACTACTTAAAAGCAAAATACTGACTATGGAAACCAAGATGAGAATATATAACAAAATAATTAGACCAATATTATTATACGCCTCAGAAACAATGACGCTGATGTCGTTGACTAACAAAGATGAAGAAAACTTAAGAATAGTGGAGAGAAATATCATAAGAACCATACTGGGACCAATCAGAATAGAGCAAAATAAATATAGTTAGAAGCCGAATAAATGCAGGGATTGGGAAAGTAAGTACTGGAAGAAGATATTTTGACCAAAATATAGCAATGTAGACTTAGATGGTTAGGTCACATCTGGTGGGCAGGAGGTGAAGCAGTGACATATGCCATGACAGGATGGAATTCAGAAGGAAGAAAGAAAAGAGGAATACCAAGATCAAAGTGGCTGCAAGAAGTTGAAGAAGACTTATAAAACGCAGGAGTAGGAGAATGGTATGGAACAAATAGAGAAAGGAAAAATGGAGAGAAATTATAAAAAGATAACATAAGCAAAAGGCACTGATCCTTCAAAGAAATAGTATTTAGAAATCTTTCGCGAATAGAAGCGAAAGAAATCGGGGGTGTACAGTAATTATGTATGTATGTATGTATGTAGATATGTAATGATCAATATTGACAATTATTCAAAACTGTAACAAAACATTGTAAAATATGCTGGTGGTCCAATTTAAAAATACGCATTTTGTCCATCTCAGAAATAGTATATATTACAAAGTCCAAAATATAAAATTTTAAATCGCCCGTCCATCAAATATACATATTATATAACCAAAATTTTGTTGTACAAGACTCCCGTCGTCGAGCAAATGGACGCTATTCTTCTAGCTATTTTGTCTTGCTAATTTCGTGACGATCTGCTCTGGATCTTACTAGAGAAAAAATAATTCAACGCCAGTATAGAATCTTCACTTCAAACATCTTCATCGTCTAGAACATATGCCTCTTCAAGTCTTCCTTTCCATTGTCTTTTGTTGTACGCTACTTGTAGCCAATTTTTTCCGGTAGTTCGTTTCAGATCATCTCTCCATCTCATAGGAGGTCTGTCTCTGGGTCTTTTGTGTTGGTGTGATATCCAGGTTAGAATTGTTCTGTGCCATTTGTTTAGATCGCTCCTAGCTACATGTCCAGCGTATTCCCATTTCAATTTTAATGATTTTTGTACCACATCGGTGACTTTGGTTTTCTGTCTTATTTATGTGTTTGTTTGCCAAGCATTGCTCTTTCCATCGCGTGTTGAGTGACTCTGAGTATGTTCATATTCTTTTTTATGATTGTCCATGTTTGTGCCCTAAATGTTAATATCGGAATAATGCATGCATCTAAAACTTTAGATCTAAGATACAGTTGAATTTGCTGATTTCTGTCTATATAGTTCAGCCATGCCAACTTTCTTCTTTTTTTATTTCTTCCGTTTGAATTTCCCTATTTAGTATTTTTTTTTCACTTCAAAATACTGTTGCCAAAATCTACAGGTTTAAGCAAACCGCAGATTAAATCATGTACGAGGAATAAAAAATTTACCCCGAATACACAAAACAACAAAATATTAACAAACAATATTAATGGTAGGGGAACCCAAGCGAGGATTCTTGCAATTACTCGAGCGTCAGATTATTACATGGGGAGAAACCCTGAAAATGTACCTCTACCATATATATTGGTTCTTAATGCAGGGGAATTCGTTAAGGGAGGGCCGAAAAAAATCTATCCTTAGAAAAACTCGAAATCGTCAGACTAAGATAAGGTAAGCTAAGTACATATAAAACAGTGTATTTTTCAAAAATCTGACGATTTGAGCGAAGCGTAATATAAGGAAATGGATGAATCCCAAAGTCTCACAAGAAAAAAGCGAATATTTCGCGAAATAAATGACAGATCAAAAAACTAAAAAATACATGCGCAATATTTTTCAAAAATCTATCGGACCATGCCAAATACGACATCCCACGAAGAGGGGTGGGGGTAAATTTAAAATTTTAAATACGAATGCGATATTTCGCGAAATGGACATCAGATCGAAAAACTAAAAAATACACTTATTCAATATTTTTGAAAAATCTATCGAATGGCACCAAACACGACCCCTCCCCCCGGAAGTGGGGTGGGGGTGGTTGCTTCAAAATCTTAAATGGGAGCCCCCATTTTTTATTGCAGATTTGGAGTCCTTACTTAAAAATAAGCAACTTTTATTGGCGACATTTTTTCGAATTTTGGACAGATGGCGCTATAATCGGGAAAAACGATTATTGGAAATGGAAAATTAAATTAAAAAAGGGGAAAGTCCCTACATGGAACAATTTACTTAACTTTTTTTGGTTTTAGGACCTACTCTTCACAACCCAATAGGTCCCCATAACGCTCGAGTGACTGCATATTTAGCATACTTTGCTCCCCTACCATAAAATTAGCACGGCCAGGGAAATATATATTAAAACCGGGAGTATTTCGATGATCAACCAGCTATACCAAATCTAACCAACGTCAGTAATTTTCCAGGACCATCTATGCTGGTATCAGAAGTGGAAAATGGCATAGGAAATTAAAAAACGGAAATGAGTCAAAACAAAATGCTAGTTATGCTGAGACATTGAAATTAATGAAACCGAGCATATATGTCGGCTATTTAATAACATACATAGTGTGACCAACTTCAATTAAGTCGAATCAGGGACAAGGCTGAAAAAAATATCTGAAATCCTGAACTTTTCAATGAAAATCGAGCCATTGTTTTTTTCGGGAGACGATAATTAAAATACTACTTTTTCTCGTTGTCCTTATGCCCAATAAGAGCGTTGGACTTTGTTATCACTTAACTATCTTTTACCCATTTCTTCCACGCCTTCCGGTCTTCTGCCATTTCCTGAATATGTTGCCCTGTTTTCCTTCTCTTGGTCCCGATTTCCTGGATTTGTTCCATCCACCCCTTTCTAGGTCTGCCCTTTCTACTTTTTCCCTGTCTTTTCTCATCTGTCACCTTCTTTACTAGTCTGTTCTCGTTCATTCTAGTTATATGTCCAAATCAATTCAGTTTTCTTTTTCAATTTTTTTCTCTATTGATTCCTGTCTTTGCACGTTTTTGATGTTTTCGTTCCTTTCCTTGTCCAGCTTCGTCTTTCCAGCTATTTTTCTCAGCTGCCTCATTTCTGCAGCATTTATGGCACTTTCATGTCGCTTGCATATAGAAGAGTGGGTATTGTGATTGTATTATAAATGTACATGTATTTTTGTTTCCTGGCTGATTTCCCAGTATCGTATTATCAATTGCATAATATTTTCTAGTAGCTTTCTTTGGCCTATTTGCAATTTCTACGTCTAGTTTTCCGTCGTTTGATAAAAATTAAAATTAACTTAAAATACAGAAATGAAAAAAGCCCACCGTTTTAGTTTTCGTAGAACTATAATACCACGATATAAAATGCATGCGTTTTGGATGTGGTATTAGCATTACACTCTAGAAATTGTCGACTCTGTTTGGTCCCACCAATTCAATAAATATATTTATGTGAATTCTTAGAAAAGTAACGTATTCAAAATTTCGAAATTTAATGCCGGGACAAGACTTTGTATTTCGGGCCATGTCCCGGTTTTTTCGGACTACATACATATATGACAGCAATGAGAGACACCCATATCAATAAGATATATGACGACTGAAGAACAAGACGGTATATACAGAGAAAAAAATCATTGAGAACACCTGAGTGAAATATCAATTTAGTAGTAGCAAAGTAGTAGCAACTGGCACAAGCCACCCTATAAAACGTAATTCACTAAAAAGAAATTCTACTAAATCCAAGATCAAGAAACCCAACATTTCTCAAGACGGTGAATGTTAAATGGGACGAAAATGCAAGGTGTTGATTGATAGCAAGCCATATACTTTTACTGTACGAGGGTAGGGGGATTTTTTACTTTTATTTCAATATGCATACTTCATCAACTTTTGAAGACTGCGAGTGAGGGGTGAGAAAGCAAAAATAAAAGTTACGAATTTTTAAAAAGTAAAAATTGAAGAAAAAAATCTTCTGTGTAAAAGGTATATTTATTTTAAAACCCCAATAAAGGGTTACATTAAAAACAGAACGTTTTCGCTCTAAAGAGAGCATAATCAGTGTTCTAAGCCTAAAATAAGTATAACCATAATTAGTGAAGACAAAAGTAAAAAAATTTAAAAGTGGACCAAGATAAAAAATTAGGTTATACAGTGGAACCCCGATAAGTCGGCCCCCGATAACCCGGAAGTCCGGCTAACCCGGACCGATTTTCATCAGATAAACATTTTGATTTTCAATAGTTTGTATTTTTCAATTTAATTGTGGCTTATTTCCCATCAAAATAGTTAATTATCAGAAACAACAAAATTCAACAATAAAAATGTATGTAATATAATATTTGAGAGATGATGTGTATGTGTGTAATTTGAACTATAGGATATTAAAAATGACTCATAGCACACGCCGCAGAAACAACAGCCACCTGTCTGTAGTATCTATTCCTTTTTATTTCAAACTGTCAGCATTGTTTAGGAAAGAATATTTAAAAAATTCTTTTAACAATTACATCATTGTGACTGCATTGTGTGTCTTGTATTGTTCGCTTCCATTTGCTTACGTTTGTGTTTGGTGTTTTTTTAGTAATTTTAATGAGTAGGTACTGTGCATATTTATAAATATATTTCATGTTATTTCAATTGTAACGGAGTTAATCTGTAAGTATACCGTATTTTATTAATTTTTACCATATTCACCGGCTATCTCGGATTTTCGATAACCCGGATCGGTCGCGGTCCCGATTAATCCGAGTTATCGAGGTTCCACTGTACTCACAAGCTCTACATGCTAAGCCACCAAAAATACATGGGTTAAAACCCTTAAAATGTCGACTAAAGCTAAGCGTCCACAGACCCGCATCGTACGCATCGTACGCAACGGATTTTAGTTTGACAATCGATAATGCGATCCGTACGATGCGGATCAGTGGACGCGGTTACATAAGTTTCTGTACAAGGCAAACTAAAATCCGTTGCGTACGATGCGTCCGATGCGTACGATGCGGGTCTGTGGACGCTTGCCTTAAAAGTCTTACATTGACATACTGTACACTAAATCCTGGCATTGGATGAAATTTAGAAAGATACCTCAAAGCAGTATAATGACTATTCCACGAAGCATGTGGGAGTTGAGTAGATTTCTCTGTCTTCACAAAGAGAAAGGTGAAAGCCAACTGATTACAGGTGACAGGTGTGAAAGCGTTTCTGACTAATGACAGTACGAGACAGAAAGTGTAACTTGAAGTTTTCTTCTTCTTCGTCTTCTTCTTCTTCTTCTTCTGCTTCTTGTAATAGGACTATGTCCTGTTTCTTCTGTTACAGTCTTTGCTGCGATCCGGAGCTCCATCTCTCGTACCATCGTTTTTGGGTCTTCCTATGGGTCGCTTGGTGTTGGGCTTCTGTGTTTTCGCCCAATGCGCCATACGTTCAGGGTCCATCCGATCTACGTGGTCTCTCCACATGCGTCGTCGCGCTCTTGTCTATCTCACTACCTCTTGAACGCCTAGCTCTCTCAGTGTGTCTTCGTTTCGTATTCTATCTCTGAGTGTGGTACCTCTTATGGATCTTAGGGTTTTCATCTCTGTTGTTCTCATTATTTGTTTGGTCTTTGTTGTCTCGGCCCTTGTCTCAGCTGCGTATGTCAACTTGAAGTGAAGTTTTGTGAAATGATATGTAGTTGGATACACTAGCCACTAGTTTTAAAAATTATTTGTAGTAAAATTCAATAATAACAACAAATATCGTGTGCCTGGATTACAAGTATTCCATATTAAGCTAACAAGAATAATATAAAGAGTGAAAGAAAAGTTATTTAAAATCAATTGTCAGCGGGGTTCACTTTTATCTTGGTCAACCTTTAAATTTTTTACTTTTGTCTTCACTAATTATGGTTATACTTATTTTAGGCAAAGAACACTGATTTTTAATGTAGCCCTTTATTGGGGTTTTAAAATAAATATACCTTTTACACAGAAGATTATTTTCTTCAATTTTTGTAATTAATGGTATACAGCCAGCTACAGGAAATATTTTCCTTATGGATTTTTAAAAAGTAGTTCAACATTAGAAGGTATATGGCAAGGGAGCCCAAGCGGGGATTTTTGCAGTAACTCGAGCGCGTCAGATTATCATATGGGGAGAAACCTAGTAACCTGTAGATGTATGTACCTCTACCTGGCTCTAAACACAGGGGCGTTCGTTAAGGGGGGCTGAAAAAAAATTTATCCTTAGAAAAACTCGAAATTGTCAGATTAAGATAAGGTAAGTACATGCAAAACAGTGTATATTTCAAAAATCTGACGATTTGTGCGGGGCGTAAGGAAATGGTTGAGTCACAAAGTTTCACAAGAAAAAAGCGAATATTTCGCGAAATGAACAATAGATCTAAAAACTAAAAAATACATGCTTTATATTTTTTTAAAATCCATCGAATGATACCAAACACGGAGAGGGGTTGGGGGGTAAATTTTAAATTTTAAATACGAATTCGGCGATATTTCGCGAAATGAACATCAGATCGAAAAACTGAAAAATACACTTTTTCAATATGTTTGAAAAATCTATCGAATGACACAAACACGACCCCCCGTGAGGTGGGGTGGGGGTTACTTTAAAATTTTAAATAGGAGCCCCCATTTTTTATTGCAGATTCGGATTCCTTACGTAAAAATAAGTAACTTTTATTTGAAACATTTTTTCAAATTATGGATAAATGGCGCTATAATCAGAAAAAACCATTGTTGGAAATGGAAAATAAATTAAAAATGGAAAGTCCCCACCAAAATGGAAAACTTTACTTAACTTTTTTTGGTTTTAGAACCTACTTTTCACAACCCAATAGGTCTACAAAGCGCTCGAGTGACTGCACATTTAGCATACTTTCCTCCCCTAGTAATAGTAATATTGATGATTTTGTGACATTCTCTAAGGTTTTTACATTAATATACACTCTTTAGTTATCTACAAAAACAGTACTGGTGAAATCTTTCAGCTGTTTATTATTTTAATAATGTTCACAATTTAACACACCTTGCGAGGGTGACATAGTCTTCTTCTTGATGTGCCTATTCGTGACGAATGTTGGCGATCATCATGGCAATCTTTATTTTATCTGCAGCAACGAGGAAAAGCTGCACAGGTATTGTGTTAAACCAGACTCTGAGGTTTTTTAACCAGGATGTTCTTTTTCTTCTTGGACCTCGCTTTCCAAATATTTTTCCTTGTAGGACGGCCTGTAGGAGGGTATATTTGGATTCATTTCGCATAATGTGTCCAAAGTATTCCAACTTTCGAGATTGATGGTGATTAGTACCTCTCGGTTCTTCACCATTCTTCTAAGGACCTCACCAAGTGTGACCTGGTCATTCCAGGGGATTTTAAGAATTCTCCGATATAGCCACATCTCAAATGTTCAATTTTTGGCACATATCTTCGTTCAAGGTCCATGATTCAACACCATAAAAAGGACAAAAGAGACGTAGCATCGCAGAATTCTTTCTTTTATACGAAGAGAAAGGTTGGGGCTCTTGAAAAAGGCCCCCATACGGTTGAAGGTGGATCTAGCTTTTCCGATGCGCGCTCTTATCTCTTGTTTGTTGGTCTATTCTTCACTTATTATGGTGCCGAGGTAGTTGTAGTCCGTCACTCCTTCTACAGGGGTTTGGTTGATGTTCTGTTATCTTCTTCTTGCTAATGATCATATTTTCAAAAAAACCTTTTTACCACATAGTGGTGTACGGCGACAATACATTACATTATGTTACATTATAATACAATACAAAAAACAACTTAATCTTAAATTTAACTAATAACTGCTATACATTTATATTTCCTTCTTATTTCTAGCCAGCGTCCTTGCTTCTATCCACGTTGTTCCCCTTTTCTCGATTATTTTGCCTAGTGTTCTATCTAGTGTTGCCAGGTCCGATTTGTTATTAATCGGTACATAAGCAAAAACAAATCGGGATTTAGGGTTGTAGATCGGGACAAATAAACAACAATAGCCCAGTGAATGACCGTTTTGGAGTGTAATTTTTAAAGTCAACTCCGAATTACATAAAAATCTAGTTTTAGGTTCTACTTATACTTCAAAGTTGAACTTGTACTGTTGGTTGTTATTCCCTGGGGGTGACAGTTACAGTTAACCCTTCTCGGGTGTAAAAAAACGCACGTTTAAATAGGTCCCAAAGTGGATCAACTAACTAACTCTTTTGTTCTATATAATTTTTAAACTAAGTCGATACTTTTCGAGTAATTTTATCGAAAAAAAATTCTTAGCAAAAATGTAGCTTTAAAAAAAATTGTATGTTCAGAAAGTCTATAAAACTAGGTAAAGTTGTAGCTCATCAAAAATACGTTCTTATTCATCAAATTCCAAATCGAATTTTTCAACTTGAAATAACAAAAAAATTAAGCAATTTTCCGGCAAAACCTATTAACTTTTTTTAAAGTGTTTAAAAAAATATTTAATTTTGTAAGTCTCTAGCATTAAAACTAAGCAAGTTACGCTCAAAATAAATTTGAATCCTTTTTTTGGTAAAAAAAAAAATCGTGAAAATCTCCCCCTATTTAGCACCGTTAAATAAAATTAATCATTACCGCTTTACCGTTTACTTTATTGTGTATTATTTATACGATCTGTAAGGTTTAGCGTTTGGGAGTGCTTAGTTTAAAACAAATTGGTTTTATAGTAAAAACAGTTATCCTAAAATATTGGAAAATGCCCATTTTTCAAAATAACTTAACAAGTATTAGGGATACTAAATATCTCAAGGAGTAACGAGTAAGTAGGTAGTTTTGCTTTTATAAATATGATAGATTTATTTTGTTTTTCTGTACGACAAAAATTGGTTAAAATATGGCTGTTCATATTTTGCATACACTCGTGATTAGTGACTCGTTCAGGCCCTTTCAATCGTGTAAAAAATACATAAGTAAAGTAAATTGTTTGTAAAGCGGCAACGATTATTTTCATCTGGAGTGCTAAGTAGGGGAAGATTTTCACGATTTTTTTACCAAAAAAAAAAAGGAGTCAGCTTGAAGCTTGATTTTGAGTATAACTCGCTTAGTTTTGACGCTAGAAACATTTTTAGAAGATAAAAATAAAGCTTTATTAAAAAAGTTTTAATTGGTTTTTCCCGAAAAGTGCTTCATTTCTTGGTTATTTCACGTTGAAATATTTGATTTGGAACTTGACGAATAAGAACGTATTTTTCATGAGCTACAACTTTACTGGAAGACTTAAACGAAAACTTTCTATAGAATTTACGAGTTCACAATTTTTTTCATTTTTTTATATTACGTTATATTTTTGCTAAGAATATTTTTTTCTGTCAAATACTTACTTTTTAAGTTATTTGTGAAAATCGCCTGAAAACGTGATCGTTTTGTCGAAAAATAAACATTTTTCAATAGTAAATAACTCAAAAAGTATTAACTAAGTTAAAATTCTATAAAACTAAAATTGCTTAGAATTAGTCAATTTATTCATCTCCGGACTTAGCTATTTTAAACGCGCAGTTTTTCACCCCCACGTAGGGGTGACTGTCACCCCCCTCCCCCGAGTAAAAGCAGCCAACGGCGCAAGCCGTCCAAATTTTCATGCAATTCGGAGTTGATCCTGAAAACTACACGGTATCGTTGTATTTCCCATTCATTTACTGGACTACAAGGTGTTTCTATAATCTGTATTTAATCCTACATAATAATAATAATCAGACGAAATTACAAAAAAATGGTAGATTAAGTAAATTGTTTATTTTTTATTAAAATTATATTTCTCATTCAATTTTGCCACTTTTAGGAGGGCCTGGTTTTTATAACATAGTTATAAAATTCAATGCAAGTCCCCCTGAAATTAGTTTTCGTATGGGTGAAAATCTGGACATTTAGTGTCCCGATCAGAAATCGGGACGTCCCGCGCAAATCGGGACACCTGGTAACGCTAGTTCTATCCCATGTTTGTCGTGGTCTATCTTTCTTTTTTCTTCTTTCCGTTTTTGCCTGCCAAATTTCTTTCACCGGTTTTATCTGATCCATTCTCTGAAGATGACCCCACCAACTGAGGTGCCTTCTCTCTATAAATTCTAACGTTGACTCGATTTCCAAATCTTCTCTTATTTGAGTGTTCAGTAATCTATCTCTTTTGGTAACTCCTCGAACTCGTCTAAGGTATTTTATTTCTACTGCCTGTATTTTACTCTTTTGTCGTTCTGTTAGTTCCCATGACTCGCAACCAAAGGTTAATACAGGTCTATATATTGACTTCAACACATTAATTTTTGTTTTCGTGTTATTTCTTTTTTATTTATGAATTTATTGCTCATTGCATGGTATAGGTTCCTTGTTTTTTGAATTCTGTTATTAATTTCTGTTTCCTGTCTTCCGTTGTCTTCTAATTCTACTCCTAAGTATTGGAATGTTCGTGCTTGTTTTATATTTACTTCTTCTACTTTTATGTTTATCTTTTCTTCTTCTTCTTTTACCCTCATGACGATAACTTTTGTTTTATTTTTATTAAGTTTCATTCCATATTTCTATATTTCTTTGTAGTTGTTTCTCATTTTCGTCCAATATGACGAAGTCTTCGGCGAATGCTCCTTCTGAAATGTCTACTGTTCTTAAATTTCTATAACCCACATGCATTTTTTTCACTTTTACTTTACACTCGTTAATTATCTCATCCATGTAAATTTTAAATAGTGTTGGACTTAATCCTCCTTCTTGTCTCAGCCCCTCGTTCGTAGTAAATGGTTTTGATGTTCTGTTTTGGCTGATGATATAATTCACATTGTTGTTGTAAATGTTCTTAATTACCCTTATCATTTTGTTACTTATGCCTCTCTTCTCTAATATTTCCCATAATTTTGGCCTTGGTACCGTGTCAAAAGCCTTTTCAAGATCTATGTAAGCCATATACATTTTTTTCTCCTTTTGCTGATATTTTTCTATTATTTGCTTGATTGTAAATATATGATCCTGGGTGCTTCTGCCTTTTCTGAAACCGCTTTGTGATTCCTCTAGTAAAGTGTGCTGTCAATTTTTCCGATTATTTTTTTGTTCCGTATTTTTTCGTATATTTTCATGGCTATGCTTAACAGTGTTATTCCTCTGTAATTGTTGCAATCTGTTCTATCACCCTTTTTATAAATCGGCACTATCTGTGCCTTCTGCCAGTCCATCGGTCTCTGTTCTTCTCTCCAAACTGCATTAAATATTTTTATTTCTTCATTCCACCATGCAGTTTGCTTTCTTTTATTGCTCTTTTTACTTGTTCCGCATACTTCTGTCGCTGTATTTAGTATTATCTTTTTGAAGTAGTTCCATAATTGTTCAGCGTTTTGACCCTCTCTATTTTCTTTAGTATTTTCTAGTTTTTGATTTATGACCATCTGGTACTTCTCCGAATTCTCTGTATTTCTCAACTTATATGACCTAATAGTTTCATATTCTTTCTTCTTTTTTACTAAAATACTTACTTCTTTTTTACTATTATTACTAAATAGTGGTCACTCCCTATTTCTGGATCCATTCTAACTTTTGTGTCTATTACCGTTTTCTTGTTATTTTTTTCTACTAACATGTAATCAATTATCGATTTTTCTCCTCTATTTTTAACTTCTCTTGTGTACTTGTGTATGTTTTTGTGTTCAAAAAATGTATTAGTTATTACTAAATTGTGCATCATACAGAAATCTAGCATTCTTATACCATTACTGTTTCGTGCTGTTTCTCCATATCTTCCTAATACCTCTTTATATTCGTGATTATTTGCTCCTACTCTGCTATTAAATTCTCCTGCTAAAAATATATCACCTTTTGCTTGTTCCGTGACCAATGCTAATCCTTCCCAAAATTTATTATAAGCCGAGTCGTCTTCGTTTGGACCATATACAATTATTATTGTATTTATATTCTTGCCTTTATCTTTCATTTCCACCGATAGTATTCTCTCTGACCAGGCTTTCCAACTACTTATTTTGTCTGTTATTCTGGTGTGCACTATGCATCCCACTCCTGCCGCTGCTCTCTTGTTTTCCACTATATTAAGACATGATCATTTTCTGTTTTTACCATTCCTTGTCCTTTTTTCTTAGTTTCAGTTATTGTTAGTATTATCGCTTTGTATTCTTTACGTTTACGTTGAGTCCATTAGGCCTGGATCCCACGTACCAAAAAAAAGTTTATTTATAGCAAGCTGAAAATTTGTTAATAACTTAACGGTTTCTAGTCGGACAAACTGTGATGTACGGGAACACTGGAACAGGGGAAGTTTAAATTGTGGAACAGGTTATAGGTTTCGAATGTCAGACTACAAAAATGTCCCATGTATTTTGTCGGACAGAACTTCCAATTGATTTGTTACCCTTTCATTAAACTCTCATGCAAAAATCAGACTGCTATTTACCACCAACATAATTCCTGTCATTTTACATGTTCTACGTGTTGGACTTATTAAAATGCCCAACATATTTTTGGGACAAACATTTTTTCATGTTATTACATAAAGTTTGCTATTGAATAAACTTAAAAAATAACCTGCTAGTTTTCACAATTATAAACTTGTCAGAATGACACGTTCCACAATTAAAATCACGTTCCACAATTAAAACTTCGCCTGTTCCAGTGCTCCCATAGATCAAAATTTGTCCGACTATAATCCGTTGTAATGACAAATTTTCAGCTTGCTATTAATCAATTTTTTTTGTAAGCGGGATCCTGGCCTACATGTTGTTGACTGCAATGCGTGATTTTGTTCATGTGGACTTGTGGGTCCTCTAGGTTGTCCGTAAATACTATGGTGTCATCTGTATACCTGATGTTATTTAGCCGGTACCTGTTTAGTGGAATACCTTTTTCAGTTTCGTGCAAAGCTTCAATAAAAATTTTTTCGGAGTAGGGAGTGAAAACTAGAGGGGACAAAATGCAACCTTGCCTCTTTCTACGGATGATTTTCACATATTTGGTGTGTTCACCTTCAACTCTGAGGTTTGCAGTCTGATTTCAGTAAAGGTCTCTAATTATTTTCAGATTTTGGTTTTTAATTCCTGCTTCTTTTAGTAGTTGCATTATCTTGGCGTGCTAAACTCGATCAAACGCTTTCTCGTTATCAACCAGACATGCGTATACGTCGTAATTGACGTCTCTGTATCTCTGGAATAAGACTTTGTAACGTTACAAACGTCACATCTTTGTTATTTTATTTTTAATTAATAATTTTCTTCCATTTGTTTTACCAGTTTTCTTCGTTAAAAACTCGTTGGCGCCCTCTTTTATTATCTTCTATTTAATATATCTCTTTTCATCTAATATCTAAATCATCATACTGAACGTACCGCGTATATTCTTACTCTGTAAGTAAATGTCTTTCAATACGAAACGTGCCTGCTACTTCTTACGTACTTGGTCGTCATTTCAAATGTCGTTTTCAATGGCAGTGACACTTCATCCCTACTCCCTACTTCCACAAAACTGAAAATGGAAGGGAAGAATTATTCCTTAGATAAGCATGTAATTCGAATATTAGATTTATTTTCCATCAACAACTTTCCGAGTTTTTCAAACAGTTTTTCTAATATTTTTTATATCTAACCTAACCTTCAATGTCAAAGCATGTGTTCTGATATTTTAGCTTTAAATACATCTTTTTAATTTACATATAATATGCACGTTTAGTAATCAAATTATTTAACTATTCCGTCACTAATAATTTTATTTTATTCCTTTGCCAATTACTACTCTTTACGATTATTTGGCAAAGGCTCGTTTTTGGTTTTTCTTCTTGATTATTGATATGTGTCTTTATCTTATAGTTTTTGGGAATAAAAATCACTTTTCTCCCTTCGGGAGCTTCAAGCCATCCACACCGGTGATGGAACATAAGGCGAAGACAACAGAATGACATCCAGACTGCAAAGACCACCATCTCTAGCTGCAGGGGCCTAGGGCCGAACATCTGCCCAGGTCTACAAGAAGTCAACAGCAGTACTATTCGACATCAAGAAGTTACCATCGAACCAACACCAAAAGCCATAAGTATAATCTACAAATTGTTAGTTTTTGGCAAGAATTTGAATATATTTGTTAATGCACATAATAAGTCAAATTTTTATTATATCTTTATTGAACAATAAACATGATTAGTTAAAAATACTGTTTTGTTTGCTTCATTTCGAATTTTCATAGTTCATTTCTAAGATTAGGACAAGACGAACACACACCTAGAGAGACTGAGCTAAGCTAAGGGTGTAGCGATATATATTTCAATTAGCTGGGGTAGTCCATCGCCTATTTCGTTTCAACTTATATTGAAAACAAAGCCTCTCTCGTACTAACTGCTAACAGCATTTATGAACCTGAACTGGTTGGGCGAATTTTAACTTTACATTGGGTGACATTGTGATAGATGGAATCCAAGAGAAAGATTCGTATATACATATAATTTGTTAATAGACCAATGTTACTCAAACTTTTTAATACGATGCTAGAACATACTTCATTGACAAAGGGAATAACATTAGATGGAAAATATCTAAACAACTTACGTCTCTGATGATATGTATAGTCATAACAGATGAGGATCTAAGAATGGCAAGGGAGATGGTACACGAACTTTTTGTAACTACAAAATATGTGGGTTATACTACATTATATTAGTGTGTCAATTGCTGTATATGAAATAACCACTTCATTAAGAAATAATTTGATATGACATTATACTAATCTATGAGCCATCCCTCGTAAACAATTCCCGTGGTCGTTTGTGAAGCGACCGAAGTATCCACATCTGCATAAACATTTGCACGGCTGTCAGCGTTGAAGAAGAATGGCATGCCAACCAGCAGGCTTTCAGCCCTCTTGGCAGTCAGTCGTGTCTGCATATCGCAGTTCACCAGCCCTTAGAGCCCTTTCCCGTCGGGTGTATTGTTCTCGGGGGCCCAAAAACTTACTTTCTCTGCTCTACTCTAACCGCCTGCTTACCTTTAAACTGCTGATGGTATCAATTCGGAAAGTTAAACAGAGCTGGATAAAGTACTGATATCTAGGATGAGGGTCGCCTTCGTCTCGGGCTAATTATAAGTTTTAAAGATTACTGTCGAAAATTATTATTTATAATACATAATTTTAATACTGTAATGGGTAGCTCTGTTAGACACCAGAATCAGTAAAACTCAAGTTTAATTCAAATAAAAATATATTGGAAATAAATCCATGACAAAATAAAATTAGCTTCTATGTAATATGTCTGTCATCAAAAATTTGTATTGGAAACAAACTGGTTTCGTAAAAATTGGAGATAACCACAGCGACGAAATCTGCATACAACGAAGAGTCCGACAAGGTTGCATTTAGATCCCAACATTGTTCAATGTTTACTCAGACTTGTTATTTAAAAAGGCACTTGAGAGACAGCCATATTATGGAATAAAAATCAACGGGGAACTACTTACTGTAATAATTAGATACGAGGACGATACAATAATTCTGTTAGAAAATATTGAAGGTCTCCAAATTCTACTTGATCGTATTCACGCAGTAGAAGAGGAAATGGGCATTAAAATAAACCCAAATAAAACCTCATTTTTAATTTTTAGTCGTAACAATAAACATCCAGAGCATATCTTCATTTAAATGGAGTCCAAGTTGAAAAAGTTCACAAAATTATATACGTATTTGTGGACTGTCATTGGGAACAGACATAGAAACAAAACTTAGAATAGCAATGATCAAAACTACTTTAATAAAAATGAAAACATTTCTTTGCAATAATCACCTAAGTTTAGAACTAAGACAAATATTTATTTGGTGCTATATTTGATCAGTATTTTCTATGGTGTTTGGACACTAAAATTATCAGAATTCAAGCATTGGAAATGTGGATTCATAGAGGAATGTTGAAGATGCCTTGGACAGCAAGAAATACTAATAAAGAAGTATCAAGGAGAGTCAACAAAGATAGAGTATTGCTAAAGACTGTTAAATGACGAAAAAAGTTTTATTTGGCTCAAATAGCGAGGAGGAATCGATGTCAAATGTCACAACTGATCTTTAAAGGCAAAATAGAGGGCAATAGAAGTGTAAACAGAAAACAAGTTTTTTGGTTAAAATACATTTGCGAATAGACCCAGACATCAAATGCAGGACAATTCTATGTTGCAGAAGATCGAGAAGCCTTCGCAGTGGTAGTTGATACCTGCGAAACACAAATACAGTGAATGCTATGAAAATTGGAACAAAAGTACAATGTACCCACACACCAAGAAAAATAATGATCACTACTTATTCTGCTTTAGAAGTAGATGACCCGATCAGTAGTCGATCTGGTAAAGAACGGGAAACCGTTTGTCTTTGGATCTATACTCCAAGTCACGGATCAGGAGCTCTTACTAGATCAATACTCTAGGCGAAGTGGTTCGCCTTTAGTCAATAGCCAGGGGCCCAGTGGAGTTCTTATTCAAATCAATACTCTGGCAGAACCTACCTCTCTATTGTGGCGAACGTCATTTTATATCGTTACCCGTGATCCAATTTCAGCGCACATTGATGGTAATGGAAGGTAATGTCGAGGTGCGTGCGTACTGATCGTTGGAAAACTAGCGGAGCGAGCTGGCGACTCTATCGTTACACCCCCTTCTCTTTGGAAAAAATGTAGCATTTTTGTGGCGTGTAGCCTATACCAACGCCAACACCAATACAAAACTGGAGACCGTGGACAGGAAGAAGAAAAAGAGAAAGACCTCAGATGCGATGGAAGGATGATACTGTAAAAGCTGCAGGAACTCACTGGAAAGGCGCAGCCAAGGCCAGACACATTTGGAAAGATTTGGGGAAGGCCTATGTCTAAAGATGGATAGAAATGGACTAAAGAAGAAGAAAGAAGAAGCCTACAATAGCGTGATCTCATCAATGGGATGCTCTTTATCGCTTGGGTGGCAGCACACTTCGTAAACTGGTCTTAGATGACTGACAAGCACATGCTCCTCTCTGAAGATTTTGGGCATGATCCCATCAAATCAATTTAGACAGCGTTCCAAGGCTCTTTTCTAAGCTCTTCTGTGAATTGTCACATTTTTTCTACTGGTTTCATTGTGACGGTTTATATTGAAATCAATTTCTATGCTTCTTTAGCTTCATCTTGGCGTGATGTACTCGATCAAACGCTTTCTCGGATTTTTCAGACATAGATATAAGTATGTTGCAATTAACGTGTCTGCATCTTTGAAATAAGAGTTAGAATAAAGCCTTTCTCATATCAACAGCATTTATGTACCCGAACTGGTTGGGGCCAAATTGACTCTCAGACAGATTGTAAATTCTGTTTTGGATTATCTTTAGAAAATTTTTTTATTGCAGTTCTTGGCTTAGATTTTTTTCAGAGATGCAACAAACTCTGTCTTCAGTTATTCTGTTGGCATTTCTCCAGAGTTGTATAAATTGCTCCAGAGTATCATTGTGATTATTACTATTTATTTGATGTCAATTAGTTTGAGAAGTTCCTTCCGCGAAAATTATGCGGGAATATGGTCATACGAGGCGGTTTAAAGCAAAACCGAATTAATCCACTATTTACGAAAATTTCGTTAGTGGCCAATATCGGTTCATTTTGATAAATTACACCATATATAAAAATATATATGTGCAAAAACGAATAAATAAAATGTCAATGGTGATATTAATGTTTTCATGCAAAACCGAATAAATCCACTTTTTGTTCAAAACTAAATAAATCCAAAAATATGCATTTTTTACTTTATCTTCTTATGCAAATATTTCATTCGACCAATAGATGGTACTATTAGTGAGTTATTGTTATTATAGATGCGACAATGTAATATAAGTGGTCAGATATTCTTTTGTCGTTGATTGATTCGCCTCTGCAAAATTACCTAACAAGATTGCTGGAATATTAGACTTAAAAAGAATCTGTTTGGAAATGACACAGATAAAAAACTAAAGAAATTAAAAATTTTAATTTCATGCTTTCAGCATTATCGATTTGAAGCCCAATCTGAACTTAGGCGCGCAATTAACAAAAAGGGAAAGTCTTTAAAAAAATTTTTGCTATCCGAAGTCAACCTGCGAATTGCCATTCCACCAAAAAGTGTTCAACAACTTATGGAAAAACAATTTGAAAAGGAGTGGAAAAGTGACGAAACTTTTTTGTGGTACACGAATCTTTTATGTGAAAATAATAAAGTTGAACATACTAAGGAAGTACCTCAGGAAGAAGAACGGCTAAGAAATGAGTGTGACTATCAAGAAGAAGACTTCATTTTTAAATGCACTATTGGATGTGCTGTTAGTCTACTACTAAACGCTATATGCTTTTGATTTATGTATTAGTAATAAAATACTTACTTTTCTTAATTCTTGCTAATAAAGTTGTGAGCAAAATGAAATAAATCCAGTAATTTCAAGCAAAACCAAATAAATTCACTTTTGTTTAAATTTTCTTTTGTACTAAATATCACTTTTTTAAATTTATATTGTAGGAAAAGCTTTATTATGACTTCTCTAATAGTATTTGCGAACAAGGTAAACAAAAACATAATTAGGTACTTTTTGCGTCCCAGAAAAATCCTATTTTTCCAAAAATCGTTTTTAGTGGATTTATTCGGTTTTGCTTTAAATCTCCTCATATGATCATTGACTGGACTAATAACAATTTGGAACTAAACGACAACATAACTTTTATTCCGATATAATTCAGTAACTATTGCATTGTAAATTTAATTGTCTAATCTTGATGACTGGCAAATATGTGACAACCACTTTTGTATTGGGACTATATACTATATGTAGATTAATAAATTAAATAATAATACTTCCAAACAAGTTTTAGTCTACATTCGACTACATACGTCGGTTTATCTTACTTCAAATCTTGTTGTCTTCTTGCATACCAATAAATATGCCACATACTTTAGTTAATCAACAGTAGTGTCCATCATTTTGTCATAAATAAATCTGATTTAGAATCAAAATCGTAACAAGTTATGACATAACCCGTAAGCCACATTCAAGATACGGGTCCAGATATAATTTTCTCTAGTTAGTTTGACACTTATCGTACTGGTTCATCGTTGGACCAGCGGCGGCTCAAAAAAATTTCTTAGTGTTATTTAAAAAGTAACGATTTTGCATATCAAAAACCTTGACGATTTTTTATATCTTAATTACCCTTTTGCCATTTTCTGATGGCTACCCAAGTAGCACAATAAAAACATTTTAGTTTTATTTAAGGTTTATAAAGGTTTTATTGTGGTAAACAAGAAGATAATAGTTTTAAAGTTACCTTGTAGATGCACTGCCAGAACTTTAAAACTGTTAAGCATTTGTCATTAGTTTTAAAGTACCTAATAAGAGTATGAAATAAGACTAATTAATCTTAATAAATAATTTGTTTTATTGTAGTTTTAAAATGGTTTATTCTCAGTTCACTTTAAAACTAATCAGTTTTATGGAGAACCTCCGGACTGTTTGGTTTTATTAGATTTTAGTTTGTGACCTTTTAGTTTTATTGCAGTTTTAAAGATTCTCCTAATATGAATAATAAAACCTTTTATTAAAACTACTTGATCTCAAGACTATTATGTCAGTAAAACATATGCCTTAAAACTATTTTTTAGTTTTCTTTAAAGTTGCTTTCTTAAAAGCAATTAGTAGGCTATATTAAAACCAAACGCTCTTAACTGAATCAATTTGGTTATCGTATAGACTGAACTATGCTTCTTGTTAGAAACAATAAAACTAAACTCATTCCTTCTTCTTTCATGTCCAAAAGGATCGGCCATTTGTTTTAGAGCCAACGACGTAACCAGGATGGCCCTAAGGGGGGGGGGGGGTTACAACTACTGGAAGGTCTCTAGCGGGTATAGTGTTAAGCGTATAGAGCTCAAAGTACATCCCAATGGGAGGTTATAACCCCCAAAACCCCCCCTGGTTACGCCTATGTTTAGAGTGAAGCAGTGGTGTAGTGTGTTGTAAAAAGTGGAAGAACAGTTAGTATGGAAGAAATAAGTCGCAAGTACTTAAAATATAAACAAACTGGTCATTTTATAAGAAAAATACAACACACACAGCACTACGACGCCTCGATTTTAGGTTAGATTCACATTAAAACCTAGTGGCATTATTAACAGCATCATTAAAACTAAACGGTTTTAATTTCAAGGCAACCTTGCTTTTATGTAGGATATGCTCTTGGAAAGGTATAAAATAAAAACATTTGATCTTAATAATTCTCTGTCGATAGACTAAATAGTTTTATTTGGATTTCAGCCATATTGCTTTCTGAAGATGCTGAAAGCCATGATAGATTACAATATAAGGCTTATATAAAAATTATAAATAAGCGACTTAAAAGACATAAATTCGATTTATTTTAACATTAAAACATTAAAATTGTAGATAAAATTATGTTTCTTTCAAATTAATATTTTTGGATTTAAATTTTTTTATTATTTTTATTTTTTAATCGTCAGAAGTCAGAAATTTTGGGGCGCGTGAGTTATTTAGACCTATTTTTGTTAACATTATCAATAAAGTTGGGTGCGCAAGTGTTTTTCTACCTTGACAGTCAGAAATAACCAAGTACTTTTTATTATTTTATGGTTACAAATACGTATCTACCTATCATAACACATGTAAAAATTTGTTGGCCTATACGGAGTACGTATATGGGTTTAAAGAATCATTTAATATGGTAAACTGTCTTTAAAAGTGTCCATTTAAGAAACCTTTTTAAGTTTGCTATAAAACTGCCTGCACTTAAAATGTCTTTTAAGATGGTTTTAAAAGCACCTTCACAGCAGCTTTAAAACCAGTTGCTTAAGAAAGTAAAGTTTTAAGAAGGTTTTTATTTTTGGTTTTATTGACCTCTTTCAGAGTGGGCCCTTTTATGCTGAAAGCGGTTTTATTGCAACCTTAAGGTTTACTTAAACCAAGTGCTTTTAATTTTAGTTTTATTCTACAGTTTTAAAGCATCATTAAAATACTTAATAAACCCGTTCGGTGCTACTTGGGTATGATGTATATAACCAAAGAATTTTAAAATTCTAGATTCTAGAGTAAACAGTTCTAGAGAGACGTTGATTGGGTTTAATTTCATCTAATAGAACTGTGAGAGTAGTGTGGCGAGCCGTCCATGGAATTCGAAGCAGTCGTCTCCATGTCCACATTTCAAAAGGGTCTAGCGTAATTCTTTGCCTGTCCATGTATCGCATGCCTAGTAAATTATTAACAGTACCAGAGTTGAAACAATTCTCTTCTTCAAAAATGAATAACCATTTTCAATTTCAATTCTCTTCTTGTTTGTCATAGTAATATGAGGATTACGCCGTAACCCGTTTAGTTCAGTCTTTGCTGCTCTTGCTAGTTGTAAATATGCGACTTCGAATTTACGGGTTCACTACTGCCTATGTGGGGTTAACTAGAGCTCTAAGATATATCATAATAGGGGACTACCTCGCATCCCGCAAAGTGTTGGCGATAAATAGCCATGATTTTGGTTTTAATGTAGTTAGCCATTAGTCCAAACTTGGCATTTTCTACCTCGAGTTTTTTAATAAGTGAATAATTTCTTCTGGAGTAGTAGCTAGAAGTGTAGAGTCGTCTGCGAAACGCCAGTAAGATATCTTGACACCACCTGCAGATATCAGTATATTCGTCAGATTGGCAGCAAGAGTTTATTCGATTATATGCCAGATTATCTTGATACAGTTTGCTAATAAGGCTTGTCAAGTGATTAAGTTCACTCATACTCATTGTCTTCAGAGTATGTTCCATAGTTTGTCCCATCTAACATTATAAAAAGCCTTTGTTTAATCAACAAAACATTATAAATATGGGGATCTTATATTATCTGGCTTTTTCTATGATGATTCTTACATTAAGGATTATTTGTTATCTAGTATCCCTGCCCTTCACCAATCCTGCTTGCTCAGATGATATTTGCCAACTTATGAAGTTTTCTAGACGACGCGACGTTGCAGGATGTATAGGATCATCTTAGTGGCATGTGATATTAGAGATATAGTTGTTACGACTTTGTTCTTTTACTAGAAGATGGAGCGTATCCCAACAAACTAATATTTGAACTATGGGCTGCTTCATTCTCACTCCGACAAATAGGCAGGTGGAAAAGACAACTATAGTAGATCTCTCGACAATAAAGAACACAAGTAATTTATACTTTCACTCGAGAACAGAAAGGACACCGCAGAAACCTTATGGGAAATTGCTCTTTGTCAAATGCTCTGAAACTATGGGTTCTGGTAGTCCTTGATGTGTACAACAAAAGACTCAATGGGCGCTTAGCTCCAAAACATCATGGTTTTAAGATATAAGTCTCTCAAGTTATATAGGTACAGTGAGGACGTTTGAGTTGGAATAAATTCATTTTCTTGAGAATGGGCGACTCTGGAGATAAATTACGAATTAGGTCGATTTTTATTTTTAAATTATAATTTTTTAGCATATATATCATACTAGTGGCGTCATTTATATGGGCGTGATGAAGCAATCGATGATTTTTTCAAATAAGAATAGGGGTCGTGTGATAGCTCATTTAAAAGTTTATTAAATTTTATATTCACTAATATAAACAATGACACCATTATTCATACATGGTGCCCAAAAATTTTTTTGAATTCAATTAATTGAGACAAAAAGAAGAATGTATATAATTTATTTAATTTGAAATACATTTTACTGCTGTCAGAAAACAGAAAAAGATGTTAATTTAAAAAATAAACATTGATTTTCGCTTAACTTAAATGTTCAAACGGCTAAGACGCAGGTGGGTGATAGCTTTAATATTGAATTTAACAAAAAACAATATTTATTTATCAAATTAACATTTTTTCCTGTTTTCGAAAAACAGTAAAATGTAGTTCGAATTAAATAAATTGTATACATTCTTCTTTTTGTCTCAATTAATTTAATTCAAAAAATTTTTGGGCACCCTGTATAAATAATGAGCTATCACACGACCCCTCCTCTTATTTAAAAAATCATCGATTGCGTCATCACACCCAGATGGATAACGTCACTAGTATGATATATATGCCAAAAAATTATAATTTAAAAATAAAAATCGACCTGATTCGTAATTTATCTCCAGAGTCGCCCATTCTCGAGAAAATGAATTTATTCCAACTCAAACGTCCTCACTGTAGGTACCTATAACTTCAGAGGCTTATATCTTAAAACCATGATTTTTTGGAGCTACACGCTCAATGAGTCTTTTGTTCTTCACATCAAGGACTACCAGAATCCAAAGTTTCAAAGCATTTGACAGAGAGCCATTTCCCATAAGGTTTCTGCGTGGTCCTTTTTACTTAAATTATTATTGAGCTAAACTAGAAATTTACTATACTGGGTAGGGAGAACAACCCGAATTTGCCAGACTACCGGCCTGTTCGAAAGATCAAGCGGTAATGAATTCAATTCTCACGCATGGATGATCTCTTCCCGACAAAACAAAATTTTTTGCCGGCCATTGAATTAAATTTGAATTAGAATATTTATAATAAACAAACAATAATAATGCTAATTTTAGACTAACAAACTGCCGTTGGAATCCGTTGACATGTTAAAACCTTATATGAGAATTTAAATGCGTGAATTAAAACTTCTAAGATTTTTGAATTGTTAAAATTAGAGCCAATTTTGCTTCTTTTTTTGGTATCTTTTTAATTTTGATACCGAAATGATTAATTGTTTCACTCATTTATTGCAGTGTTTTATAGTAAACAATTAA
Organism: Diabrotica virgifera virgifera; assembly: GCF_917563875.1. Taxonomy (NCBI): domain Eukaryota; kingdom Metazoa; phylum Arthropoda; class Insecta; order Coleoptera; family Chrysomelidae; genus Diabrotica; species Diabrotica virgifera. The sequence goes on along the minus strand of NC_065448.1, from coordinate 33,504,522 downwards.
CAAATAATTTCTTCTGGAAGTGCGCCACTGTATAAGTTTGATTACTGAACACAATATATCATGTCACAATCAAGCAATACAGGCTTCGTAGGTCACACACCACAAGTGAAGTATACATGAGAATGATGGACGACTTCACACAAATGTGGGAGAGATGTAGCAAGTCATGACATATCCTAGAGATACTCTGATTTTCGTACTGATTTCGGAATTAGTTGTAATCGTTGCACTTGTATATTTATCATTGTTATTGTTACATAGCAAGAGATATTATGTTTTTTTTTAGTTCTGTGTACAATGGTTTGCAGTCTGGCGAGTTTTTGCAGAAAATGCTGTAGATTGTAAAATATCTCGTTTTATAGAAGACTATCTGAAATAGTGGACGAGTTATATAGAAATTAATACCTGCTAATTTATCGAAAATATTGGAGAGTATTTATTATTTTTACTTCCATTTTCACGAACGTAATAACATTGCATGCATCATGCATAATTAGGCATACAAATAGAAGATGATTCAACTTTGTCAATTTTTAACATTGCATGCATATCACACACCTTATAGGTATACAGGGTGTTTGGTAAAGAATGGGCCATAGCTTAACCTTAGATCCCTGAGGTTAAATTAGGTCGATTTAAGCTAACTTACCTTAGTAAGGAAGTTGATAATAACCGAAATACACGGTGTCAAAGTTAAACTTTTATTTAATTTATTCTCTTCTTCTTAAACTTTAATTTTTTTCTCTTAATATTTTTACTTAAAAATGGTATAGTACATTCATCTCGCTAAACTCAACTGTTTTCGAGATAAACGCATTTTAAATGTGCGATACAACATAATTTTTGGCATATCATTGTAATTACACCCGAAAAATAAACTTGAAATCATAATAATTGTGCCAGTTCTCATATTTATGTCATTGCATCGCAAATTTCATTTGAAGAAATTTGCGATACATTTTTGTAAATTTTTATGGTTTTAAGTTATTTTTCGGGTGTAACTACAATGATATTATGCAAAAAATTATGTTGCCTCGCAGATTTAAAATGTTATACCCATTAAAGTTTGCCATACTTATTTAAAAACATCCTGTATTAGTGATGAAAAACATGGCTGGTTAAAAAAGTACCTAACTTTTTTATTATCCAATATAAGTGAATGAATAAGAAAACATAATGCTAAGAAAATATGAGGCAATAGTTGGGATTTAATTTCAGTATGCTATTGCATGCTTGAATAATAAGTTAGCATGAAGTTAGCATACTGCTAGAATATTCCACAGAGTGAGAAAAAACACAGTTTGATTGATACACCCGGTATACAATAACAATAATTGACCTGTCTAGCAACAATATTATTACAGCAATATTTATAAAGAATAAGACAATATAATAAAAAAAAATCACTTAAATCGAACAACAGGTTTAGGAAATTTGAGACATTAAAAATGACCCATTATCTGTAGGTACTTTTTTCTCGTATCATTATCTTATGATACAGTCAAAACCGTTTATAACGAACCTTAAGGGACTGGTGGTTTTTGTACGTTGTAGCCAGTGTTCTCTGTAAGCGGCTATCTGCTATAACTGACAGGTTGTTATAAACGATATTACACTGGTAGCAACAGTCAGTTCGTTGTAAGTGTATGATGCAAAATGTGTAACTTAATTTATACTTATAATATGTTATAACATATTACACATAACATTTAACATATGTGTTTATTGTACTTACGTAAATCTAAATATATCCGTATATACATATAAATAATATGTACTGGAATGAGCACAGGAAGTCAATAAACAATACTCAAAATATAACGGGTTCTCAAAATCGTTGTATTATAAAAATGTGGGCATACATACACTATTTTTAAAAAGACCAAATAATGTAAATTACACCATTGGGTCTCTTGGACCAAATGGTGTAATAATGTAAACAAAATCTTGTGATAATGAACCCGCCTACGAAGTTTAGTGTCTTAAGGACTTACAAGTAAGTCCATGCTCGGATGTACCATCATAACCAAAAAATTAATAAAACCTTCCTTTTTATTTCGTGGTAATATCGGTACCTCGAAGTGATACAATACAATGCCCATTTTCATAACTTTACAGCAAAGCAATTTTAAACTTTTTTCAACAAAAAGTGTTATTGCTAAAGTTATTTATTGAGATGTGGAAACAATATTATATTAGGACATTGTATCTATTGTCATTTAAATCATGCATTTGTTATAATTGTTTATTATATAGTGTGTAAAAAGGTCATAATTGAAAAAAAAATGGATGTTGTATCTCTCTGAGGTACAGATATGTACGCTGTAACCAATATTTCGACTGTTAGTGTTACAAGAGATATGTTTGCTCTAACCGATTTGTTCGTTATAAGGCAACATAAATGCTTTTTTTATATGACATTTTACGGGACCTACTATTTTGTTTGCTATATCCGATTGTACGTTATAGACGGTGTCGCTGTAAACAATTTTGACTGTACTTTTAAATAATAGCCGCGCTGTTTGGGCAAATTTTGTTTAGCCGAGTGACCTCATAGCACAGTCAGCATAAACAATACATAATAGTCTTACTATAATATTATCTATACCGATAAGATTTCTGGTGTTTGCATTAATAAATACAAAACTAATAATGAAAAAAATTAATTACTTATATATTTATTAAGTCTATTTTCTATTAGTTAAGGTGACACATAAGTTTAAAAAGTTTGTATACGATATTCGATATTACTATAGGCGTCGCAACGCAGGAATGTTATGTACGATTAGAAGACAACTATTCTCAAAATTCGGATAATTAATTTCAGAGTGAAGAATTCGGCTGCTGGGAAAAAATGTACAAAATATTTTATTTTTACATTATAATATTGACCTCTGAGTACATGTCAAATGTGTCGTGTTTTTTAAAGGGTATTTTGATTCGCTATGTATGTTTATGGTATTGTTCGTAATGCGCATAAATCCAATTTTCAAAATTTTTTTACAATTTTTTTTGTTTCTCATAGAGTATCTAAGAATATAGCCGAACTTATATACTCCCTAAAACGACCCTCAGTTCTAACTGCAAGACGCAAGAGTCTCGCAGGCTTAGTCTTGTTCTTGCTCAAGTCTTGCACGGTAAGTCTTGGTCTTGGTCTTGCTAAAATTAGACGGTCTTGGTCTTGGTCTTGCGAAAACGCAAGAACAAGACCAAGACTGCAAGACCAAGACCGATTTTGGGCAACACTAGTTGATTTAATAATTTATTTATAATATTAAATATGATTTTTAAATAATTATCACTGTGCATTTAAAGTTATCATTACTTTAACATTTTGTAATATTGCACTATGCCGACTAAGTTAGTAAGATAATATAAAAAACAAGTTTCTATTATACACTTAGCCTGAAGGCTATTTTTGTCATTTAAATACGATAACTAATTGATATGCACAAATAAATAAAATTTATCATTTCTACTCTTCTCTTTATCATCCCGCGTAATTAAACCGCGAAGAAAATGTGTTATTTTAATAATTAAATGGCTAATTGGCAATAAATCAGGTGAGTAAGGTGACTGCCCGACAAAACTTCGCTTATGTTTTAATTTCGTTGATGTTCGACGATCGGACTGTCATTGTGAGATTTTTATGGGCCAGCGTTATCGTCGAATTTAATTTTTAATTGCGCGTTTATAATTTCGCCAATTTGATCGTGTATGTTTTTAATTTAAATTAACTGAGATACATTTTACTGGTTTGTAAGATAAAAAATTAAGACTACTTGTGAAGATACAAGATGATTTTCAGTTTAACAAAATACGGAATTCTGTTCAATAATATAACTAATTATAGTACATTCTTTCACGGTTTTTGCTGTAAATTTTAAAGAACCGCTTAGATTGACATGAAATTTGGCATACATATAGCTAACAAGTCAAGGAAAAAAAGTGATATGGTGCCGATGTGTGCTTTTGCCTTGGTTGTGACAAAATATATGTCCAAAATAAGTCCCGAAATAGATAAACTGACTAATTTTAAGCAACTTTTGTTCTATAGAGTTTTCTCACCAAATCAATACTTTTCGAGATATTTGCAAGTGAATATGTTATTTTTCAATAAAATAACCACGTTTTTAGACGGTTTTTTCGCAAATAACTCAAAACGTAAGCATTTTGCCGAAAAAAATATTCTTAGCAAAACTATACTATAAAAAAGAAAAAAAAAGCGATGTATATATTAGGTCTCTACAGCAAAAGCAGAGTTATAGCTAATGAAAAATAGGTTCATATTCGAAAAATTCCAAATAGAATAATTCAATGTGAAATATCCAAATAATGAAGCATTTTTGGGTAAAACACATTACAACTTCTTTAAAGTGTTTAAAGAAAGCTTTATTTCTGTTTTTATAAAAAAATTTCTAGCATCGAATGTAAGCAAGTTACGCTCAAAATAAAGTTGGTCCCTTTTCTTTTTGCAAAAAAAAATCAGGAAGATCACCCCCCAATTAGCAACTTAAATGAAATTAATCGTTACCGTTTCAGAAGTTACTTTACTTTGTTGTGTTTATATGATCTGTAAGTTTCATCGATTCAAAGTGCTTAGTTTTGAAAAAATTTGGTTTTAAATTAAAATTTTTAAAAATTTTAATTTTGAAAAAAATGCTTTTTTTTTAAAATAACTTAAAACTTGTTATAGATACTAAAAATCTTAAACAATAAAAAAAGTCGGCTTTACTTTTCTGAATATTTTGTATTTTTTTGTTTTTCTGTAAGACAAAAATTGGTTAAGATTCTGTTTCTAAATTTGCATACACTCGTGATAAGTGACTCGTTCAAGCCCTTTTAACTACAGCTCTTTCAAAAGTAAGGACTTTGAACCGATGAAACTTACAGATCATATGACCAATACATACGCGAGTAAAAAACTTGTGAAGTGGTAACAATTAAGTTCATTTGAAATGCTAATTAGGGGGTGATTTTCCCGATTTCTTACCAAAAAAAAGATACCAACTTTATTTTGAGCGTAACTTGTTTACGTTTGATGCCAAAAAATTTTTTTAAAAAACAAAAATAAGCCTTTTTTTAACCACTTTAAGAAAGTTAAAATGAGTTTTTCCCAAAAAGTGCTTCGTTTTTTAGTTATGGCACGTTAAAATTTTCGATTTGGAATTTGACGAATATGAACCTATTTTTCATTAGCTATAACTCTGCTTCTACTAGTCATATTGACCTAATATATACACCATATTTTTCACTTTTTTACATGCTATACTTTTGATAAGTTTTTTTTTGACCAAATACTTACTTTTTGAGTTATTTGCGAAAAACCGTCTGAAAACGTGGTTATTTTGTAGAAAAATTAACATATTCACTCGCAAATAACTCGAAAAGTATTAACTTGGTGAAAAAACTTTATAGAACAAAAGTTGCTTAGAATTAGTCATTTTATCCATTTCCGGACTTATTTCGAACATATATTTTTCACCCCCATAAGGGGATGAAACTCACCCCTTGGGCAAAAGCACACATCGGCAAAATATCACTTTTTTTCTTTGACTTGTTAGCTATGTGTATGTCAAGTTTCATGTCAATCCAGGCGGTTCTTTAAAATTTAGAGGTTTTGCAATATTTTACCTTTAAAGAACGTAGGGTAATGGATCCAAATATGAGACCTTTTTTTAAAACTCTTGGTAATCGTAAAGTTTATGGATTCAAGAAATCTTAAATTAGATACATGTCAGATAAGTATGCTATTATATTGCAACAGGTTCAAAATTAATTTTAAACTAACATTTCTTTACCAATATATTAATTTTTTTAAAATGTCAAAATTCCCAACTTAAAAAAAGGTGTCTTAATATGAAACTATGTGTTATCCTAATATGAGACACCACGTTATACTGGTTAAATAGGTGATACAAATTATTTTAACACATTGTTCTGGATATAAACTGTATTACATGCTGTAGACATGATTCTATTGTTCTAAAGCTGTTTCTTTGTGGCATATTATGCAATTTACTATTTTATTGGGAAATAAGTCACAATTTAAGTTAAAAATAAAAATTGGAAGTATAAACGTCAATAAATTTTATTTTTAACTTAAATTGTGGCTTATTTCTCAATAAAAAAGTAAAAAGACATGATGCTATACTCAAAACATTACAGTACCCTAATATGAGATATCTCATAGTAGGCACACTTGAGGGTCTCACATTAGGAGAAACCAGGTGTGAACATTTTAGTCCGTATTTTGAAGTTAGGATTAGTTTTTACGCCACTATAATTACTTGTTTCTATAACCAATTTAAGTAGCTATCAACTAATTACTAGGGTGATTTATTTTCTCTCACCTTAAAAATAAAATTTCAGTTTGAACTACACCAATTAAAAAACTTTTGACTCGCAAAAAACTTGAAAACTTCACTGACTAAATCACAGATACTCGATTTGCTCACAGCCTACTCGAGACACTACCAGTGTTAAGCTTTTACCCCACTCACCAGGCTGCAGCACTTACAAAACTCTAGAGACAGCAGTGGCGCACCCAGGGGGTTTTGGGGGTTAAAACCCCTTCCATGGCATATAAAAGACAGTAGGAAAATGTAACTTGTCTTTAACAAACTATACAAAAAATTTTCTGTACCCAAGTTAAACCCCCCTCCAGAGGAAACCAAACCCCCCAGAGGAAAATTCTAGGTGCGCCACTGAGAGACAGGAGTCTCATATTATAAACGGGTCTCATAATAGGATCCTTAACCCTACTATTAATAAAATCAAGCAATAGAACGACGACGACGACGACTACGCGCGAAAAATTTTTGAATTTACAAATTTATCCTAAAGACAAAAAAAAGTTGGGGTTGATCTGGCAGTAGACTGGTTGCAACCTGCAATATTCGTCTCAGTCTAGTGACAAATCGAGACATTGGTCTTGGGGGGAACTTGCGTTGGGGGTGACTTCCAATGAAACATCAACCAAACACATAACAAAACATAAAAAAACATAAATAATAACTTATAAGTATGTATATCATGTTCCCGTAATTTTCCTAACTAGGGAGTTTGTTGGGTAGAATTAATTTGAGTGTCTATGATTTAAGTTTCATGTCAGCTAATCTATTTTTAAGATAATAACCAGGATCGAAATATCACGTAGGGCTTTCATGACCTGGAAACCAGTTTTATGTAACCGAATCCTGTCGATGAATATTCGCAAGAAGGTCCTGAAATGCTATGTGTGGTCCAAGGTCCCTATACCATAGGTTGTATGGTAACTTTGACATTGACAAATGAAATATTGTCATCGTGACGTCACCCAGACGATCAATTTTACGAATTGTTTGTAAACATAATAGGATACCTGGTTTGGCGGCTATATTTTGTTATTAAATATCGTTAGTGTTTTAATTTGTGTTTATATCTTAGATTTAATGTATCTATAGATATTATTAAGTGTTTTTAGTATAATAACTTAAACCCAAAACTCTTTTACAAGTGTTAAGATACATTTTAATGTGGTTGTATAAGTACCTACTTACTTACTAGATTTTCTTTCTGCTGTATTGTATAATAAAGGACATTCTTCATTCTTGTATAGAGACACTACAGTTCTGTAATGTCTCTTGCGGTTCTTCACAGTAAGTTTACATCATCTGTGTAGGTTACAATCTGCTTAGACTTATTGAACAATATATCTAATTAATTCTATAGATAATAGATCTATTATATGTAATTGTTTCATATAAAATTATAACCAATATTGCAGCCATCTGAAGATCGTTTGAATAAACAATTATAAACTAAATGAATATATAGAATGGGGAAAATTCCCTTTATTGCACTGAAATTGTATTTTTTTATAATTTACTGTTAATGTAAAACTTCACAGGTACCTATTGAATGGAATCATAATGTTTTAATAGTTTTAGATGGTTTTAGATATTATGATCCAGTACCTAACGTAATCAGATGCTCTTATGTTAAACTTAAGGGAAAACCACTAATTTTGATACATAAATCTTTAGTTGAATTTCTTTTTCACCATGGTTTACATGTTAGGAGGAATTTATAATAATGTACTACATGCATTATCCGAAATTCAAAATTATTATATACCTACTCAAAATCATTTAAAAAAGTAAATTGTATTCAACCCATTATTAATATACCTAGGTTATTTTAATGATTTAGTCCCATATATACACAAGAAAGAATCTCCTTCTGCTTTAATTAAGTAGTAATGCTATTCTACTGCATATATTTAATTGCAATTATATTCTATGATTTTTGTAACTTTACAGGTATCTACCACATTTTTTAAAGAATATATGAAATAAATAGTCATTAAAAATCAAAACATATTTTTTTAAATATACACATTTTCAATACATTCCTACTTTCCGAGTTCATTTCAATGAGTGAAGTGAATGAATTTAAATGCAGCATTCTGGGTGACGTCACTCCCGCCATTAGATTCTTGATGCTGATTGGTGGAAAGTTACCATGCAACCTGTCTATTTATGAACCTTGTGTGTGGTCTATCTTATCTTATGGTTGTGAGACATGAACGGTAAAAACCACAATGCTAAATAAATTAGAAGCATTCGAATTGTGTTGCTATCGACGAATCCTAAAGATTTCACACACTTGCAATGAAGATGTTCTCCAAATGATGAATTCAGAACGTCTGCTCATAAACATCATAAAGAGGAGAAAAACAGAATACTTTGGTCATATAATTAGGTGACCTAGATATGGTGCTTCTCAGAGGCTTTCTTCAGTGCGATGCAAATGACAGAAAAAAAGGCACGTCCGACATACACATTTATAACATTTATTCCAGTAGTTGATAGATGGCGCTATAATCGAAAAAAAGATTTAGGTATTTACCCATTATTTTATTATTATTTGCTTATTACATATCTATACGGCTGTAATTTAAAGTTCTTCTCAGTCTTTCAATGTGTCATTAATGACGTAATATACGATTTTAAAAATGTAGAGAATCATAGCATGACATTTTAGTTAATTTTGACAGTTGTCAGAATCGTACCTAATCATAATTTTGGAGAAAAGCAAATCAATTGTATTTATTTCATTTATAAAACGTTTGCTCTTTGATTTGTATAGTTTTATACATTGTACCGATTATAGTCGTATACATAATACATAAATCATTTTTTGTTCGATTATAGTGCCATCTATCAACAACTAGAATAAATGTTATAAATGTCTTTAATCACGGACGAACCTTTTTTCTGTCACTTCCAACTTAATGCGTTAGAAAGAAATAAAAAAACTGTGACGCACTGAAAGAGGCCTCTGAGAAGGAGTTTACCATTTATTTCGTCTTATAATGGAAGGAAAAGAGATGGATTGGTCGAAAGAAACTTTCATGGTTGCGTAATATTAGACAATGGCGTGGTTCCACGGTAGAAGAATTATCTATTTCGCGCAGCAGCAGATAGAGAAAGGTTTCAGGAAACTTGTAAACATGATGACCGCCAACGTCTGAATACGGACAAGGCACCTAAAGAAGAAGAAGAATTTATTTTTCTGTTTCAACAATTTTTTTAAATTTTGAACTTTGTTGGAGGATACCCCCCCCCCCGTTACATCCGCTGTTTTCAAACTCAGTGCCATCCGCTAAGCAAAGATCCTGGAGAGAATCCCGTGGAAATATCATCGAAAGTGTACCTAAAAGTGACAGAGTTAGAATCTCAACAGAGGTAACTTTATTGTAACTCATGTAATTATGATAAATCGTACAGCCTAGGATAGGTCAAAATAAAACTGTGTTCCAGGCTGAATTTTTTGCTTTGGTGGCATGCATTGATGAAATCATGTATGGAGACCCCAAAGCAAAGAAAATCAACATTTATAGGTACAGATAGCTTTCAGATTTACAGATACAGGTACAGATAGCGTAAAGATTTATAGGTAGCAGATAGATAATGGACTATTGATGAGGAATTTCAAATATCTTCTCAACAACCTGGCAAAAAATACCCAAGTGTCTTTAATATTGATGCAAGTCATGAAGGGGTACATGGGAATGAACGAGCAGATTTGTGGACAATCTTTATAGACCCAGAACCATTCTGTGGCATCACCGAAGATGCTATAAAAAACGAGGTTCAGAAGTGGCTGAGAAGGAATCATCAAAAATGGGGAGCCACTCAAGGACAAATCCAGGCTAAGAAAATAATCAACAATAGATAATGATAAAAAAGACAATTTGATGAACCTCGAGGTTACCTCGAGGTATTAAACTACTTCACTTGATAGTGGTTCTAGCTCGACTGACAGCGCAGGTGACCTCCTTGCTATGTGCTGTCGACATCGACCGCGACTTAACTAGTGGCATCCACCGCGACCTACACCTCCACCTCGACCCACTTGTTCTGTTCTTACCCTTAGGTATTTGTTATTATCTTTACGAGTACGTTGAGAATTACTTTATAGGTAAGGGTAAACAATAAAAAAATTTACTGTTTCAATATTTTTGTACTCAGAATTTTCGTACAGAGAAATCTATAGGTACAGTGGAACCCCGATAAGTCGGCCCCCGATAACCCGGAAGTCCGGCTAACCCGGACCGATTTTCATCAGATAAACATTTTGATTTTCAATATTTTGTATTTTTCAATTTAATTGTGGCTTATTTCCAATCAAAATAGTTAATTATCAGACAAACCTTTCAACAATAAAAATGTATGTAATATAATATTTGAGAGATAATGTGTATGTGCGTAATTTGAACTATACGATATTAAAAATGATTCATAGCACACGCCGAAGAAACAACAGCCACCTGTCTGTATCTATTCCTTTTTATTTCAAACTGTCAGCATTGTTTAGGAAAGACTATTTAAAAAATTATTTTATAAACAATGGTCTTTAGTATTGTGTGTCTTGTATTGTTCGCTTCCATTTGCTTACGTTTGGGTTTGGTGTTTTTTAGTAATTTTAATGAGTAGGTATTACTGTGAATACTGTGCATATATTTATAAATATATTTTATGTTATTTCAATTCTAACGGAGTTTATCTGTAAGTATACCGTATTTTATTAATTTTTACCATATTCTCCGGCTATCTCGGATTTTCGATAACCCGGATCGGTCGCGGTCCCGATTAATCCGAGTTATCGAGGTTCCACTGTATGTACCTATTCGCGGTGTGCAAGTACTTGGAAGGGAAACGAGAAACGACCGTGCGCGAGTCGCGGAGAAATATTGCAACTATCTTAAATAATTCATATTGTCAATTGAAATTGTCAAATTGACGTATATTTCATACCTTCTGTCATTGACGCAGAAAAATTATATATTGCTCCACAATATTCCTATGATATGCAATTATTATATAAAGGTAAATTTAATTAATTGTATTTTGCTTGCAGTACTGCATTTTAATAACTAATTTTATTTACTACATACAATTGTTTACGTTTGCTAAACATAACCTGCATCTTAATTTTTCTTCTTATTATTTTTTTGGACTATGGCCTTGACAATTATCCAGCAACCAGGACTAATATAATTGGCCAATATAATTAAAAGTGCGAATAAAATTACAGAGCGTAGAAATAGAGGTCGCTTTGCCGAACTTGCACGGTCCCAATACGTCTTTCGACATAGATACCTTCTTCTCGATACCTTCTGGCATTTGGTCGTAAGACCCTTATGCCAACCTACCTTCTTTCGTTCTTTCTTCCATTAAACTTTAATAAATCCTTAGATATTGTTAGTTTTAGAATCTACTATGGTTTATTTTTTAACTAAGAGGAGTAAACTAAAAAGACTGATTCACACCCAAGAAAGTCACTAGAATAATAACCAAATACATCTTCTTTTTTGGTTGGTCTAGTCGGCCCTCAACGGTAATCCGTAAATATTATATTAAATTAATACGTCGCTAAAGAGTTCCAAAAACAACTGCTGTTTATATAAAAGCAGACTAACAATTGTAACAATCTAAAAATTAAAGGAATAACACAGAAAACACAAAAATCGCCGATATAACTTAATTAACCTATGAAATGTCACTAGTGTCAAAATTTGATAAATGTCATTAATGTCAAAATTTTATAACAGAGGAGTAAACTTGCCTGCGGTTGGACCAATTACAAACAAGCAATATAGCGCGGTAAATTTGAATCACTCCTCTTGGTTAAAAACAAACCATAGTTCAATCCTCAATTGACCAGTGAACTCCTGCCTCATATCACTTAGCTTAGCTTAGCACATTGCAATGACATAGGATGTGTATGGCAGTCTTTTCTTGCAATTTTGCTTTTCCTCCATCTACTACCGAGTTTGTACCTACTTATATCTAGGTGTTTTCTTGAACGACACTGTTCGGTGACCGTTTTAATTTCTCGTTTATTGATCAATAAAGGATATAAGTAGGTACAAACTCGGTAGTAGATGCAGGAAAAGCCAAATTGCAAGAAAAGACTGCCACACACATCCTATATAATTGCAATGTGCTAAGCTAAGCTAAGTGATATGAGGCAGGAGTTCACTGGTCAATTGAGGATTGAACTAGTAGATTCTAAAACTAAAAATATCTAAGGATTTATTAGAGATTAATGGAAGAAAGAACGAAATAAGGTAGGTTGGCATAAGGGTCTTACGACCAAATGCCAGAAGGTGTCGAGAAGAAGGTATCTATGTCGAAAGACGTATAGGTACATACCTATAGATTTCTCTGTACGAAAATTCTGAGTACAAAAATATTGAAACAGTAATTTTTTTTATTGTTTACCCTTACCTATAAAGTAATTCTCAACGTACTCGTAAAAATAATAACAAATACTTAAGGGTAAAAACAGAACAAGTGGGTCGAGGTGGAGGTGTACGTCGCGGTGGATGCTACTAGTTAAGTCGCGGTCGATATCGACAGCACATAGCAAGGAGGCAGGGTTGCAGGGTGAATACTTGTACCCATGATACTATAAATAACAAGATAATATATTGCACATCCGGAAGTTGTGACGTAACTGGAGACCGGCAAGTTCGTAATGGTTCGTAATCATTCGTAATGTCCGATTACTTTGAATTGTTCGCGGTTGTATTTTATATTTTATCTTTGACAGTTATTTTGACTGGAATCTCGACACTAAATTTTTTTCGAATACATTGAAGTTTAATTTTATTTTGCTAATTGAATAATTTCATCACATAATGCATACAAATCCCATTTAACTTTAACAATAATTAAAATTCAACTTCCGGTCTCCAGTTACATCATCAATGCACGAGCTCGGACGTATTTGCGCTACGGGAAAATACTATCTCTTTATTTATAGTATCATGCTTGTACCTATAATAGAAGTATAATAAAGTATCATTTTTTTGCAATGTGATAGCAAAAGAAGTAAAAAATAAAATTAACCGAAAGGACATCGCACACATCTTATGGAAAATATAATGTCACTCAAATTCAATAAAATTTATACGAATAGATTCGTTTTAAATTAACGGTCAATTCTTATCATTGCACCAACTCTTAATTATGATTAATTACGGCGCAAATTGCAATTATAGTTTATCGAAATCACATTTTTGGAGTCTATAAACGTGTCAGCTATAATCACTATTGCTCTGGGTGCTATTCAAAACAGCTTAAACCCCGCTGGGCCTAAGCGGATTAGTGAAACTATTATAATAAGATGCTTAATAGCCCGAGAAGATTTATGAAGTACCTATAATTTGGGTATTTTAAAATATTTTTTCTCTCTCTAACTTATGTACCTACCCATTTGATTTCAGATTGATTTATATCAATTTCTGCTCTTATTATTGAAAATTAAGAGTTGGCGCAATGATAAGAATTGACCGTTAAATTAAAACGAATATATTCATATAAATTTTATTGACTTTGAGTGACATTATATTTTCCATAAGATGTGTGCGATGTCCTTTGACAATTTCTACCGAAAAATTAGGAGCAATTCTACTGAAAATGTGTCCAAGGTCTGTGGCTTGCGGCAGGGGTTGGCGATAAAAAATTTTAACATAATTTTTGGCAAAATCTGATAAATTTTAGCAACCGCTTAACATAATTTCATATCGTGACATCGGCAACACTGCAAGGAGGTCACCTGCGCTGTCAGTCGAGCTAGAACCACTATCAAGTGAAGTAGTTTAATGAAATTGGACTGACAAAAATTTGACTGACTGTGCTTTTGCGTTGTTGTGTCAGTCAAGTGATGATAGTGATGAAATGTCAGCTGTAAATAATCAGATTCTCCTTCATATTGCAAAAATTTACTGAATTTTCTTATGTACTTTAGAAATTCAAAAATAAACTGAATACAAAAAAGGGATTATATAAAAAGAATCAACTCAGATAGCGCAGGTAATGACAACTTAGCTTCGAACGGACCAATCACAGGGAAGCATCCTTGTAGGCCGCGCAGTAGTTATCCATGTAAAACAAACTCATTTTATTTTCAAAAGCATCCAGGGCCCCCGCTACCATATGTGCAAAGTGTGCAATACACACGGGCGCCATCCTTTAGGGGCGCCAAAACCCGGGGTCAAAAATTGCAAAAAAAGAAAAAAAAAACAAAACGTAATTTTAAAATAAAAATTGAGAAATTAAATAGGATTATAAGTATAGACACACACGAAATTTTTTTAGTAGGTATGTATCATCCAGTCACTGCCGATTGCCATATGCGAGAACATGTCAGAAGTTAGTTATTTTAATTTATTTTGTTATGATTTTATTTTGTTTGATTCATTTTGATATTTTAGTCTACAAATAATAGTCCATTTACTCACAGTTTTTGTTGTGAATTTTAAAGAACCGCTAATATTGACATCAAATTTGTCATACACATAGCTAACAAGAAAATAAGTGATATTGCGCCGATGTGTGCTTTTGCACTGCAGGTAAAAGGGGTATTGGAATTTGCCCGAGATTATTGGGTTTTCTCAGGGGTGAAAAAACATATGTTCAAAATAAGTCCGCAATTGAATAAACTGACTAATTCTAAGAAACTTTTGCTGTAGAGATTTTTATTAAGTCAATACTTTTCGAGTTATACTTTTCGAGTTATACTTTTCGAGTCAATACTTTGCAAATGAATATGTTCATTTTTTAACAAAAAACCCCGTTTTTAGACGATTTTTTGCAAGTTACTCAAAAACTAATTATTTTTAGACAATTACTCTTAGCAAAAATATAGCCTACAAGAAAACAAAAAAAATAATTTATATTATATGAAGTCTACAAACCCAGTAGAAGCAAAGTTGTAGCTAATGAAAAGTAGGTTCTTATTCATCAAATTCCAAATCGAATATTTCAACGTGAAATAACCAAAAAATAAAGCACTTTTCGGGAAAAACTCATTACACCTTCTTTAATGTGTTTAAAAAAGCTTTATTTTTGATTTCTAAAAAGTTTCTAGCAACAATGACAAGCAACAAGCAACTTTTTTTTGATAAAAGAAATCTTAAACATCAACCGCTAATTAGCATTCCAAATGAAATAATTAATTGTTACCGGTTTACCATTCACTTTATAATATACTATGTATTGTTTATGATCTGTAAGTTTCATCGGTTTAAAGACTCATTTTTGAAAAAATTTGGTTTTAAAGTAAATGTTTTTTAATCTGGAAAAAGTTGGTTAAGATATGGCTGTTAAAAATTTGCATACACTTAGCATTCGATTTGTAATTTCTCGAATAAGAACCTCCTATCTTTCATTAGCTACAAATCTGCTTCTACTGTGTCTGCGGACTTCATATACTTACGAGTATAGGTACTTACACCATTTTTTTTCACTTTTTTATAAGCTATATTTTTTTCTATTTTGAGTTATTTGCGGAAATCCGTCTAAAAACGTGTTTTCATTACTCGCAACATAGGTATTTACTCGCAAATAACGTGAAAAGTATTGAATAGTGAAAAAACTTTATAGAACAAAAATTGTTTAAAATTAGTCATTTTATAAGAAAAGAAAAAAATTTTAGCAAGGGAAAGGAATATTGTGGCTGCTGCGCATCCTGAGAGAATGGTACGGATGTACTAATACATCAAACGAACTTTTCAGAGCAGCCGTCTCCAAAGTCCGAATAGCTATGATGATTAGCGACCACCGTCGCGGAGATGGCACTTGAAGAAGAAGTCATTTTATCCAATTTCGGATTTCTTTGAACGTATGTTATTTCACCCCTGAGAAAGGGTGAAAATAACATACAGGGCAAAAGCACACATCGGCTCAATATCACTTTTTTCTTTGACATGTTAGCTATGAGCATGCCAAATACCATAGCCACCTTTACTTTACAAGCCATGAAGAGAAAAAGGCAACGTCGCAATTGATGACGTCGGTAGTCTGACTTTCGGACTACCGCTTTCGAAACTACGATTTTAAAGTACAAATTCTGGTAAAATTTATAGTATTTTTTGAGTCGAACAAGAAAATATTATTAATTAGAAGTTTGTACAAAATAATATTAAAAGTAATTCCTTGTAAGTAACGTTTATTTTACAAAAAAAAAACCAATAACAAGAATATAAACGGGATTCATTTTTTTCGAATCCTAAGAAAACTAATAAGTATTTTTCAAAAATTTAAACGTAGAGTGAAAGATTATGTTAGGACCGAGGGTCCAAAGTCCCTGACAACTTCTATGTTTATTTTAATAAGTTACAGGGGTGAAAAACTAAGAAAATTTAGTGTGATTTTTAATCTCAAATATTTCATTTAAAAAACTTTTTATTCATTCTAAGGGACTTTCGGTCCTCGGTAATAAAGTAATCTTTTATTCTGCGTTTAAATTTTTCAATAATACTTATTAGTTTTCTCAGAATTCGAAAAAAAATATTACATTTAAAATACAAGCGTCAAAATTTTTCATTTTGTTCCTTTCCCCTTAAAGTTTGTCGCACTTATTTAGAAACACCCTGAATTGATAAAGAACAAATCTAGTTGTTAAACATAAGCGAATTAATAAAAAAAACAGAATGTTAAGAAAACCGGAGTCTATAGTTGGGTTTTAATTTCAGTATTTTATAAATGCCAGGTACACCATAAAAATTTAACTGGTTAGCAACAATATTATTACAGCGGTATTGTTAAAGAATTAGGCTATAACATATTAAAAAAATCACTTAAATCTGCCAACAGGTTTAGGAAATATAAGACATTAAAAATGACAAAATTTTTAAGTGGACGGATTTCTATATGCACGCAAGTTTATATAAAAATATATTATATTGAACTAAAATCATCTTAAAAACATACCTTTTAATGTTCTTTATAATTTTGAGCACGAAATATTGTAAAATGTTTCAGTTTCTCTGTAAATACAGTGAAAATTATTTAAAAACAAATGAGAACTGTCAGAATTAATCGGTCTACCAATAGATGTTGCCAAGTTTCAACTTCATGGCTTGTTAAGTAAAGGTGGCTATGCAAATACCATGTCAAATTAAGCGGTTCTTTAAAATTCGGAGTTTTTTGAATATTTTATCTTAAGTGAATATATTATAAACATGACTTCTAAAGTTCAGTGTTTGGTTTATTTTAGGAACCTACCTACCTTCAAAAAATAAATAAAAAACATGATTAAAAATGGCTTAAGGGGCGCCAAAATCCTTTTTTGCACACATGCGCCAGTAACCCTTACGGGGGCCCTGAAAGCATCCATGTAAACCTCCTGAATTGCATCGGGCTAAACCTCCACCGCGACTTACCTGCTCTGTTCTCTTCCATTCCCTACAATGTGTTTGTTTTACATGGATATCGACATCGACCGCGACCTCCACCTCCATCTCCACTACGACCCACTTGTTCTGTTTTTACCCTAATAAATGAATACTACATTTTTACAGAATTGAAATTTAATTGAATATAAAAAGGCGATTTTAATATTTTTGATAAGTTTAGAAACATTTTTTATCCTTGAAAAAGTTAAGGGGGTACGCGCAAAATCATCATCGCAGAATGAAATATTACATTATTACTGAGGGCCGAAAGTCTCTTAGAATAAACAAAAAAGATTGTGTGTGTACTTTGTACGCACGTAAGAAGTTATACTTCTATTATATGATTTCAACGAAATAAAATACTTTAAACAATTTATTTTTATTTTGTTAAACTAATTTTAAAACACTTTCCAAAAATTTAAAAAAAATTCTCCGCATTGAACCCGGGACCTGTCGATCTCTAGTCTAATGATGTACCAATGACGCTAAGAAGGCATTGTTTACACGGTTTCTCGGACATTATGACAAATCACGGTACCTAACAAATAGACGAAGAGAAGTATTAAATATAAAAATGTTTTAATAATACGTAGGTATTATCTTACTCCGGAGGAAGGCAAATCCAAAGATACAAAAATTATAATAAATATATTTACTAAAAACACTATAGGCTATTGATTATATTCAAAATAAGATAGCTAAAAGGAACTACAACGTTAACGGAATTTTATTATTTCATATGGTCAATGGACATCTATATATGAAAAAACCGCGAAGTGCTACCATTTAAAGGGGTGCGTTTTTGAGAAATGGGTGAATTAGTCCCTGGGCACATGTTACATTAAGGTGAGTTCTATGCACTTTTGGTACAAACATATCTACATAAAAATTGTTCCTGGTTAAATTTCCTATCTAAATATCACTTTTTAAAGTCAATGATACTTTTTTTTACAAAAATATATTCAAAAGAAAAAGCACAAAGAAACCCAAAAGAAAGAAATTTTGTTTTTTGTCCCATAACTTTTGTCCACGAGGATATAGGTAAAGACATTGCTTTACAAAAAAAAAGCTTACATATTTTGTCTTTAAAATGATGTTTGGTAGAGGTCATTAGGATTTACAGTTTTCGAAATAGGATTTTTCAAAATTCGCCACTCACAGCAATTTTGGGCAATTTACACGTAATAGGAATAGAAATCAATTAACTTTATAATGGTCTACTGTATAACGTTGTACGACTTTTTTTAAAGAGATTATGGTTTTTCAAGGTTTTATACTTTTAACGATTTTTTATAATATAATATAAAATAAAATAATATTATTATATAATATATTGTATATAATAATATAATATAATATAATATATAATATATAATATATAATATATAATATATAATATATAATATTATTATATATTATATATTATATATATATATATATTATATATTATATAATAACTAATATAAAAAAAAATATTATTTTTTACTTTTTTTACGATTATTTTTGAAATTTCTCATTATAACTTTTTTTTGTTGTACATGAATATACTATATATTGCTCAATAAAGAGGGCTTACTTTCTGTTCTTTAAAATGGTGTATCATCTAATTTAAATATGTATTTTAATATGTAGTGATTCTTTGATATTTTTTTACCTGTAATATTTAAAATTATTTCTTTTACAGAAATTACATAAACATTTGTCTTAGAAAACATCACTTTAGTTAAAATTATTTAAACGTTGACATTTAAAAAATTTTCAAAATCAAAGTCCATCTCTTCGTTAGCATTAGCTTCAATAACTTCCTCTGACACCTCAGTTATCTTAGAGTTCCCACAATTAGTACCCAGGCCCGGCCCTAGGGATTTTGCCGCCCTGGGCAAGATCGGCGAACACCGCCCCCCGCCCCCCTACTTAAGATTGTATTTTTATTGATGTGTCATATATGATGTGTCAATGGCAATATGCCATTTTCTACTGTATTTGAACGATACACGCTCAAAAACACATATATGTATTTGCAGTATTTTCGTGAGATTTTACTATATTACTGTATATTAACATGTTTTAATATCCAAAAACTCACTATCCATATCCATAATTACACACTTACTTTTTGAAGTAAGTAGCACACTTCTTATTTTGGCACGGGAAAACTCTTTTATTAATTCTCCAAGATCCAGGGACTCGGCTATCGTGTTCAATAGAGATTGTCGCTAGAGCTCTCAAACGTTCCTGGGACATAGTTGATCTTAAGTAATTTTTTATTAGTTTTAGCTTTGAAAAGTTTTTCTCTCCAGAGGACACTGTCACTGGTAGGGTTAATAAAATCCTCAAAGCAACACTAACGTTGGGTGCGAAATCAAAATCATACTCTCTAATCATTTTCAGGGTCTCTAGAGGTGTACTCTTGGGCTTCACAATCGTGGAAAGTACTTTGAGTTCATCTTTTAGGTCAGCATAATTTAGATCTAAAACATCACATAGCTTAAAACATTTATCTGATAAATCATGCATCTCTTTTGTG
The DNA here is from genome assembly GCF_917563875.1 of Diabrotica virgifera virgifera. Lineage (NCBI taxonomy): Eukaryota > Metazoa > Arthropoda > Insecta > Coleoptera > Chrysomelidae > Diabrotica > Diabrotica virgifera. The sequence continues at coordinate 33,484,261 of NC_065448.1, read as the reverse complement.
TGTGTCAAATAGCCCTGGAATTTTAAATATCTTCTGAGAAACGTAAAATGGTTTTCCGTTTTTTCTAATAAACTGACAGCTTGATACATTCCTATGTCAATACTCTGCAGTGATTTGCTGACTATGTTGATGTTAAGTAAAATGTTATGCCATATTACCACAGAGTAAAGAAAAGTAAAATCACAGATTTGATTTGTCAAACAGCTTGCTCATGAGCAACCATTTTATCATTGTTTTTATTGACAGTGATTTCTACAAGACCATCGCAGATTTCTTCAATTTGGTATCTGATCGGAGTAAAATTGCATCAATGATCATCTAGTTCCCATCTAATTGCGGTCAAAGGTATCAATGTTATGCTAGATATATGATTTTTCAGTATAGTCCAACGATGAATAGATGCTGAGAAAAAGTTGTAGATTTTTATCACTAAGGAAAAGAAAGAAACTGCAAACTGTGCGGCTTTGGTAGCATCGTTCACGGCTAAGTTGGCTGAATGGCTAGAACTAGAACATGGAACAAAAAGTTCTTCACTTTCATGTTTGCCCCATTATCATACTCTTGTCCTCTCATATCTTACAAAGGTTTTCTCAGTTCATTCAGTTCTTGCAAAATAACGTTTGTAAGTCCCAAGCCAGTGATTTCCAGTGCAGGTACAAATCGAAGAAAATGTTCTGCAATTTTAACACTTTGTGAACAGGAACCTAAATCGACAAAATGTACAACAATAATCATCTGTTCCACAGAAATATCAGGTGTACAATCTAAAATTATGCTATAATACTTTGCTGATTTCAAAAAGCTTAAAATTTTATTTTTGATTTGGTCATGGAGGAGCTGAATAATTTCGTTTTGAATACGTTTTCTCAAGTAGTGATGCTGCTTGTTAGTAACATTAGTTGTTCTCCTAATGTGCTCTTATAAAACAGAATCAAATTTTCCAAATAGCTCAACAAGCTTAAAGAAATTACCATTGTTGTGATGTTTATTTAATTACCATTGTTTATCAGAATCGCTCCTCAATGGAAGACACTATTGTGCTAAGAACTGTATTATTGATATAAGTCGTTCTATTACATTTCTCCAATGACGAGTTTCTGAATTTAGAACTTTTTGTGTTTCTTCGTCTATGGTTTTGCCCGATTCTAGTCTAATTGCTAGTTCTACCACTGTCGCTGTGACTGTAGATGAGCTGGAGACTTAGCGTGGCTGGACAAAGCTTCAGCCACACATTTCCAACTATTATATCCATTTTCAGTAAATGTAATTTTAAGTGAATTTCAGTGAACTTAATTAAGTTCTGATCCCAGTATTATTAGGCGATGAAGAAGAAGGCGGTGTTGTCGATTTCCCGTCGAATGAACCTTGCAATTATTATTGTTTCACTTATTTAATTCTCATTTTTACAGCTGCATTTTTGCCCCTCTTGTTCATAATATTGATTTTTTATCATATTAAAAACATAATTTATTATTTCTTCAAATTCAAAAATTGGCTGTCCTCTAAAATTTGCCGCCCCTAAATTTGCCGCCCTGGGCGGCCGCCCAGTTCGCCCACCCCTGGGGCCGGGCCTGTTAGTACCCATGCACATGCACCCTTTGCAGAATATTGAACAACTAATTCCTATTTTCCTACAACCTCAGTTTTTTGTACATCCTTTGGTACATTTACATGCTATTTTTTCAAGCAAAACTTGTGGTGCAGGAGCTTTGACAGTAAATATTGGAATTAATCCATATTTTGAAGTTTGCCCGGCCGAGTCAAGTGGATCCAAAGTATTACCTATAAAAAATAAGATTCAATCATAACACACAATCACATAAAAAAGTTATAATGAGGAATTTAAAAAATAATCCTAAAATCAAAAATCGTTGCAAGTACCTACTTATTACATTTTGAAAAAGCATATCTTATTCAAAAATAATCCTAGAATTTTTTATAATACACCATTTTAAAGTAAAGAGAATAAGCTTTCTTTTTTATTATATAATATATACCCAAATGTAGAAAAAAAAGTTATAATGGGAAATTTTAAAAATAATCGTAAAAAATATAAAAACTCGTTAAAAGTATAAAGTCTTGAAAAAGATAACCTCTTTAAAAGAAGTTGTACAACATTATACAGTAGAACATTTTAAAGGTAATTGATTTCTATTCCTCTTACATGTACCATTGCATATGCCTAAAGTTACGTAGAAAAAAGTTACAGAACAATATTTGCGAAATAACAAGGAAAATTGCCCAAAATTGCTGTGAGTGGCGAACTTTGAAAAATCATATTTCGAAAACTGTAAATCCTAATGACCTCTACCAAACATCATTTTAAAGACAAAATATGTAAGCTTTTTTTCTGTAAAGCAATGTCTATACCTATATCCCCGTGGACAAAAGTTATGGGACAAAAAACAAAATTTCTTTCTTTTGAGTTTCTTTGTGCTTTTTCTTTTGAATATATTTTTGTAAAAAAAAGTATCTTTGACTTTAAAAAGTTGTATTTAGATAGGAAATTTAACCAGGAACAATTTTTATGTAGACGTGTTTGTACCAAAAGTGCATAGAACTCACCCTAATGTAACCTTTGCCCAGGGACTAATTCAGCCATTTCTCAAAAACGCACCCCTTTAAATGGTAGCACTCCGCGGCTTTTTCATATATAGAGATTCATTGACCATATGAAGTAATAAAACCCCGTTAACGTTGTAGTTCCTTTCTATAGTACATAATCAATAGCATACTACCTAATATACTTTTTCCACACCTTTTTTAGACTTAACTGATAACTTAAAAGGTTTAGCAACGAACAACATAAGTGTTATACATAATGTTACAACATAATGTGCGCATGCGCGCAGAATAATAAAAATTCACTCCCTATCGCGCCTAAAGTAGTATAACTTCAAAAAGTTGCTTTTGAAGGAAATATTTGAAATTAAAAATCACACTAAATTTTCTCTTTTTTTTCACCTTTGTAACTTATTAAAATAAACATTCTAGAAGTTTTCAGTGACTCTCGACTCTCGGTAATAATGTAATCTTTCATTCTCCGTTTAAAGTTTTCAAAAATAGGTACTACATATTAAGTAGTTTTCTCAGAATTCGAAAAAAAAAAATAATGCATTTATTGCAATAATGCATTTATAAAAAATAATGCATTGGACCAAGATTTTGTGCCTATCCCCTTAATTATTATACAACTTCTATAATAATAATTATAGACATATTCTATGTTATTACTGACTGATTTATATAATAAAATTCCCTTTATATCATGCAGATAATAATATTTATAATATTCAATATGTAGAATACATACTATAAAACTCTATTAATTTATGTATAAAACTAAACAAATCAATAATATCTATAGCCCACTAAATTGACATAGACTTTTCGCAAGCAATTTATACAAGCTGCGATGTCCGAGTGGTTAAGGAGTTTGACTCGAAATCAAATGGGCTCTGCCCGCACAGGTTCGAATCCTGTTCGCAGCGAACTTTTTTGTTTTTTTTCGTCAGATTTTTTAATTTAAATGGATAGGTAATAATTACATATTATAAATGTATATAATTGTTTTAATCAGAAGTGTAATTATTAATTAAATTTAATTTTAAAGAGGTATAGGAAGAGATATTTATTAGAGGAAAATATATAGAAGAAAACGAGGAAAATAATATAATATATAGAGGAAAATATAGTATACATACTAATATAAATATGTAGTATGTATAAACTACTGTGATGGCAACGTGGCATTAGATAGAAAACAAAGTGTTTTAATTTTCGCCTGCATTTTACCCGATTTTCGCGTGGTGCAGCGAACATTGAATGCTGAGTGAGTGAAAAAGGTAAGGTATAAACTGTGCCCTACCTAATGCAAGAATAATATAAGTAAAAACGGTAAAAAATAGTATAAAATACTAAACGGACAAATAAAAGTGAGGTTAACAGCTAACAGATAAGCTTATAAACACTGGCGAACGCTGGTCAAATTTCAAGCGGTGTTGCCGGATTTAAAAAAAATAGAAACACCTGCCGAAAAACAAAAGCAATTTTGGTGCGTGGATAATTGGGCATACCTCCGCGTGGTTGAAACGGGTGTGCCCAGTTAACGCTACGTACAAAATGGCTGAGAACGAGTATAATGTGGACGAAAAGACAAGAAAAAGAGGAGATGAATCGGAAGATGAGGCAGACGATAGCAGAAGTAAAAAAGTACATCGGTCGCCTGGGAATGATAGGCAACTAGAAAAAATATTGGAGAGCCTAAATATTATCACAATGGAAATAAGGGAACTAAGAGAAGAACAAAAAGAGTACAGAGCGGAAATGAAGGAACTCAGACAAGAAAATGAAAAGCTGAAACAGGAAAACAGAGAAACCCAACAAAAAGTGGAAGAATTGGAAAATAAAATAGACAGAATGGAAAAGGACAAAAGACGAAATAATATAATACTGCAGGGAGTAGATATGGATACCTACGATCAAAACATAACAAAAGATAACGTCCAAGATTTTTTATGCAATGCACTAAAAGTTGAGACAAAAATAAAAAGCGCAAGAAAAATTGGAAGTAAATCCTGCTTGATTGAGCTCGAAAATGCAACGGACAAAGAAGAAATTATGAAAAATAAAGGCAAATTGAGAGACATAAAGGGAAAAGAAATATATATTAATGACGACATGGACAAAAATGAACGGATGATACAGGGTAAAATCAGAACGAAGGCAAAAGAGGCTAAATTGGAAGGAAAAAACGTCAAGGTAGGATTTCAAAAAATAAAAATAAATGAGGAGGTATGGACATGGAATAAACATCAGCAACAACTCTTAAAAATAGAAACCCAAAACAGAAACCAAAAAAACTAAACGACGTAAATGAAACGGTAGCAACAACGGCAATGGACAAGGAGACGATTGGGATTAAAAACAAGAAAATGAAAACTAATTTGGGAACATGGAACGTAAGAGGCACTTATGAAACGGGAAAACTTAAAGAATTAATTAGAGAAACAAAAAGATATGAAATAGATATATTAGCTTTACAAGAAACAAAACAATTAGACACAGAAATAGTAGAAATAGATGATATAATATTTTTTAAAAGTGGGGGGAATAACAGATTGCTAGGAACAGGCTTTATCATACAGAAAAGATGGAAAACCAGAGTGATGAATTTCAAGCCGATATCAGATAGAATGTGCACAATCAGGTTAAAAGGGAATCAACGAAACATAAGCATAATAAATGTACATGCACCAATAGAAGACGCCACCGAAGAAGACAAAGATGCATACTATGAGCAACTAGAGAGAGAATATGACAGATTACCAGCATTTGATATCAAAATAGTAATGGGAGACTGCAATGCTAAAGTGGGAAAAGAGGATATATATGAAAATATAACAGGAAAATACAGTAAACACGATGTATCAAATGATAATGGTCAACGAATTATAGGTTTTGCCACAGAAAGACAAATGGTAATAAAAAGCACATACCAACGCAGAAAAGATATACATAAAGGAACGTGGATTTCCCCTGACAAAAGGACAATAAATCAAATAGACCACATATTAATAGAGAAGAAGCACGCCCATAATATAATAAATATAAAAAGTTTGAGAGGAGCGGAATGTGACTCAGATCACTTTTTGGTAAGAGCAGCCTATAGAATAAATGCTAATATAAAGAAAGACAATCAAAGGGACAAAGAAATCAAAAAACAATTCAACACAGCAATACTAAAAGATAATATGACACAGAAGAAGTACGAACAACAAATAACCAGCAGACTAAACGAAGAACCAGAAACACTAGACCCGGAAGAAAAGTGGGAAAGCATAAAAGAAGCAGTTTTAAACACCAGTAAAGAAATATTAATTAAAGGTAATAGAAAACAAAAAGCAAAAGAATGGTATGATGAGGAATGTCAAAAAATAGCAGAAGAAATTAGAAAAATAAGAATAAAAAACTTAAGAAATAATAGTGACATTAGCACACAAGAATATAGAGAATTGAAGAGAATTATGAAGAGAACATGCAGAAATAAAAAAAGAAAATACAACGAAGAAAAACTCAAAGTGATAGAGGAAAAATTCCAAAAAAAGGAAATAAGATCCTTTTACCAGGAAACAAGAAAAATGGAAAGGGGATATCAGAAACATAACCCATATATGAAAAATGAGGAAGGAATATTAATAAATGAACCCGGGGAAATAATGAGAAATTGGCAAACTTATTTTACACAACTTTTAAACAAAAACGAAGAAGAAAGGGGAACAATCCAGGAAATTGAAGATGACCATATAGTAATAGAAACACCTACGAGGGAAGAAATAGAAAATGAAATAAGAGGGCTAAAAAACAATAAAAGCCCAGGAATAACGGAAATATCGGCGGAAATGATAAAGGCAGGAGGAAAAAGACTACACAAGGAGATACATAGCCTGATAAAAAGTATATGGGAAACAGAAAGAATGCCAGGAGAATGGACCAGGGCAAGGATATGCCCCATACATAAAAAAGGTGATAAAATGAGATGTGAAAATTATAGAGGTATCGCGTTGCTAGAAGTCGTGTACAAAATATTGACAAACATCTTAAGAAAAAAGCTGAATCAATACACGGAAAAGATATTGGGCGAATATCAGGCAGGATTCAGAAGTAATAGGTCGACGACAGACCAAATATTTGCGTTAAAAGAAATCCAAACTACGTGCTACGAACATAAAATAGCAGTATACGTCCTGTTCGTCGACTTTAAACAGGCCTATGATACGGTAAAGCGGCAACAGATGTACGCACTAATGAAAGAAATGGGCATACCAAGTAAAATCGTCAGGATGGTAAAGATGACTATGGATAACTCCACAAACGAAATAGCATGGAAGGGACATAAATCAAATAATTTTGAAACAAAGGAAGGATTAAGACAAGGAGACCCACTATCAACGACTCTTTTTAATGTAATACTGGAAGGAATAATCAGGAAAAGTAAAATAAGCACACAGGAAACGATTTTTAAAAATGGCCACCAATGTATTGCATTCGCAGATGATCTAACATTATTATCGACAAGTAAGAAAGACAGCGGCGGCTCGTGGGTCAATCTTCAGGGGGGTCATTTTGGTTTGAAAACTTCAAACTGTTGATTTTTTAAAGTATTTAAAAGATCTTTTAGCATTTATATTTTAGATAAAAAATACAGACTTAGATAAAACTCAATACTATTTACCCTAGTTTTCCGAAAATTAAATTTGTCTTTTTTTAGAGTAAATCTTTTAAAAAATATAGGAAAAATGGTATGAACAGGTTATTGACTGATATATACACACACCGGCAAAATTAGCCGAACACGTTAAAAATGGGATATGTTTGATGTCTCGTATTTCATAAACCAGTAGTCCGATTTGAGTGACTCTTTTAGTATCTTAAAGCCTTATTATTCGAGAATATCGTTGTAATAATATTATTGCTAGACAGGTAAATACCATTTTATACCGGGTGTATCAATCATACTGTGTTTTTTTCTTAAAGTTTCGAACACCCTGTGGAATATTCTAGCATATGTAAACTATTAAAATTAATACTCGATTGTAGACTTAGGCTTGCTTAATAATTTCCTTTTCGATTTATTTACTTATGTGAGAAAATAAAAAAGTTATGTGCGTTAACAACTGTCCATGTTTTTCATCAATAAATCCTCAAAGTAGGGGAGGAAAGTATACTAAATTTGCAGTTACTCGAGCGTTATGGGGACCTATTGGATTGTGAAGAGTATGTACTAAAATCAGAAAAAGGTTGAGTTAAGTTTTCCATAAAGTGGGAGACTTTTCATTTTTTAATTTAATTTTCCATTTGAAATAATCGTTTTTTTCCGATTATAGCGCTATCTATCCATAATTCGAAAAAATGTGTCGAATAAAAGTTGCTTATTTTTACGTAAAGAATCCAAATCTGCAATAAAAATAGGGGGCTCTAATTTAAGATTTTAAATTAAATCCCCACCCCACCTCCGTGGGGGCTCGTGACACCCCACGGAGAGGGGTGGGGGTAAATTAAAAATTATAAATACGAACCCTGCGATATTTTTCGAAATAAACATCAGATCGTAAAACTGCAAAATACACATATTCAATATTTTTCAAAAATCTACCGAATGGCACCAAACACGACTCCCCACGGAGGTGGGGTGGAGGGTTACATTAAAATATTAAATAGGAGCCCCCAATTTTTATTTCAGATTTGGATCCTTGACGTAAAAATAAGCAACTTTTATTCGCAACATTTTTTCCTATTATGGATAAATAGCGCTATAATCGGAAAAAACGATTGGTGGAAATGGAAAATTAAATTGAAAAATGAACAGTCCCACACTTTATGGAAAACTTAACTTAACTTTTTTTGGTTGTAGCACCCACTCTTCACAATCCACTCCAGGTGACAAGAACGCTCGAGTAATTGCAAATTTAGCATACTTTTCTCCCCTACTATGAGGATTTATTGATAAAAAAACATGGATAGTTGTTAAAGCATATAACTTTTTTATTTTCCAACATAAGCAAATGAATCAAAAAAGAAAATGTTAAGAAAGCATAATTCTACAATCCAGTTTTAATTTTAATATTTTATATATGCTGGAATATTCCACAGGGTGTTCCGAACTTTAAGAAAAAAACACAGTATGCTTGTTACACCCGGTATAAAATGACATTTACCTGTCTAGCAACAATATTATTACGTCGATATTCTTAAATAATAAGGCTATAACATACCAAAAGAATCACTCAAATCGGTTCACTGGTTTATAAAATACGAGACATCAAACATGTCCCATTTTTAACGTGTTCGGCTAATTTTGCCGGTGTGTGTAGATAGGAATATTTATAGTATAATAAATTGTAAATTTATTAAAACGAAACTTACTTTAAATATTTTTATATTTTAAGTCAATTCTTCTATCCTTTAGTTCTGCAAAATAGTCTATGACCTTCTCATTGAAATTTGGAATGCTCTTGACAAGCGTTTTCTCGATGCTCAGCATAGACAAGGCACTAAGTCTAGGTTGTCCCATCGTATTACGCAGGAATGTTTTTACTCTTTTTAAAGTAGAAAAACATCTCTCACTTTCCACGGTTGTCATAGGGAGTGTGCACAAAATATTTAATAACTTCACTGCTTCAGAAAATGTTTCAGACAAATTCATGTTAATAAAAAGCTGAAGTATGGCTACTGCACCAGCACTATTGCGAAAATCCTCACGACAATATAAGACTTCAAGTTCCGATTTTAGTTTGGAAATATTCACTGTGGGATAATTAGCCGTCACCATTTTTAAAATATTTTGCGGAAAGTTGGTAGTGTATGCTTCAAATTTCTCTATGTAGAATAACTGTGAAATCATGAGATGATCATTGAAACTAAACCTGTGATTTATTTCAGATATAATAATATCACAAATTTCAAGTGCAGTTCGTCGCTTTGGATCCTCTGCAGTAGTTTTTCTTTTTTTTGCTGTTGATGTGCTTGGTACTTCTGATTCCAAAATAGTATTTCTAATTATTTGGATATTGTTGTTAAAAGACAGGATACAATTTTTGACAGATATAACATCAATGTCTCGCATTTGCAATTGTTTAAACAATATATCAACATGGGGCATTATTTTATGGAAAAAATTTAACCAAAATAAAAAATGCTCATCTTCCAAATGTCTTTTTAAACCAGTTGCTTGATTTATATTGTTACCATCTTGCTCCTCATCAATAATTTCCTCTAAGCAAGATTTTAAATCATCTTTATAAGTGTATACAATTTCAACACATTTTGTATTGAAAGCCCATCGAGTAGGCGCAGCTTTAGGTAGCCTTACTTTAACCACTCTATCCAGAACCATCGTACGTTTTGGAGATCGGCCGAAAAAGGACGAAAATCCGTGTAAATTTGCAAAAAATATTTTTATCGGTTTGTGTTGACTCGCCGCTTTTTGGAGGATAAGATTAAATTGATGGGCATAGCAGTGAATGAAGTGTGCATTTGGGTATATTTCTTTAATTTTTGTTTGTACTCCTCCCAGTTTACCGCTCATGACTGATGCACCATCGTAACTTTGGGCAATCAATTTTTCAGGTGCTTCATTAATTTTTAATAATTGAAGTTCTTCCAATATTACATTAGTTAAATGTTGTGCTGTAGTACCTAGGGGGTTAACAAATTTCCAAAATCTTTCATGTACAATACCAGTTAATACATATCGCAATATGATAATCATCTGCGTTTTATTGGAGCTGTCTGTGGTCTCATCTACTTGAATGGCCACAAAATTTGTCTGGCCAATCTCCTTCATGATATGAGTATGCACAATGGCTAACATTGATTCTAAAATATCGTTCTGAATTGTTTTCGATGTTCCTTTAAATACTGTACTTTTTTCAATGTGTTCTTTAAACATTAAATCCAGTTCAGAAACAAAATCGATAAGGCCCAGAAAAATTCCACGATTATTGGAGCTGTCACTTTCGTCATGACCGCGCAATGCAATTTCGAAAACTCCACAAAATTTTACACAGTCGATTAGTTTGTTTAAAATATACCTATTTTTAGATACCAATTCATTAAAGTCATGCACAGATTTACGATATACACTATCAAGTTGCTGTCTTATGTTAACACGTCCTAAACTTGCGTAACTCATTGATGAATTTATATGAGTAGTTGAAGAGGCATGTTTTGTAATTTTCACTTTTAAATGCTTAATGTCAGTTACTCCATTTTTCGCCCATACAGCGTCATTCGAAAACAGTAAACACGGATAGCAAAAAAATGCATTTCTCACACTGCAGCCACAAATCCAATCACACAAATTGTACATTGATTCTTTAAAATATCTTTGAATGTCCTTACCCCTATCCTTTGTTGTTTGTTTTAAATTCATGTTTGGTTTTGGTCGACCACTTTCTTTTTTCTCAAGCCGCCGTTCATAATTTAGTGTTCCAGCAGATTTTAAGGCAATTATTTCGTCAACAACACTCATCTTGTTTTCTAACTAAACGTGAGGCCGTCGACTCTACTAGAGGTATACGACGGAAAGGTCACTCCCACTCTCGCCCACGAAATTGCTATCTGCCGTCTCTTTTCTATTTTACATGCATTTGTCCATAAGCCATAAGAACTGTATATAGACAATTTAAAATACGGCCCAGCCACGGGCTTGTGTATAGCGCGAGGCGCGACGTTATTATATCTATTATATTTGTTTTGCCAATGGAGACTGCTGAGAGAGAATTTTATATTTCAGAGTGAAGTTTTAGATAAAAGATATTTTTAATAAAATTGGTATTTTTATGAGATTATTTTAGGGGGGTCATTGACCAATTGACCCTAAGGAGGAGCCGCGCTTGAAGAAAGAGCTAACAAAATTAATGAGCAATATAATAAAACAAGCCAAACCTTTTGGTCTTCTCATAAATAAGGAAAAGACAAAATACATGATAATGGGAGAAACAGATAAAGAAAATGAAGACAATTTCACATTGGAGATAGAAGGAGAAAATGTATGCGCATTTAAAAGAGTTTCAGAATTTACATACCTGGGTGTAAAAGTAGATGAAAAGGGACATGGGGAAGGGGAAATAAAAGCAAGAATAGCAAAAGCAAACAAAAAGTATGGAGCATTGCGTCCATTAATGAAATCCAAAGATGTGTCAAGAAAAACAAAAATAAGAATCTACAAAACAGTTATCAGACCTACAGCTACATATGCATGTGAAACATGGGTGCTTAAAAAATCAGAAATAGACCTTTTAGAAAGATGGGAGAGGAAAATACAACGAGCAATATATGGAGGCGTGAAAATAGACGGTCAATGGAGAAGAAGAAATAATAAGGAACTTGAAGAACTATATAATGAACCAAAAATAACGACGGCAATCAAAGCACAGAGAATACGATACTTAGGACACATAGAAAGAATGGGAAAGGCGAGAATGCCAAAAATGGTTCTATTACGTAAGCCAATACAAAAAAGAAGAATAGGAAGACCAAGAAGGAGATGGAAGGACAGCGTATATGAAGACTTAAAACAAAGTAATATTGTAAACTGGAAAGAAAAAGCTTTGGACAGAAAACAATGGAAGGAAGTGGTGAAGAAATGTATGGAAAGACTATAATGTTAAGTGTAGTATTAAGTGTTTTATACAAACAAATGTAATATTGTATATATTACAGTAGTATAGGATATAGCATTATATATAAATATGTAATAGTAATTGTAAGGAAAAATTAAATCTTTCAGCCCTAGGCCTTCACGGCCTGTTGAGCTTAATAAATATAATATAAATATAAACTACTGTAAATTTGGTTTATTTGAAAATAATAATCCAATTTTGATTATACAGATGTCTGTATAGTACAGAGTGGACAAAAAGTCTGGAAACGGCTAATTATTTAGATATTAAATTGATACCTAGTCCGAATTATACAAAAACCGGAATACGTTCATTCTGCAATAAGATTTTAAATTTAATACTTGCAATGTTGCCAGATTTATCATTTTTTTAGCATCATTAGTCACTTTTTTTTTACATACAACCCCTGTATCTTGTACCTTTATTGAAATCTTCACTTTAATACCAATACAATATTTTTTATTTTATGTATTTTATGTAAATTAGTAAAGAAGAGCCAAAACTATTTATTAATCGTCTCAATAAAAATTTTGATTCAAACTATGTTCATAACTAAATTTGAACATACTGATGAAAAATTGGACACGCGCCAACTCGTAACTCTTAATGACACACTTTTTTAAATCAAAATGTACACCGGCCAATTCGTAACTTTTCTACTAGGTACCTTTTTTTTTTTTTTTTTTTTTTTTTTTTGGAATGAGGTGGAAAGATTCGTAAATCGACTAGGGAAGGTGTCCCTAGTACTGTTGGATTCAACCAAACCAGAGACATACGCCGACGGCACGGTGTCAAAACTAAGTGACAGAGGGCCCCCTTCGGACATCCCTGCCAGGTCACCTACCAACTAAAACCACCCCCTCTTCGACCCGAGGTATCCCTGGACGAGTTCATTAGCGAACGAAACATGGGGATACCCCGCGCAGACCGGATTAAAGGTGCCCTTAGAGCTATTTATTATATCTACAACACTTACCTAATAGCGGTGAGCGTGTAGGGAAAAGATCTAGTTCCCAAGCGAAGGAACTTGGAAACATTGAGAAAAAAAAAGAGAAGATAACTCGATACATTTTTATACAATAAAGAAGAAAGAAAGAAATAAAGTTTTTATTTTTTTTTATTTTTTTATTTTTTTTTACAGTTGACCGCTATGAAGGAGGTAGACTCCCTCACCCAGCTTGTTCTAATCTTTCCATTATAGACTTTCTTTTCATGATGCTTGTTATATGGTCGATTATACACTCGAAATTCTCTTTGCTGGTCATTGCAATCTGCATGATGTTGTTGGGCGAGATAGCACCAAACCTATTCTGCAGCCTTTGTTGTTCTACGACGAAAACATTGCACCGGAAAATGCAATGTTCCGCATCGTCCCTCTCGTGACACGTGGTGCATATATCATCGTTGGTTTTTTTGATGCCATATGTGTAAGACCTAAAAGATCCATGACCCGTCAGGAACTGAGTAAAGTAGTAATTTACCCGTTTAAATTTACAGTTGTACCAAGCTACAACATCGGGGATCAGTGTTTTGGTCCAGCGAGCCTTCGTGGTCTGTACCTCCCATTCCCTTTGCCATTCCATTAGCATGTTTACTCGTATGGTCCTTCTCACCTGTTGTAAGTGGCCATCGTGTGCTTCATACAGCATTTGTCTCTCTTTGGCTAACAGGTGAATAGGAAGAGTGCCCGCTATCACCTGTAAGGCCAACGTAGAAGTGGTTCGGTACGCGCTCACCACTTTTAAAAGAGGATTCCTTTGGGCCCTTGTTATGATATCTTTGTACTTCTGGTATTTTAGTACGCTGATCCAGACGGGGGTTCCATATAGAAGGGTCGACTGCACCACTTGGAGGTACAAACTTCTCTTGTTGCTGCTGGGCCCTCCAATGTTAGGTATTATTCTCTGGATAGCTGCCGTCCGTTCGTCTGCCTTCTTAACCACTCTTAATAAGTGTTTCGTGTATCTTAGGCCTCTGTCCAGGTCAATACCCAAATACCTCGCACAGTTCGTCGGCTCTAGTTGGCTACTACCTATTTGGAAGGTCAAGTCCGGCCCATTTCTTGGAGCTTTAAGGATGACCACTTCTGTCTTGTGACCTGCAAGTTCAAGATCATTATTTTCCATCCACCTGTTCACTTTCTCGCAGCATTCGTTTACGATTTCCACAAGGTCCCAGTACATGTCGTTGGTGACCAATATAGCAAGGTCGTCCGCATAGGCTACTGCCATGTTGTTTCTACCGTAATCGATATTTAAAACCCCATTGTACAAGACATTCCACAACGTTGGACCTAGTACAGAGCCTTGCGGTACGCCGGCTGTTAGTTTCATCTCAACATTTTTGGCCACTGATACATGTCTCTCGCTTAAATATCTTTTTATAATATTGATCAGGTATCCCGAGACATTAGCGGTTTCTAATTTAGTAATAATATGGGCCCAGTTGGCCGAGTTAAAGGCGTTCTTTACGTCAAACATTACTAAAACGGCCCATCTTTTTCTGGTGTTCTTCACAATGTCTGTAATATGCTTGACCGCATCTATAGCAGATTTTCCTTTCCTGAAACCGTACTGTCTGGTTGAGATGATGTCTTTTTCTCTCAGCTCTCTTTCAAGACGGTTTTTAACAATATTCTCATACAACTTTCCTAGGCAGTCGAGTAGGCATATCGGTCTATAGGCGGTGGCTTCTTCCGGGTTTTTGCCGGGTTTGAGTATTAGAGTTAGTCTCGCGAGCTTGAGCTGGTTAGGAAACTCTTGTTTTGTCAGCAGCTGGTTCAATATGGCTCTGATAGCGTCTGGCTGTGTTTTAACTATTAGTTTTATCACCTCTGGTGGCACACGATCGGGTCCTGGGGATTTACCTACTTTAATGGACTCTGCTGTTTTGATGAGTTCCGCATTACTTATTTTCTCCGGACAGATATGTGGATTGTACGTATGTTCAATGCCGGGCTTGTTGGGAAAGAGAGTGTTAGCTATTTCTATTCTTTTCTCATCGCACAGATTGTATGGGACCTCGAACTTCAGCGTTTTGGTGGCTATTCTATAGGCATCGCCCCATACGTCATTCTCCAGTGCCTCGCACAAGTCTTGCCAACATGTGCGCTTTGCGCTCTTTATAAGTTTGTTTAGTTCTTTCTTGACGGATTTATATTCGTCTTTTGTCTGCTGTGTCCTGTGTCTCTGGGCGATTCGTCTGAATCTAAGGCATTCTGTCCGTTTCGACTGAATTTCGTCATTCCACCAGTAGGGTACGGTGTATGAGGCGGTTTTGCTCCTACTACTTAATTTGTATGCCCTAGTAATGGAATTCCTGAAGGTGGGAAAGTCAGTGGCTTCTTCCCGTAGATTACTAATCAACTCCGCAAATCTTGCTTTGTTGAAGTCAAGTATCTTCCTGCCGTTCTTTTTTGTTACCTTTGTGCCAATCTCGAAGAAGATGTACTTATGGAAGGTAAAGATGTTATCATCTAGCACGTCCCAATTCGTAATCTTCTTAGCGTAGTTTTTGGATGCCAGGGTAACATCTATGTGGCTCCGCGATTCACCTCTTTCGAACGTGTGTTTCCCATTATTCATCACTACCATATCGGTAGAGGCAATCCATTCGTTCCATATATTCCCTTTGACGTCATTTCTTGGGGACCCCCACCATATGGACTTGGCGTTTATGTCGCCAGCAATTATATAATGCTTCTCTGTTATTGCCGCCTCTATGATGTTTTCGACCTTCTCTTGGTATTGTGTGATGTTGATGTTTGGTGAGATATAACAGGCTATAATAGCTACCTCATTGAGTTTTAACTTGATGAAGCTTTCTTTCTTGGTGATTTTGCTTATGGACAGGTTCCTATTAACCAAGAAGATGGCGACGTCAGCCCGCTTGTCGGCGACCCAACCAAACTTTTTAGAGATGTTTTTATTAGGTTCAGGGACTATAATGAGGTCTGCTTTTATTTCCAGAGCTTTAGCGTGAATCAGATCATGTCCCACCTTGGCCCTTCCGATATTTACTTGTAATATTTTGAGAGTATTCGCACCTCTCGAAGCCATTTCAGATCAATTAAGTGTCTATATCTGCTTAGAGTGCTTAGTCGGAGACTCTCTAGGCTCTGTCCCATGGGTAGGTGGGTCACCCACCGTGGGTGTAGGGTTTACATCAGGTTCCTCATTTGGGGTTAAAGAGGATGAACGACAAGGCCGTTCGGTCCGTTGTACGTGTTCGGCCGCCACGCTGTCGGACATGGAGCCAAACTGCTCCACGAGGGTGGAGTGAGACGCTTCATGGAAGACCTCGTCGTCGGCCCTCGCGATATCCTCATGTGAAGGCGTTGAAGCACCAATCTTTGACTCATCAGTTTTCTCTGAGCCTATGTCCATTTCGGTCGGAGTGGGGGTAGGGGGGGTGATGTTTTTTGTAGGAGTAGGGGGCTGGTACGCCTGTGTAAGGGGAGTCTCAAGGGTCTTCGTTTGGTCTGCCAATCGAGCTCTCTGGAGAGCCGACCGGAACTCCTTACATTTACCGCTGCCAATACGGTGTGAGTCTTCGCAAATCACGCAATAATCCGCCTCCTCACAAGATTCGAAGGTGTGACCGTTCTTTCCACACTTCGGGCAGAATCCAGTACGGTCAGGGCCATTACACTTGCTCACGTCATGAGTATATGACCAGCATCTCTGGCACCTCTTGATGCTGTACCTCCTTTCCACCTCACAACTCACGAGGCCGACCTTCATGTTTCCCATATCTATGATTCTCCTTGCCGCTTCCGCGGAAAGGACGACCGTCGCTGCCAAGGTGTTATTCCGCATGGGACGCAAGTGTTTGATGGAGTAGCTAGGTTCCCATTTACCCAGCTCTCTCGTAAGGTACCTGACCAACTCGCAACTTTATACAGGTGAATTCGAAACCATTGTTTAATTCTAATACCTCAGGTGAGGTATTCTAATAGCTCAGGTACTAGTTGTTAGGTTAAAGAAATAAATTTGAACAGTAACGTATTAAGCCAACACGTTGCATATAGCATAATATTATTATGTAAGCGAGTGGTTCTTGGTTTGCTTAAAAACAGGTTGTGTATTATATGTAACTATAAAAAAATAACAAAAATTGAAATCTCTTTTGATTGAAACAATATTATATGTATAGACCAGGGCGGATCTGTAAAAAAACGTCTATTTGTGGATGTGCGAGGTGGCATTCGGATTTTTGCAGATAAAGTTAGGTGACAACTTCAATAATAATAATTGACTTATGCTCCTTCTCAAATATGCCCGGAGCATTAATAAAAAAATTAAAATATTTAAAAATTTCGAAAAACATTAATTTTTTTCTATATTCTTTGCTTATAACTTTAAAACGATTCATTTTGGAGCAAAGTCGTAAAGAATTAAAATAAAGATAATTGAATTTTTTATGATATACGACTAGTTAAAAATGTCATAAATTATTACGCTTTCTGCAAAATAGCAGTAAATATAAAATAAGGGGGCAAAATAAGCCTCTTTTTATTCAGGGTTTTTCAACAACTTAAGTTGCACTTAGAACCTTTGTAATTCGCAAATAAAATTATTATAACATACTTAAATCGTCCACCAAATTTTATTAAAATCAACCTGATAAATTTTGCATAATAATTTTGCAATTTAATTTTTTTTTAAGTTTAAATTTTTTAAAAACTTTCTGAACAGAAAGTAGATTATTTAGAAGTTTGCTAATTCTTTCACATATAAAGAGGCTCTCTACCTATCTAACACACTTTATTCGGATTATAATCGGATTATCTAAGCGGCTTCAGCACTGTTTTAAAGTTATAAACAATTTTTTGGCTTATAAACAAATACAGTGAGGACGTTTGAGTTGGAATAAATTCATTTTCTCGAGAATGGGCGTCTCTGGAGATAAATCCCGACATAGGTCGATTTTTATTTTTAAATTCTAATTTTTTGGTATACATATCATACTAGTGACGTCATCCATCTGGGCGTGATGACGTAATCGATGGTTTTTTTAAATGAGAATAGGAGCTGTATGATAGCAGGCCGTATGATTCCGTCGGTGTAACAGGTTGCCTTGCAACCAGATGCAGAATAGTACCATAAACGTTTTCCACTTTTTAGCACTTTCTTTAATTGAAATTTAAAATTATTTACCATCAATAACTTACACCCACGGGCACTCATTACGAAATCTGTTATCTGTTACAAGAATTTCAGTAATTTTCACAAAATTTATTTGAATTTTCTCTAGTAACTCTTCCAAGAGACAATACATAAATGATGAATAACTTTTACACCACCTTCAAAGAGAGTAATTTTTATAGGTACATACCTGGAATACCGGTATTAAATTATCAACATTACTTAAAAATGAAAGTTACTAATTCACCGGTAGTTAGTGAGTTATCGAAGAATTACCTGCGCGCCAGAGTTACGAGTTGGCCTGTAATTAGGATAGGGGATTAAAATAGTTACGAATTCACCGAGACCCGAAAAATTTACTGCTGCACCAAATAATCTCTAAATAACCAAGTGTTCAAAATGTCCTCCGTTGATAATTTGACAGTATCCTAAACTATGGTAGGTGGAATAAGTCTATTACATTTATCCATGTTTCTCGAGGAATTGATATGGATTCGTCGACAATTATTTGCCTTAGTTCTGCAACACTTGCTGGTTTAGGTTTTATAAATTCTACTTTTCAAGTATCCCCCTAAAAGTAAAAATAATCTTTCAAATCGGGTGAATAAGAAGGCCACTCAATCGTCTAAACATAATCTACCAATCCATCGTTATCTCTGACCAAAATATTACTGGAGCTTAATTACCCCTAATGAGCTGGAGCTCATTTTGGTGTAAAACTTCTTGTTATACCTAACCATTTTTCATTAAGAAGCTAGGACAAATAATCCCCGGACAAATAATCCCCGGAAAAAATCCTCACAAAAAATCCCGGACAAATAATCCCCAGAAATTTTTTTGGACAAAATATCCCCACAAAAAATCCCGGAAAAAAAATCCCCAAGAAATATTTGCTACTAAAAGTTTTTCCGAAATTTTACCAAATTTCGAATTCCAATTCCAGGCTGAAAACTTCAAATTTTACATGACGAAAGGGAGTGAGTTTTTTCAAAAATCGTGGAAGATATGGGGAATGAGCTAAGGCCGCGTTCTCTTGACAGGCGCTTAACGCGCGTTTTGATAACGCGCGATTACAACACATGCACCATGCACTTTATTTGAGACCGTTCACATGTCAACGCGCGTTTTACTGACTTAAAACGGACGTTAGCATGTGAACGGTTTTAGGTCATTAAAACGCATGTTGGCATGTGAACGGTCTTTAGTAGTATATAGTTGTAATCGCGCGTTATCAAAACGCGTGTTAAGCGCCTGTCATGAGAACGGGACCTTAGCCCATTCGCCATACCTTCCACGATTTTTGAAAAAACTCACACTCTTTTGTCATGTAAAATTTTACGTTTTCAGCATGGAATTGAAATTCGAGATTTGGCAAAATTTCGGGAAAACTTTTAGAGAATTATTCGGTAGCAAATATTTCTTGGGAATTTTTTGTCCGGGATTTTTTGTGGGGATATTTTGTCCAAAAAAATTTGTGGAGATTATTGGTCCGGGATTTTTTGTGGGGATTTTTTGTCCGGGGATTATTTGTCCGGGGATTATTTGTCCGGGGATTATTTGTCCGGGGATTATTTGTCCGGGGATTTTTTGTTCGGGGATTTTTTGTCCAGAGATAATTTGTGGGTACCTATTTTTTGTCAGGGATTATTTGTGAGGGGATTATTTGTCCGGCCCCCCTCATTAAGGTTATGGCTCTAAAGTTTTTTTCAGTAAAATTTCATTTCTAAACAGCATTTTTTATGTAAATTTCTTAAGTCTGCAATACCATTCTTCTTTGTCTACAATAAGTTTGTTTAAATTATAAATTGCGATACTTTGTTAATTTATTGCGACACACTTTAACAATGCTTTAAAATCAGTTGTTCCACCCATGTCTTTGCATCTGATGTTATAATCTACCATCATCTAAACTCTAAACCATTTGATTGTTTCGTTTTCTCACAACCAGACCCGCGGTGAGGAATGTCATATGTAGATGGGGCCCAGCAGGAAGTGTACCTGCCTCTATGTGAGTATTTGCCGTTTGCTTTCTAAAACGCCGTGGCCGTGCCTGTCCCTCCTGCAAATGATTGTTTCACTTGCGTAATTGCCGAGAGAAGCTTAATGTCCATCAGCTATATCTCAGCATTTCTTTTTTATATATGCGTATAATACACAAAGACACAAGGACTCTGATCCTTATGATATTATTTGCCTAATGACTTTGCTTGATTCTATTTTATTTCTTAATAAATGCAAATACGATTTATTTCTATTATAGTCCAATCGCGTTAGACGAATAACAGGCCTAACCTTGCATTTGGAGCTGCCCCAAATTTTATTTTTATATTCTTTAGGGGGGTTCAATAGTAGTGTAAATTTAAAATGTCGACTGAATTCCGCCGTTGCGTTAGCCGCCATCTTGATTTTAAACGAGAACCGTTTTTGCTCAATATCTCCGCCATTCTAAACTTTTCGACAAATAGTATAACAACCAAAATTGTTGAAAATGCGGTTTTATATAATTTCTATTCTTACAATTTTTTCGTTCCGTCGATATTTTCCTAGTTATGGCGGAAATAGTGACAATTAGAGCATAATTATTGAATTATCCCGTTTATTATTAGTTTTACGACAAACATGTTCCTATACAAAAATAGAGAGAATTCAATTATTCTACACAATTGATCTCTTTCATTTTTTTGCTAAAGTTAATATTTAAGGTAGTACGTATGCGGTAATGGCGCAAGCGTAAGGCCTGATTGATTTTGTAGCAATAGTAAAAAGTGGTGGGGGAGCATAATTACTGAATTAAATCTTGTTTCCTAGCTGCCCCAAATTTTATAATTCTCTCCTTTAGGGGAGATCAATAGTAGTGTAAATTTAAAATCTCGACTGAATTCCGCGGTTGGAAAAAAGGAGATCCGTTGTTGCTTAATTTCTCCGCAATTTTCAACTTTTCGATAAAAACGGTAGGAACTAAAATTGTTGGAAACGAAATTTCCTACAATTTATTTTCCACAATTTTTTATGCGATCAATATTCTCCGAGTTAAGGGGAAAATAGTGGAAGCGGAGGAGAAGCATAATTATTGAATTTTCTCATTTATTATTAACTTTACGACATAATTGTACATAAACAAAAATAAAGAGGATTATATTTTATACAATTTTTGAAACTTTCAATGAAACACTAACCAAACTAAGTACATAAAAGACATAATCTATAATAACTTATATCCATTAAGTTCACCTAATTTTATTAACTTGCAGGTTTTATTGGTTGAATTTGTCTGTTGATAATTAAGTTTGATGTTAGCTAACATATTTTAATATTTCAATATATATTTTTTTTAATTTTGGACCTTGTTGGGGGGAATTTCCCCATCCCCCCTCGAAGATTCGCCACTTGCTCTCTCGAAAACTGGTAGTAAATCGTAATTGCAACAATTTCAGTCCTTACACTTTTTTTCAAAAAGTTGAAAATGTCGGAGATATTGAACAAAAACAATTGCTATCAAATCAGTCAGGTCTTACGCTCGCACTTTTACCGCATACGTAGATACTACCTTAAATATTGATTTTATCAAAAAATTTAAAGAAATCAAAACTGTACAAAATTTAATTCTCTTCATTTTTGTATAGGTTTAAATTTGTCGTAAAACTAATAATAAACGATATAATTCAATAAATCAATAATTATAATCTAACTGTCAGTATTTTTCCCCGATAACTTGGAAAATATCGACCGCACGAAAAAAATTATAATAAACAAAATTATAGAAAATCGCATTTTCGACAATTTCAGTTTTTACACTTTTTGTCGAAAAGTTGAAAATGGCGGAGATACTGAGCAAAAACGGTTCTCGTTTAAAATCAACGGTCTAATTTAGTCGAAATAATAAATTTTTACTACTATTGAACCCTCCCTAAAGATTAAAAAAATAAAATTTGGGGCAGCTCGTAAGGCAAGGTGAAATGCTATCCCGACTGGGCTATTAATTAACATAAACAAAAAAAAAATGTGCGTGGTACCGACAAAAAAGAAAAAATACTTTTTATAGCGCATTATAAACTATAAACGGATGAATCAGATTTAATGTCTGCTTATTATAACTGAATTGTTAGGCTGAGAATCGAAGTAGTCACTACAGGCTCTTCGCAAACCGATGGCAAAAAGCCCATTTAATCATGATACCCAAACCAGGAAAGAAACACATATTTCCGCAAAATTACAGGCCGATTTTCTTCCTAATAAACTCTACTTTATCGTTGAATATCCGATACCAATTTGTAAAAACATTCATTTATTCCATATTGTTGTACGGAGTGGAAACATGGACTCTCAGAATTACATGTATGAGACGTATAGAAGAAGCCTTTAAGATATGGTTTTTTCAAAGGATGCTGAATATCTCTTGGACAGATCACGTGACCAACAACGAGGTGCTAAGAAGAATGGGGCCTGAGAGAGAACTCCTAAATATTGTAGGAAATAGAAAAACGAGTTATCTAGGACATATTTAAAGGGGAGAAAGATACAACTTTTTACGACTCATAATGGAAGGAAAAGTGGAAGGAAGAAGAGGTCCAGGAAGAAGAAAAAATGCTTCTGGCTGAAGAACGTACTGGACAGGCATCAAATTGTTATAGCCAACCTTCAGTACTGGAGTAGGAATCTTAAAAAGAAGATTAGCCAATTTCCAGCAGTCAGTAAGATAGTACACCGAGAGAAAAGAATTCTTGACATAAAGAAACTTTATTAATATTTAAGAAAGATCGACTTGGCATATTGCCTAAGAAATATATCTTTGTATGTAAGATATAATTTTCTAAAATATTTCAAATAAATTCTACTATAGCCAAAGAAATATATCTTAAACATAATTGAACTATCACTTTCTGGCAAACTTCAAACCCATTTATCAGAAAGAAATTACACTTGATGTTAATTAATTTTATTAGTCATAAAAAATATTTTCTACAAATTAGAAAACTATTCTTTCTGAGCAATAATATTTCTTAATAAGGAATGTTATTATTTTAATATTAATAATTAATTTATTTAATGTTAAGAAGTATATTTCGCAGAGATAAACGTATATTTAGAGTTAAGTTAATATTTCTTGAAAATAAAGTGATATTACATACGGCGAAATAAATCATTGTGTTAAGGTAAAATCATTATTTATTAATAAAACCAGATATAAAACGTTATTATTACATACAAATATTTTCTCCACTCTTAAACCACTGGCCTCTACACAACAATAAAAGGATGGAGAGGCAAATCCAACTTCCTCAAATTTTCCTTCTTTTGTTAATAGCACTTTGTATATCAGCAATTTACTAAAACAGAATCGTTATGTAGAAAGAGTAAACTTACTTTAATAAAATTTTTTTATAAAGATATAGATATTTATTTTGACAAATTTAGGAAATACAAAAAAAAACAAATACACGGCCCCACATAAGAACTATTAATACTAATAATAATCAATCATATTTAGTTCAAACATGGCATTATTTAACCTACACATCTTTGTTTATTTTTTTCTTTTTGTTAATGAAATATTAATTATTTATCTGTATAATATTAAGTCACACAATGAACATTTTTTAGCTAAAACCAGGGGGAAAATATAACCAATGTAAAACATTGTAGCAGACATAATAATATGTAATTTTCTTAATTTTTATAATCTAAAAGAGACAGCATACCTAATCATTAAGAAATTTTATTACGGGAAAGTATTATTAGTTTACATCGAAGTCATTTAATACATATTAACTAATTCACGGTTTTCGGCAATAACATTTCTTAACCATAAACATATATTTCTTTTAGACTAACTGATTTCTTTATCTCAAATAAATTAACAGGAAAAATCCTCAGCGTTGCACCCGCCATGTTTGATATAGCGTTGTATTGTATATTTTTATAGAAGACGATACATTCAAGAAAACTATTATAGTTGATATATAAATATACACATTTTTAAAAAGGTACTTACATGTATGAAGTTCTACCTTTTCTGGAAGGCCCCGCAGTTGGTTAATAACTCCTTTCTTAATATTGTTCTGAAGCTATATATTATATCATTCTGTCCCAGCTTTAAATTGTGGCATATTTCCCAGTTAGAATAATAAGCTCGTTTATTTCAGAGTCGTCCATCATTATACCTAAAAAGCATATAAAGATACTATTATGTTTCTTTTTTAACCATTTGGATACGTACCAATATTATTATTACATCTTAAATTACTCAATTTACTTTTATTTAATACCTATTTATGTACGTACCTTCAAAATATCCGTTAATTTTTAAAGTACACCAATAAATCCAACATCCATCTATATGAACATGAACATATCACGCCATCTTGACAAACACTGACGACTAAATCATAAATAGTTAATCTGCGCAATTCTTTTGTGAAAGAAAATCTCTTTGCAAGAAACATTTCGGCATTAATGACAAAGTTTTTATTTTATAACCACAGTTACTACAGAGGGTATTTCTGAAGAATTATTTCTTGTGGTTTAAAATATTTATTTGATTGCAAGAAAATTTCTTGTTCACAAATATCAATATGGATTAACTTAACATTATATTTCTTATACTGCAAAATATTTGTAGTTTTCAATTTAAGAAATAAAAACTTTAGGATAAGAAAATTAAATGTAACCATTAATGCATTTCTTAGTATTGAAGAAATTATTGAGTTGTGTTTAAAAAACTCGTTTCTTTATATGTGAACCGGTATGTTTAAGTTAATAGGATATGTTAACTTTTAAGACATATTGCTCAAAGAAATCGGTGAATCGGTGTACAATGAATCATACAAACCAGACTCCAATCAGAGACAGACAGGCTAGGATTAATTTCAGAAGCTCAAATCGGATTCACAGAATTCCAGCGAACATACCAGCGAATTACAAGTAGGTACTCAAACTTGTAAGCTGGATTCAACAACAAGAAAAATACAGGAGCAGCCTTCCTGGATGTAAGCAAAGCCTTCGACAGAGTGTGTCATGAAGAAATGACATACAAAATGAGAGATTATTGATACAGCGGAGACATGACGAAACTCGTCTACTCGTATCTGAGCGACCGGAAGTTCAGGGTCCAGATACGACCAGTTCAATCTGAACACGGAATCCTGGAAGCTGGAGTACCACAGGAGGCAGTCTTATCACCCCTCCTATACCTATATAGCATGTACACAGCAAACATTCCAAGAATAGCCGGAACACTCATCAGCATTTATGCTGACAACATTGTAATCGTGGCAAAATACTGGAACCTGGATATAGCTGTAAGAAATCTACAGACGGCACTGAATACGATAGAAGAATGAAAAATATCAATAAATCCAGAAAAGACTCAAGCGGTTGTTTTTTTCAAAAAGAGAAGAGATAACACAGAAGAACAGCTAATATATATTTCCATACAAACCCATCGAATGGCAAGACGAAGCTAAATACCTAGAATACCTCGTAGTCATAATGGACCAAAGTCTAACAGTTTCACCACAGGTAAAGGCGACAGTCCAGAACACAGCAACGGCCAGAGCCGCAATAAGATGACTCACAGGAAGAAGAAGCAAATTAGCTATGAAAACAAAATTAAGACTGGTAAATAGCATCATATTACCAATTATTATAGACCTGGATCCCGCGTAAGAAAGAAAAGTTGATTAATAGCAAGCTGAAAATTTGTTAATAGCTTAACGGTGTCTAGTCGGACAAACTTTGATGCACGGGAACACTGGAACAGGGGAAGTTTTAACTGTGGAGGATGATAAACGTGTCGTCCTGACAAGTTTATGATTGTGAAAAATAGCAAGTTGCTTTTAAGTTTATTCGATAGCCAACGTTATGTAATATGAGAAAATGTTTGTCCGACAAAAATGTTGGGCATTTTAATGAGTCCGACACGTAGATCATGTCACATCACAGGAATTATGTTGGTGATGAATAGCAATCTGATTTTTGCATGAGAGTTTAATGAAAGGTTAAAAAAGCAATTGGAAGTTCTGTCCGAAAAATTTATGGGAAATTTTCGTAGTCGGACATTCTAAACAGGTAAGATATAGACAAAAATGCTGGTGATAAATAGCTTTCCGACAAAGACGAAATTTAATTAAGTGAATTATTCCTTACCAAGAATGACTGTTGTCGGAAAAAAATAAGGGGTAGATTTTGTAGTCGGACAATTTAAAAAAATAATTTTTGAAATTTCAATAAGGGGTGATTATTCTATGTCAAAAGTACCTGCAATCAATTACAATCGATATCTTTCGATTTATCTCAACATCATTTAGATACCTTACTGTAATACATTTATAGTAGATCAGGCAAATTATATTATGGATTGAGTGGTCTAGCTATCTTTGTCTGCCACATGCGCGGGATCGCTTAGTTAAAGGAGATAGATAGACCACCTATCGACTTTTTGCACTATATTCCCTGTCTACCCTTATGTCTATGAATACATTTCTTTCTTCTCTTCATTTGAATGGCCTTAGCTGCCAGGGCTATCCGGCCAGAATACATTTCCATTTAAGAAAAACTGTCACTTTTGACAATAATTCATAATAAATTGCAATCGTAACTTCAAATTTAAACTAATCGATTTATTTTGGCAGCAAATTATTTCTAGCCATGTGACATATTAATTACATTAATATTTCATTTGCAGAAAGTTGAGAAAAATTACGTTATACAATTTTAGTAATAATTTATTTAGGTACCCTTTTTCAATCCAGCAAAGCATTGTAGCACGAAGAAAATAGAATTTTCACAATTATCTGGCAACTGAACCTCATTGAATTGATGACCAAGTATTTTACTAACTTTGTAAAATGTTCGAAAATTACTCAAAAATGTTCCGTTGAATGGCTTCACTTTTGATTTGGCGACTTAAAATTTAAACTGTTGACACTCAAAAATAGACACAAAAACACTCCATAGTTAATATAAATTTTAATTTCCAACACACGTGGCAAACAGAAACTCAGAGACCATGTACTTTCAAATACTACATACTTTGTATAGCACAAAGTGTCACACTGACAAATGCAGCCTTCTAATACATACAAATTGTACTTCTAAGCATAATGTGTCATATTTACGTCTATTCTTATAAGCACCGAAGTTTTAGACGCTTCACATTTTTCAATGTCGTTTACAAGGTTAAGATTTGAGTATGGAAAAAAATGTATACAACGTTTTTTGTAGGAAATTTTCCGTACTTTCTGATGCGCCTAATTAGAAAACCCTAAGAGATTGCTTTCACATGTTCTTTGATATTTTTTATTGTCACTTTGAGAATATCAAGAACAAACTCCACCCAAAAAAATAATTGTTTTGCAATATATACATGCATTGATACTTACCTCACTGTTTTTGGAGTGTGCATGTATATATGCACATGCAAATATGTGAATATAAATAATAATATACAACTAAAACAGCTTTATCAATATGTGACTAAGTCATTCTGAAAAAATGTTTTTTATTTATTTCCTTCGATTTGCCCAAACTTTTTGTCCGACATATAACTTTTTGCGTTACAAAATATAATTTGTACATAAACAAATCAAAATTAGCTTGCTATTTATCACCAACATTTTTGTCTATATCTTACATGTTTAGAATGTCCGACTAGGAAAATTTCCCATTAATTTTGTCCGACAGAACTTCCAATTGCTTTTTTAACCTTTCATTAAACTCTCATGCAAAAATCAGACTGCTATTCATCACCAACATAGTTCCTGTGATGTGACATGTTCTACGTGTCGGACTCGTTAAAATGCCCAACCTTTTTGTCGGACAAACATTTTTTCATATATTATATAACGTTGGCTATTGAATAAACTTAAAAACAACTTGCTATTTTTCACCATCATAAACTTGTCAGGACGACACGTTTATCATGCTCCACCGTTAAAACTTCCCCTGTTCCAGTGTTCCCGTGCATCAATGTTTGTCCGACTAGACACCGTTAAGCTATTAACAAATTTTCAGCTTGCTATTAATCAACTTTTCTTTCTTACGCGGGATCCAGGTCTATTACAAAAACATAAAAAAAGAAAACCTTACGGTTTAGAGAGAAGGTGAAGACAAAATGTGAAGAATAGAATAAGGCCTTTCTACAATATAGAATACTTACAACAAACACAACAGGCATACAACCACTATGAACTAATAAAACGCATAGTTTAGTCAGACCAATAAAAAACACTGGCAGAGCTTCTCAAAACAAATGAAACACCACTTCTACGGAACACAAAAAGGAATATGGAGCATGATCAGAGGACGAAGAAAAGAGAAAAGAGAGAAAAGAACATAATAAAAACGAAACACATTCAGAAGGAAACATGCAGCATATTTTCCATCCCTATTTGGTGTCAGCTGCTAATTTACAAAAAATAGAAGAGTGAGATACCCAATGGAAAGATACTTATGTACCGTTAGGCAGGCCGCACATCAAAGAAACATGAAACTTAAATTACGTTTCATGGAAATAAAATACTGCTAAACAAATATACGTCCGGCCATTTATGAAACTCTCCGAAAATAAAAATGTGTTATGAGCATGAATCACACTCGTTTGATTGGTAGGCGGACTTTGAGATTTGTTTAGCAGTGTTTTATTTTCATGAAACATGTTTCACGTTTCATGTTTCATGTTTTTCGTTTCATGTTTCTTTGGTGTGCGGCTTGCCTAAGGGGGCGTTCAAGTATTACGTAACGCGATTTTTGAAGATTTTTGACTTCCCCTCCCCCTACGTAACGCGCTGTAATGAAGCGTTCAACTATTACGTAACGCAATTTTTGAAGATTTTTGACCCCTCTCCCACCAACCTGCGTTACGTAATACTTGAACGGCCCAAAGAGGCAGAAGTTGCTAATGCTTGAAGAGAAGAAGAGCAATACACTCCAAAATCATCATCATCATCAACAGCTATTCCATTCATCGTCTGATGTAAGTCTCCCTTAGGCGTGTCCATTCATTTCGGTTCGTTGTTTTTTGCATTCATTTATGACCAGCCAGTCGTTTGATACCGCCAGTCCACAGTCCCGGATTAAGAGGCCCCCAGGCAACCCAAGCTATGGGTTCCCCCTCCTAAAACCACCTCGGTTAACCCCTCCATCCTCCATTTGCAGTTTTAAGGTGAATCTCTTCTTTCTGTAATGATTTACTGACATCGTTAATGCGTTCTAAAATTGTTGCCCAAAACTCATTCATTACGAATGTTTCTTTTCTGACATTTTTTTCAACAAACACTTAGCCTCTTGAACTGTTTCATCCTTTGGATTAGTGTTTTCAGCAAGATAATTCACAGCAGATTTAAAGACGTTGTGACCTTTAGACTCTTGTTCAGTCCTCAGTCAGCCCTTTTACTCCATCTAATGCTGCTTGTTCTTTTAATGATTAAATCGTGGCGAATGGGATCGCTTAGTGGAGGTTCATTTAAGCACTTGATCATAACATTCCAAAGGTGGATAGAGGCAGAAAAAAGTTGTACAAGGTCTGAACAAACCCAATATACGATATTGCTCCAACGCAACTTTCAGCAGCACTTACTCCAACTAAATTAAGCGAGTGTGTGGCAAAAGGAATGTAAATTGCAAGTTTGTTAATCTTAGATAAATGAGCCTGGATACCATTATATTTGCCTGACATGTTTGCTGAATGATTGTCCTCTCATATCGTTTACATCAATGCCATAGTCGTTTAAAACGATTAAAACAGCAAAAGAAAGATTTTCTCCAGTATGGTTACTTATGAGTATGAATGTGAGATTACACTTTACCATCAGCTGAATTTATATTATCTTAATAAATAGTCAACTAGTCAATTTGAGACAAATCTGGTATTGAATCGGCACTTTAAGGAGTAGTATTTGGCTTCTTTAATTTCTTTAACAATTGTATTCAAAACGTGTTTAACATTACTTCTATTATTTCTTCCCAGATCTTTGAAGATAAGTAAGAAGGCTTTCCAGTAAGTACCCTTATTGTCATAATTAGCTAAATGAGAGCTTAAAGAAGATCGTACTCTGCAAGTATCTCTAAAATGCGTAAGTAGTTCCCATTATTTTGTAAACGAAGGATCTCTGTATCACTTCTAAACGCCAATCCGCGAGAAGATAGAAACTTAACCAGAGAGACTACTCTTTTCAGAACTTGAATCCAGTAATTTCATTCTTGCTTAAAGTAAATTTCCAAAGAGCTGTCAATTCGACCATGAAGGCCCTGCCTGTCGATGAGTGTTCGCCAAAAAGAATACATGGAAAGCAGTAAACATTTCCCTTAGCCAGTCTCTATTAATATTTGTTCCAAATATTATCTTGCAATGCCTTCAAAATCTCTTTTTGATGCTGAAAAATTTCCATCCAGATTTTTACATTCTGAAGAACCTTTCCCAATCCAAAATTTCCATATTTCTTCAGTTATGGTATTCTATAATCCTCTGTTGTTTCCGAATTCTGGGCCCAATTTACCTTTAACTTCAATTTCTAAACAAACTGAAAAATCTCAGATGCAGAATTCACCATTATAATAAAAATTAAAATGGTAAATAGTTATTTAAATCTGAAACTTTTCTTGTTGAAAGTTCTTTCTGGTACATACATCCTTAATCTGCTACTTTTACAATTTATAAGACAGCAGACGACGAATATAGAAAACAAAAAGGACTCCACTATATGCAGTCACATTCCGTTTTCATTCGTCTAGGAAAAGGACAGAAAGAAACTTCCTAGTACTCAAATCTGATTAAAGATAGAAAAGTGACAGATGGTTTTGTTTACTTTCTATTCAGAAGAGGGATGCACAATCACTGGACAGCTATTTATGCCATGGCAGGCTTCCTCAACAGCGCTTTTTTTTATTATAATGGTGAATTCTGCATCTGAGACTTTTCAGTTTGTTTAAGAGAAGTCGCTGGATTGCGGCCCAATGAGGATTTCAATGATCTTTGAAATTTTCCTTTAATAGATGGGCTAGCTGGTTTTAGATTCAGAGGTGTGCACGCTAGCGCTGTTGAGGAAGCCTGCAATGGCAGAAACAGCTGTCCAGCGATTGTGCATTCCTCTGAATCGAAAGCAAGCGAAACCATCTTTTACTTTTCAATTTCTAACTTAGTTTCGGTTTCTGGTTCTTTTCTTGAACTGGAATATAACAAACTGTCATTGTATGTTTTTTCATCTTTTTCAGTTACAGAAGCGATGTTTCCCTCAGCTATTTCTCTTTCATCACGTGCAGTAGCTGTGGATTTCCGTGTGAAACCGAGTTTATGGTATTGCGCGATATTTGAATTTAAAACATATAATATGATTTATAGTTTTTATTTAAATCTAATTATTATTTTTTTTATTTTGGGCCCTACGAGGCCCCCTTTGGGGCCGA
Organism: Diabrotica virgifera virgifera; assembly: GCF_917563875.1. Lineage (NCBI taxonomy): Eukaryota > Metazoa > Arthropoda > Insecta > Coleoptera > Chrysomelidae > Diabrotica > Diabrotica virgifera. The sequence continues at coordinate 33,452,529 of NC_065448.1, read as the reverse complement.
GGCCCCTCGGCTAATCCATCCGATGTCGGCAAATCTCAGATGGTTCAGGTTTTCTCCGTCTATCGTCACTCATTTATTTGACCATTCTAATTTTCGAAACACATCTTCTAGCGCTAAAGCATATAGCTTGAGCTAAATAGAATATCCTTGTCTAACTCCGCTCGCTGTAGACTCCAAAATAATAGCGAATAAATCAGAAAAGTTCGCGTGTATGCGCAAGAACTTTGAGTCGGCCGCCTATGTATTGTACAATTATATAAAATTGCTTCATAACGCCATAATGTCATTAAAATTCTTGAAAATAAAAATAATTAAACAACATCACCGAGTGCAGTATCAACTACGCTAGTTACAAGTTGCGTACAGTAATATCTTGTGGCTCGTTAAGAGAAGAATATCTTAATTCGTATACTAGACAAGGCCATAAATTAAAGTTGGCTTGTGTTTACGACAATGTTATTAATTACACCAAGATTTTTCTTCTTCAGTAGCTGCGCTTATTGCTTCGCTACTATATCATTTAAAGATAACTCACTTGATTCGTATAACTTGTGGGTGTACAGTTGAATTATTTTTGATGCTGTTATTTTGCATACTGAGTTGATTAATATTTAAACCTAATTCGTATGTAAACACAATATTTATTCAAATGAAGACTTGTGAATACACGAGACCACTAATAATGAGTTTAAAAAAATCTATTTAATGATTACATATTAGAAGTAACTATTTTGTGAGATCAAGTAAACACGCATTTTCAGTAGAAAGATTCAAGAGTTTAATGCGTTATATTAAGTCCCCATTAATATTTGTAACTTTTTTTTTCGCTAATAATTATATAATAATAATATAATATTCGCAGTGAAGATTAGTTCTGGTGTCATCTTACCTATTTGAGTTCATCATAAAGATCAATTCCTCAGTATAAGCCCATTATTTGTGTGGCTATTTAATACTGTAGCGGTTTTTACTGTAATAACTTATAATCAAAGTTTGGATTATAAGCATTTTGCTTTTTTTTTGCTTTTTTTTGCTTAAAATTATAATTTTTAGTAAAAACGCTGATTTTAAAGATATGTTGCTTATCTTTGTTTATTTTACTTCTTATGATAAAAACTATAGTGAAATTTCATGTTACTTCCTGTCTTAAGCAAAATTCTATGAAGTATAGAGAGCTATAAAACTAGAATAATTCAATAAACCATAAGAATTTTAATCCCTTAGGCTTAGGAGATAAACGGGAAAACCGATCGGTATACCTGTCATGTAATAAACTAATATTTGTCTGCAGACAGCCCAAATTGATTATATTGTTGTAAAATAATATCTACAGGGTACATTTGTCTAAATTTAAATACGCACCAATTGCATCTGCAGATGTTGAAAGAACTTTTTCTACGTATAAATATATGTATACAGATAGAAGACAGCTTTTTACAAGAAAATTTTGAAAAACATATTATTGTTAATTGTTTTTATACTAATGGCAATGAATAAAAAATTTATTAATATTTTAATTATTTTTCGATTTTTTTTATTATGTTATAGCTTAACACTTTGGTAATTTTTTATTTATTGTTAATAATACGATGATTAAAAATAAATGTAATTTAATGTTAATGCCCTTTATTCATATTTATATCATTCTATCCATGTTTATTACTTACACGTTTTTTTCTTAAACCTTGCTTATTTCATAAAAACTTTGCTTATTCTTGCGACATTTTTTGCTTATATAAATGCTTATTTTGACCTTTCTGTCATGCTTATAATCCGGACTTTACTTATAATTAAAATAAAACTAGCGGTTCGTATTTATATACGACTTTATTTATATAACTGTACAGACGAATTTATTTTACAGATTAACTCTATTTACAAAATTCGTTCCTTATATGTATATTGAATACAAAATACCAAACATTTTCTTGAACGTTCCAGAAAAATGGAACCGCCCATCACTAGTAATCCGTGGCATTGACTATCGAACATTCACGATAAATCGTTTCCTCACTCGTTCGGTGAGTCATTGTTCCAGATGTCTCCTTACGTGATGGGCTGTCGAGACAGAACCTGTTATTTGCGGCCGTCACAATACATTATTCTGCCTCCAACCTCAAAGTACTGCTTGCTTTAAATCTCAGAATGCTCATAAAGTCTACAGCCGAAATGTAGAATTTCAGCTGAGAGAGACCTGTGACGGCCCCTAAATATGCCGTTCAGTATTGAAGGATCCTGTTATATTAGAAGTGCTTTTTTTGTAGGGTGCTGAGAGAGATCGCACAAGATTGCAAGCCCATCTCTTCCACCAAAAGCTGAACCATAAGTAATTTTTAGTCGTGTCACTGATGTGTATAACTAACAAACTACCTTTGGTTTCAACCCTCAGGTTTTCCTACAACTCGTCTGCAGTGCCACAAGAATCACGTAGACCAGACCTGTTGGTTATTTTGTAAATATGAGTGCTCCAATTAAGTTTGGAATCCAGGGTTAGCCCTAGATATTTGACCTCGTTAGTTCTTCCTAGCTGCTCCCCAGATAATTTCAGCTCAGAGTCGCGAAACCCTGGACCGAAATTCCTTGGTTGCACAGCCCATGAATCAGCGTATCAACTACTACATTCCATAATGTTGGTGATTATAAAATCTCCTTAAAGGCACCTCATTGTTGCCCTCATATTTATGGCACCTTCATACATAGGTATCTGTTTTTCGGTGAGAGTCACGGCGAAATTAGATCTAGGATAGAGCAGGGCAGAGCCGCTTTTAGAGAGATGTCCAAGGTGTTATGTAACAGAGACCTAAAATTGGCATTGAGGATCCGCTTACTTCGCTGCTACGTTCTCGGTCTTACGTTATGATGTTGAGTCCTAGAATGTAACTAAAATCGATCTAAATCGCTTGAGGCTTTCGAAATATGAAAATTGAAGAAAAAGATCTTCTGTGTAAAAGGTATATTAGTTTGAAAACCCCAATAAAGGGCTACATTAAAATACAGAACGTTTCAGAACAGACGCTCTAAAGAGAGCATCATCAGTGTTCTAAGCCTAAAATAAGTACAACCATAATTAGTGAAGACAAGAGTAAACAATTTTTTTAAAGGATGACCAAGATAAAAAGTTAGGTTATACTTACAAGCTCTACATGCTAAGCCACCAAAAATACATGGGTTAAAACCCTTAAAATGCCGACCACATAGGTCTTACATTGGCATATTATTTATTAAACCCTGGCGATGGGTGATATTTAAAGGGTATACCTCAAGGCACCATATGACTATATCACAAGCATGTGGGTGGTTGAGTTGATTTCTCTGTCTTCACAAAGAGAAAGGTAAAAGCCAACTGATTACACGTGACAGGTGTGAAAGCGTTTCTGACTAATGACAGTAGAGACATAAAGTGTAACATGAAGTTTTGTGAACTGATATGTAGTTTGGTACACTAGCCAAAAATTTTATAAAATTATATTTGTGGTAAAATTCAATAATAACAACCAACATCGTGTGCTAGGACTAACAGTATTCCACATTAAGCTGACAAGAACAATATACAGAGTGAAAATAACGTTATTTAAAAATGAAATGTCAACAGAGTTCAAATGAGTGTATTACTAAAGATAGGCAACCAACCATACATGCGATGATTTTAAAATATTATTTTGTTTTAATAGTTGAACAAGAATAATTTGCCCATATGCTAAAATGCATTTAGGGCAGAGAAAATAAGTAGATGTAAGTAAGTAGATAAGTAAAATAAGTAGATGTAAGTAAGTAGTAAGATAGGTAATGGTATACAGCCAGCTACAGCAAAATTTTTCCTTATGGATTTCGAAATATGGTGCTATAGAAGAATTTTAAAAGTTTCTTGGATAGGGAAGATTCAAAACTCCACAATAGTAGAATGTCTCAGCAAGACTACTGAGACTATAAAAAGCATAAAGAAGAAAAAGATTTCGGATATTTAGTGAGAAGTCCCAAATATAGATTGCTGCAAAATATTATGCAATGGAAAATTGCAGGCAAACTCAATCCAGGCCGAAGAAAAACCTCATGGTTCAGGAACTTGCGAGATAGCGAGATTGGTATGGTATTGATACAAGCAAGCTATTTCGGGTAGGGTGGCAGTAAATAAAATTAAGACAGCTATGATGGTAACTAACATCCCTTCTATTTACCATACAATGGTGTACGGTTAACAATAAACTTAAACATGGAAAATATATTGTGTTGAAAGGATCTGCACTTAACGATTTAATCTTTGGAGCATTTGAGTGTGTTTTGGGAATATTGCAATTTTAAAAATATCTAAAGTAACTGATATTAACTTGGTAGGATTAGTAATTGACGAATAAAAGAAACCACAAATTAGTCAGTCAAGGTCACTACTTCCTTAACAAAAAAGTGTTATCATTTATGAAACTCCAATAATTGATAACGAAAAAGTAACTCGATGACCTGATTAAATACTTTTGGCTTATAATTTTATTCAAAGAAATTTTTTATGGCAGTTCAATATTTTGTGATTTCATTTGTACAAAGTTGTAACTCCATATTCAAATGAACAATCCAGATACCTACTCTGTTTTTATCCTACTAAGTTTTAAAATATTTCTTGACTCATGAACTTCCATCAAGTAACGGTCGAATCCGTAAATTATTTCTTGAAAAGTTTATCCTGTCCAATTTAAAAATCCTTTTTTGTTTTAATATAAAGTTGTAAAAATTGGACTGAGAACGGTCCATTTTTAAATGTAGAATACCTACAAGATTGCAGAAAGGGTATCCACTACCATCTTATTCCTTTTCGCCGTCCATTGAATGTTCACAAGCGAAAATATTCTTTCAGTAGGTAGATATTCCTAAAACGGGTTTTAGGAAAAACTTTGGCACTAACGACCACCTACACTGCATAAAAGGAATTATAGAAAAATCTATCGAATACAACCGACCATTGGTCCTGGCTTTTGTAGACTTTCGCAAAGCATTTGATACGATTGAATTTAACAGCATAATGAGAGCATTGGAGGAAAGTCGTATAGATTATCGGTACTCCAAACTGATAGCGAACATATACAATAATGCAACCATGGCCGTCCGACTACACAAAGATACCAAATCTATAAAAATCAAAAGAGGAATTAGACAGTGAGATACGTTATCTCCCAAACTCTTTACGGCAGTCCTTGAACATGCTTTCAAACAATTGGAGTGGGACGCCAAAGGAATAAATGTCGACGGTGAAAGGCTCTCCCACCTACGATTCGCAGACGACATAGTTCTTATAACAGACAACTTAAAAGAGATTAGAACTATGCTTACTGAGTTAGATGCCGCCTGTAAAAAAGTTGGTTTAAACGTAAATTTTGGAAAGACACAATACATGACAAACCTGGTACCAAGCGAAAATCCAAAAGTCGACGTCAACGAAATAGCATTGGTCCATAAATATAAATACTTAGGGCATGAAATCCAAATTGCCAGGGACAATCAAACTGCGGAATTACAGAGAAGGCTTACCTTAGCATGGGCCGCATATGGAGCTCTATCAGACATCTTCAAGAGCAACTTGCCAAATTATTTGAAAAGGAAGACGTTCAACCAATGTGTGCTTCCAGTCATGACTTACGGCGCTGAAACATTATCGTTAACCCAGGCCACAGCAACGAAACTTAGAGTGGCCCAAAGAAGAATGGAACGGTCACTACTTGGACTGACTCTCAGAGACAGGGTCAGAAACGAAGAAATCAGAAGAAGGACAGGCGTCACAGATGTCATAGAGAGAGTAGCATGGCTGAAGTGGAATTGGGCGGGCCATGTAGCCAGAATGAAGGACGGGAGGTGGACCCAAAAAATTACAGTGTGGAGACCAAGAGAAGACAGAAGAAGTAGAGGTAGACCACCTACACGATGGACAGACGACGTCAAAACGATTCCTGGGAATTTGTTGCAGAAAGCCCAAGACTGACAAAATTGGAAGAAATTAGGGGAGGCTTATGTTCAACTTTGGATGCAGAAGGCTGGATGATGATGAGGTAGATATTACCATTGTGGGCATGGATCATGGATCACATACTGACATAATATATCTTCAAAAATTCAGAGTGCTGTTCTGGTCTGGTATGCGTTTTAAAAAACCAAACAATTCTTTCGTGACACTGAGGTGAATTTTTTATCTTCATCAGTTCATTCTTTATTTTTTTTACTTACAAAATACACTAATGATGCCAATTAATCAAATAACAAAATACGGGACATTTAGGCGCCCCGGGAGACTTTTTCGGGATCCCGGGTACAATCTTAAAATAACGGGACAATCCCGTTTTTACGAGACGTTTGGTCACCCTAGTTTACCCTGTGTACCTGGTGTACCCTGATGTACCCTGTAGCTATATTTTATTTCAAAAACGACTAAGATCCTTTATAAAAGGTATATATTTGAAAATCTCTAAAAAGGGCTACATCACAGAACTAGTTTTCGATTGGACGACCAATCATCATCAGTGCTTACCTAAAATGAATACATATAACCTAATAAGATAATGCAACGTTTTTAAAATTTTGACTACGATTTTAAGAAAAGTTGTAGGTTATACTCACGTGATCTAACATGCTAACCACCAAAATACAATATTATAAAAATATTTGAGTAAAAACCCTTTAAAAGTGATCCGTCAAGGAAACATAGATGAAATATGTGAACTGAAACATGGATGTTCAAAATATTCCATGTAATATGCTCTAGGTACCATCTGAGCTCTAAATCGACTTGTTCACATATTGACTGTCTGGTGGCAAGTGACGAGTGACGATGATATGGGGACTTTTGAACGATGACATGACAGAAGTGGCAGTTCCACAGGAAGTTGAAAAATTAACCTGTCAGTTTTGAAGACTAAGGTGTAAAGCTTGTTAAATTAAGAAAAGTAACAACAATCACTCGACTGTGATAAATATTCAATTAAAATAAAATAAACTAGATGTTGTAGTTATAAAAATGTATGTAGTCAATGTATGTTGTCAATGTTGTATTGTCAATAGACCCAGGATTTAGATAAGCAATTTTGTGTTGATTTAAAATTATCGAATTTATTTAATTTATTGGTAGCTGTTGGAATTTGTGTAAGTTTAAAAAGAGGTCACAGTAAGGGTGACTGAAGTGTAAAAATGTTTTAATTAATCTAGGGGATATATCATTAAAAAAAAATGAAGAAAAAACAAGCTTAGACTTAGGCGACTAATTCCTAAGGACCCCGCAGGCTACCCGGAACCCTGATGGTTTGAAACCAAACCGTCATAAGATGTAGTTGACAGTAGGGGGAGGATAGGATGGAATATAAGATATATATGAGGAAATTAATGAGAATGGAACATATTCTATTGCAGATACAGCTCACTGTATCTGTATCGCTTTCCAATGTAGCCCCATAGAAGTCCTACATTTCGAAGCAAATGAACTCCCTATTTGGATTAGATGGGAGTAACTACTAATACTCTCTTCTGTTCTGTTATTGGTTAAGGTAGGGTTATATTATTTCAGTATAATATTCTCATTGATTGTTAATAGTATTAGAGATTGATTAGAACTGGGACCATCAGCTTCTTTTATTTTCATATAATGTGTTGCAACTTTTCTTGATTGTTGCAACTTCAAGGAAAAGTCGGGTGTTTTATTTCTATCAGTGGGCCAATATGTGAGTTTTCCAGTTGAGTGCCATTTTCCATTTATTTTTTCTATTGCTGCTTGTAATTCTCTACTCTTCGTATTGGTTTACTTTGATTTCCTTCTAAGCACCTACTAAGAACCAAGTACAAAGTGATATTAATAAACTTTTTATCATAAAGCTCGTAAGATTGATTTTAGAGATTAATTCGTCGTAAAAAATCTTATGTAATCATAAACTTAAAGATACATACACCTTCATATATAATTAAGTATATTATGTAAATTAAAAATACCTCAAATTAACAAAACCTTTATCTCTTTAAACGGACATACACGCACATATCTAATTTCCATCCGAAATGTTCAGAACTCGTTTGGTCTCAGATAGAAATCATTCAACACATAAATTCGTAGAACAAAAAAGATATAAATCACTGAAATTCCTTTTATTTTAATCACCATCCATCTCGTACCTCAAAAAAAAAAACGAGAAATTAAAAGAACACTGGAATCTTCTTTATTTATTCGAACGTATTCTCTTAGAAAGAATATCTCTTTGACGATCAAAAAAGCATCGAATGTTATAATCCCCGAATAGGTGAGGAATCAGGTCCGTCTTTACAAGGGCCATATCTTTTATACTTTTTTTTTAATCAATGTGCTCGGCTATTAATGCCACTTGCACAAGGACGATGACAACAGAAAAATGTTCTTCTTCTTCTTCTTTTACTTCTTGGAGAGCTTTCGATCTGTTTAATTCTGAAGCTGCCTCTGGTTAATTTCCTGGGAGGTAGATTGCCAACTATCCCTCTATCTTTCTTCTCATCTATTCTTCTTCCAACTATTCTCATCCATTTGTCTTACATGGTTGTACCACATCCTCTTGCGCTGCCTTCCTCATCTTACAATATCTTGAATTTTGCATTGCTCTCTAATGTCTGTATTTCTAACTCTGTCTCTTCTTGTTTTCCCCACTATTGTTCTTAGGGTTTTCATTTCGGCAACTCTTAGCATCTGTTTCGTTTTGTTGGTGTCTTCGCGCACTTCTACGCCATATGTCATGATCGGTCGTATGCAAGTCTTGTAGATTCTAATTTTACTATCTGTGCGCCTATACGGATTTGACCAGACTACCTCCCGCAGGCATCCTGACAATGCAGATGCTTTGTTGATCTGACTCCTCAGGTCCTTTACTGGGTCGTGAGTGCTTGATATATCTATGCCCAGATATCTGAATTGCATCACCTGTTCTATGGGGTTGTTCTCAACCACTAACTTACATCTACATTGCTATTGTCATACATTTAGTTTTGTTAGTAGAAATGTTCATATTTAGTTGGCGGCTTACTTGAAAGAACTGAAAGAGCTGTCTCTGAAGATCATCTTCTGATTCAGCAATAATTGCTGCATCATCTGCGTAACACACCATACCAATTCTTTTGTTGCCCATTCTATATCCGAGTTTAAGAGATGTTACTTTGTTTATAATTTTGCCCAGGAGTAGGTTAAACAAGAAGGGCAAACTGTTTAACTGTAGGTTAAACTGTTTTCTTGTCTAATTCCTCCCGGTGTTGGAATATTTTCAGTGAACTGGTCTTCTGCTCTAACTTTGGTTACATTGTTGTTATTTAGGTTATGGACTATCTTTGTTATGCTGGTCGGTGTTTTATTTTCTATTAATATATTTAGAATGTCTCCCAGGCGAACTCTGTCAAACGCCTTCGTCAAATCAATGAAGCAAATATACGCTGGCATGCCGAACTCTATAGCTTTTTCTTTTATTTGTTTTATTATAAATACTGCGTGTGTTATAGATCGCCCCTTTGTAAAACCTTGTTGTTCTTCAGCATTAGTGATTTGTCTTTCCAGTTTGTTTTTAAGAATACCCGTGAAAAGTTTCATCGTTGTATTTAAGAGGGTTATTCCTCTGTAGTTTTGTGGGCAAGTTTTTTGTTCTTTTTTAAATATGGGGATTGTGATGCTCTTATGCCATTCCTCTGGTGTTTCTGTTTCGTTTAAGATTTTTTTAAAGAGTTGCGACAGTTTACTTGCAAGTTCAGGGCCTCCATATTTTAAAAGTTCATTGGGCATACCATCCGTTCCAGGTGATTTTCTGTTTTTTAGCTTCTTGATCTTTGCTCCTACCTCTTCGTCGTTGATTGTAGCACTTATATGTGTTTCTTATTCATTTATATTCAGCGTTTCTTCAGCATCATATAGCTCTTTAAAATGCTGTTGCCATGTCTCTATAGTTTATAGGTACTCCCTTGGTCTGCACGAACTCGTTAACTGTTTTTTCCTGTTCCGAATCATTTTCCATACTTTCTTTTGGGTACCATATAGGTCGTAGTCCATGTCGCTAGTGAATTTAGCACAATGTTACTTTGTCTTCTTATTATTTTTTTGGACTATGGCCTTGACAATTATCCAGTAACCAGGACTAATATAATTGGCCAATATAATTAAAAGTGCTAAGAAAGTTGCTGAGCGTAGAAACCAGGTGTCGCTTTGCCGAACTTGCACGGTCCCAATAAGTTTTTAGTTTGTGAAAACTGTCATTGTAGATAGCAGTGCGTGAAGGGTTTAAAGTGTGCGTGAAGTAACAATGTATTTTAAATGGGACTTACTTTTTCGCACTGTTTTTGACACACTTTCATATAATCGAATATCCTTAACTTTCGCGTTGTCATGGTGATGACTTAATGAGCAATAAATTACGACAAAAGTTTTGACAGTTTTGTGGTTTGAAAGAAGTTAGAATTTTTAAATTTCAAAGTTCTAAAAATTGTACAATAGAAATAAATTCCAGTGACGAAGAGTTACAGTTTTTGGACATCTTGGATATTAAAGCACCCTATGTAACGCACAGCCGGCACAGCTGAATGTCGCTGAATTTTTATGTTTGTGCATCACAGTGTTGTCATGCTGTTTTCTATATATTTCTTTCATAATTGCAATCAATGGTAAATGTACCTACAAGAATAATAGAATAATAACATTTACTTCTCCGTCATTATACTAGGTATAATGAAAAATGAGGTGTCAAATTAAAGCTTATAATCCAAGGATAGTACTAAAGGTGGGAAATTAGATCTAGGTTGTCTGTCCGTCTGTCTGTCTGTCCGCGAATATAACTCCTCCGTCACTATACCAGGTCGGACGGACAGGCGGACAGACAGCCTATGTCAAACTTCTCATCTTTAGTACCATCCTTGGATTATAAGCTTTCATTTGACACCTCATTTGTCATTCTACCTGGTACAGTGACGAAGGAATCATATACGCGGTCGGACAGACAGACGGACAGACAGCCTAGGTTAAATTTCTCACCTTTAGTACCATCCTTAGATAAGCTTTCATATGACACCTCATTTGTCATTCTACCTGGTATAATGACGGAGGAGTTGAGTTTTCAAACAGACAGACAAGACGGACGGACGGACAGACGGACGTGGACAATTCAATGTTTTCACATTTTTTCAAAATTGGTGAAAACAACAACATAATAAACTTTACTTAATTGTTGTTTCAAAACTACTTACTTTTAACACATTAGGTACACAATATTACAAGGTTTCTAGCAAGTTAAACGTCACAATAATTTAAAATAATCAAGTAAAAACCTATATATACATAACATAGAACATACCTAAAATACACAAAAATGATACATTTCACACACAAATATAATTAATATCACAAAAAATTGTAACGTGATAGTATGAAAAAATAGAGGATACGGCAACGGTGTTAAATGTGACGGTCGGACCGGGTCGGATTCATCGCCAATATCTACGCAGACATATTAGGGTGCTTTAATAGCCAAGATGTCCCAGTTTTTTTTATGTGTTCATCATAGATAAAATATTGTATGAAACTATGCGTGAAGTACTTTTTGTGAACTTACGAGATGTATAGTACTCGCTCCATTGTCGCTAGTGCTCTAAACATCGCGTGCGATCGCAAAAAGGATACTTCACGAACTGTTTTATAAATCACTATTTTGGCAATGCTGACATTCAGTGTGTACCTATATGATTGACTATCAGTTGTGATCGACGGCATTGACAGTAGGTCGGTTGGTGAATTAATCATCAATTAACTCATCCAACAACTTGCTGGATGAGTTTTTAATTATTGATGATTAATTAATAAAGATGCTGCCATGTGTTATTTTTGTAAGTTAGATGCGAGGTCTCCTTGTCACGATAAGGTCTTGTCTGGACAAATTTGTAGGACCAAAAATAGGACTAAATGTTGAATTTGATGTAAAGCTGAGCAGTTGGTGTCCCAGTGTTGTTGCCATACGGATTTTCCCCTCCTTTATGGCCTTTGGGAGCTGTGCCCATTTAGCCAGCAACATTTTTTAAAATTAACGCCTAATTAAATATACCATAACATACGTTAAACAAACTATTGCAAACTTAATAGAAGAATCAAGGATGGGAAAGGAGAAACAGACTAGGTAGACCATGGGATAAGTGTATTATTACCAGGGAAAAAGCAATGGTAACTAAAAGCTAGACTTAAGCTGAAGTTGCCATTTACAAGACTTAACAAAACCTAGACGAATCCTACAAATTGACGGTTTCTTCAGAGCTAGTAAGTTCATAATATTATACGGGGGATAAAAAATATTTCTTCGAATTTTGCACTCAATGATGTACCAAAAAATAGAAGAACAAAGAACAACTTAGTGGCACAAAGTTCGACAATAAATTTGTTGTATTAGTAAAAAACACGATCGAAAATAAAATTCATTTATCTCTTCTAATTAATCTCTTATAAGTAATTAAGCCATCAAATACTTGTGTTTGTAGTGTAGCTAGAAAAAACATTGTTAATATAATAAGAGTGCTTAATGTTGATTTACTCGAAATTGATGTAATGGTTTTTTGAAAGCACTTTAGTGATAAAAGTGACAAATTGATAAATTACACTTACTGTGTTAACTAGGAGGAAGCACATTTAATTATCTAATGATAATTTTAATAGCTAATTAAAAAATGATAATCACAAAGAATAACTATAATCTATAACACATTAATAGAACTATTGATTAATTAAAAAAGCTCCATTCATAGGAAGAACAGGTGACGCTAGGACCGGAAACACCAGAAATTTCTTCTTTATTCTGAAAATCTGATGAACAGAAAAGCTGCAGATAAAGACGGAATACGATATGAATTACTGAAGTATTGTGGGACAGCAGTGACTGAACAATTAACAACATTAATTAACAAACTTATAACCCCTGTTGAGCTGCCCCCCCCCCACTGACAAAAATAAAAAAACAAATAGCTCTGATTTATGAGCTATTTAAGAGCTTTCATATCCCGCAAATTAAAAATTTTGAGCTCGTTACACTAGGCAGGAATTTAATATTTTAATATATTAGTGGGGAGGGGGCTGAGTCAGCCCCCCACTACTTAAAAATAGGGATATTGAATCGATCTTTGCGGCAGAATTACGAGCTATTTATGAGCTTTCGAAGTGATATAGTTCCGATTTTTGATCTCATCCCCTTCACCCTCAAACAACCCTTTAAATGATTAAACTTAGAGAAAACTGCTGAGAAATATTAAAATATATCGTATTGCAGATATACGTCGTATAGCGTATACACTCTAAGAATAAACTCTTAAATCACGCGCATTTCGATTATTGAGCTATAACCCCTTCGCAAGAAAACCGCCTCATCTTCCCGGCTTAAGAGAAAGTTGTACTTAAAATGAATTAAATTTATTATTTGGCGACTACGCATCGTTTAATAATTTATGAGCACACAAAATACGCGCATTTAGATCATTTAATTAGAATTTCTTTTGTATAGTGCAGTCACTGAAGGTAAAAATCAACTATACCTCGTCCAATTTACTTACCGTTGCACGTCATCCGCGCCATAGCCTGTGACACGATACCAACACGAAATATTTAGGCGGTGGGTGTGTTCCTTTTTAGAATCAAAATGATTCTAAAGGGGAACACACCTACCGCCTAGATATTTCGTGTTGGTATCGTGTCACAGGCTATGGCGCGGATGACGTGCAACGGTAAGTAAATTGGACGAGGTATATTACCTTCGATTTCGGTGAACCTCCATAGACTTTCACGAAAATTGGTGAGTGGTTAGAGGATACCTCAAGAAACAAAAGGGATATAGTGTCACCTTGCGCTTTTACCGTGAGGGTGGATACCACTCCTCGGGAGTGAATATTATTTTATTTAAAATAACTCCAAAAATCGATAGAGGGACAAATTCCTAGCAAAATTTGTTATATCAAGTTATTAAAATTAATCAATACTTTTTGATTTAATAAAGATAAAAGAGTTTAGTTTTCGTGAAAAAAGGGCAAATTAAATCAATTAATAACAAAATATACTATGTTAATAAAACCCAATAAAAAATAATGTTCATGAAGATACTCCTTGAATGAATTTTTCGTTATTTTCATTACAAACAGGAAACGAACCAACAAAAATAATATATCCAAGTTTATCTCACAGCCACAGTGATAGCATCCTCGATTGCGACATTAATTATTTAAATAAAAGTTGGCACACCTGTTGCTTCTCTCATGGCCTGCTAGTGCGATGGGATCCATTTTAATAGATGCTCTTTTGTCGCTTGATACTGCTTTACGACCACAATAAAAGATAAACTTTACACTCATATTTTTAATAAACGCTATTTTGCTAGCTTTATCATATTATATTTTATAGTGTCGTATAATGTAATGAAAATACCTGGTACTTATTCGAGCCGCTTTTACGAACCTATGTCCTGGTCGCCTTTTTTATGTACTGTTTTATGGATGTTGATAATGCAGCTACTTTTTACTTCAAAATAAACAGTTTTTATTTGTTTATGCTTGCATTGAGACGTGTAATTTGATTAAGTAAAAAAAGGATTCTTAAGAAAACATATAAAAGAGTTAATGATAAGATTTATTTTTAAAATAACTTTTCAACAAGATGTAGATTTGTTTGGTTTCAACAAAAGACTGGAAATATTGGAAACCATCAAGACACGAAAGCTGCAATACCTGGGGCATGTTATGTGTAATGAGAGATACACAGGGCCCCCGCTACCATATGTGCAAAGTGTGCAATGCACACGGGCGCCATCCTTTAGGGGCGCCAAAACCCTGGGTCCAAAATTGCAAAAAAATTGAAAAAAAAACAAAAAAAAATAAAAGTTGACAAATTAAATAGAATTAGAAATAGGAGAAAAAGAGAGGAAAACAGAATATAATTCTTCTTCTTCTTCTTCTTCTTCTTCTTCTTCTTCTTCTTCTTCCTCTTTATAAGCAATTCTCTCTTGCCCTATCTCTATTTCTTGCTATTTTAACCACACGTGTCTCTCCCATTCTGGTTATGTGGTTGTTCCATTCTTTTTTCTATTTAGTGTCCATTCGTTTATACACTGTACGTTACATTGTCTTCTGATATCTTCTCTCCTCCAGTAGTCTTTGTGTTGTGACTATAGCAGGTCTTGTTTCTGATGCATAAATTATTATTGGCTTACACTGGCTTTATAAATTATTGACTTCATCTCAGTGTTAATATGTCGGTTTCTCCATATAGTGTTATAAAGGCATCATGTCAGTCTATTTGCTTTTTGTACTTGATTTCTCACTTCTTTGTCCAGGTTTCCGTAATTTGACAATGTAATTCCAAGGTATTTTATTTAGATTACTTGTTCAATACTGATACTATCAATTTCTATTTTACATCTGATTGATGTGAAACCACAGTGGTGTGGAACCACAGTAGAAAAATTATTTCGCGCAGCAGCCGATAGAGAAAGGGTATCAGGGACTTTGATTTTTTGGTTATTTCACGTTGAAATAATCGATTTGGAATTTGACGAATAAGAACCTACTTTTCATTAGCTACCACTCTGCTTCTGCTGGGTCTACAGACTTCATATGTGCACCGTTTTTCCTTCTTCTTCTTCTTAACGCGCCCTATCAAGTCCCCTTGACGTTGGCGATTAACATGGCGAAACTGTCTCTGTCTCGAGCTATTCTAAATAGGTGTTCTGCTTTCTTTATTCCTGTCCACTCCCGGATATTCTTCAACCAAGAGGCCTGCTTTCTACCAATTCCTCTGCGTCCTTCGATTTTACCCATCATAATAAGTTGAAGAATATTATACCGGTCTCCCCTTACTACGTGTCCAAAATAGGCCATCTTTCTATATTTGATGTTATCAAGCAGCTCGCGGGTAGCATTTGCTCTCTTAAGGACTGCCACATTTGACAGCATAGCCGTCCATGGTATTTTCAGTATACGTATGTGCAGCCACATTTCAAAGGCCTCCAAACGGTTAATGGTGGATATTTTTAATGTCCATGCTTCGACACCATACAAGAGGACTGACCAAATGTAGCATTTAATCATGCGCTTTCGAAGTTGAAGTTGCAAGGTATCATTACAGAAGAATTACCTCATTTTTAAAAATGTCGTGCGGGCTATCTCGATGCTACATTTTATCTCTTTATCCACCGTTTTTACACTTTTCTATAAGCTATATTTTTGCCAAGAGTATTTTTTTGATAAAATACTTACTTTTTGAGTTACTTGTGACATGCTGTCTAAAAGCTTGTTTTTTTATGGAAAAATTAACATTTATTAGCAAATAACTCAAAAAAGTAAAAAACTCGATAGAACAAAAGTGGCTTAAAATTAGATACTTTATCCAATTCCGGATTTTTTTAACGTATGTTTTTTCATCTCCGAGAAGTGGTGAAACTCATATCCAGGGCAAATCACATATCGGCACAATACCACTTTTTTCTTTTACATTTTTTTAATAATAATAATAATACCGGAGTTTATTCGTAGCAAATAAATTATACAATAATAAACTCAGTTCCTCACTGAAGTTGTACGTACCTACAACTTGTGCGTGAGGGTTCAATTTTGATTGTCTTAAACAACACTAATTAATTTTAAAATTTACAAAAAGGAATCAAATAAAGTTTTTTTTTTCGTTCATCTGTCTCGAAATTTGGGCTCCTCTTCTCACTAGTTCAGTTACTATTACATGTTGTTTTTCGGACCTACGAAAATTTCTCATAAAATTCAAGAAATGATTGCAAAACGTTTCCTATGGGACTCCTCTGCCGGGACTTCGTTTTCTATGATAATTATCATTATTTTTAATGTGTTTTATCTATTTTTACAATAATTTTTACAAATTTAACACTTATAAGTGACATTTCAAAAAATTCATTTTTGACAATATTTTAGGTGCCAATATTTGACCGTGGGTGAATGGACTATGAATATGACTTCTAAAGTTCACTTTTTTGCTTTATTTCAAGCACCTACCTATCTACCGTCAAAATATACATCCAAAACGTGATCCAAAATGCCTTAAGGGGCGCCAAAATTTTTTTTGCACACAGGCACCAGTAACCCTTACGGGGGCCCTGGAGATACAACATAGGTACTGCAATTAATTATACAGGGGAAAATCCCGGACAAGAGAAGTGTAGGAAGAAGAAGAATCTCATGGTTGCGTAACTTGAGGGAATGGTACGGATGCACATCAACCGAACTATTCAGAGTAGCAGCATCTAAGATCAGAATAGCCATGATGATTGCCAACCTCCGTCGCGGAGATGGCACGTAAAGAAGAAGAACAAAATGTATAAAAACGTCTCAATGAAGCAAGTTTTTTTATTTAATACACACCATATCCATATGAATATTAAAATCTGATCAATCAATATGATTAATGAGCAATTCTTTTCTAAACTAAATTATTAGTTTTAACTATTTATAATGGGAAATAAACCACAATATTATTAAAAAATGATTTTTATTAACGTTTCGACGCCCAAATTGGGTGCCGTTGTCAAAATAAAAAATACTATTAACATAAACAAAAATGTTGTTGCTTAGTAAAAAATTCTTCTAATAATTTATTTAATTTGACTCATTTATATCGGCAATTCAGATACATATGATACATTTTAAAGTAGAAGACTTTAAAATGATATTGCCAATATTTATGAGTTGCGTTCCTGGGACGACTTTACTGAAAGATAGTTCATTCGATTACATGAAATCAACCCCAACTCAAGAATATCCGTCACAAAAAAATCATAGCATGTGATCTGTCTTTAAAAAGACAACCACATGCAACGGTGACATTAAAATTCTCACGTTAAAGATCTCATAGTAAATCACGAGGGAAAACCAGGAAAAACCTCGTGATACTATCCCGACATCGTAAGTATTTGGTCTTACATTTAATTTACTCTCAAAATTAATACCAAATTCTGACTTTAATTTAATTTTAATTTAAATTTAACCCCGATTTGGGCGTCGAAACGTTAATAAAAATCGTTTTTTAATAATATTGTGGCTTATTTCCCATTATAAATAGTTAAAATTGTAAAAATGACACAAGAAAATAGCTTCAGAACAACATTAAATTATTAGTAAAACTTAACACTAAAGATAAGGTATTTCTGGGACCCAGGCTGCATCGGGCTCCTCCTGCCGATCCCGACCGTTTAATCGTTCAGTAAACTTATGGCCTACCTATATAAGTGTCCACCGTAATACAAAGATGATAATCTATAAAACTGTAATTCGACCAATAACATGCTATGGCAGTGAAGCCTGGATCCTGAAAGAAACATCCAAAAACAAACTCGACACATTCGAAAGGAAAGTACTGAGGAGAATACTAGGACCTGTGAGGGAAAACGGAATCTTCAGAAGTCGATACAACAACGAACTTTATCAACTTTTTAAGGAAGCACCCCTGTCTGTCAGACTTCATTAGAATACAAAGATTGCAATGGGCCGGACATGTGATAAGAATGGGTGGATAGGCTATCAAAAAGAGCACTGAATGCTAGAATGCAGAGAAAGAGACCGGTTGGAAAGCCAAGAATGCGCTGGGAAGACACAGTAAACAGCGACGCACAAGCCCTTTTAGGAGTCCGTGTATGGAAAAGAGCAGCCACAGACAAGCAAGGGTGGAGGCAAAAAATAAAGGAGACCAAGGCTCAATTTGAGCTGTAGTGCCGTAGAATAAGAAGAACCTTATGGCCTCACAGAAAGCCACATGTCTCTTCAAAGGTAACTTCCTCACCTGGCTCGGCTGCGTAAAGGTCGATCCCATTGTCTGCTACCTCTGATAAGCCAATGCCGGGCACTTCCAGAAGACATGTGAGGAGGTGTCCTCCTTCTCATCACATAGACCGCACCATGAGCCATCCACTAATCCAAGCAGATGAAGGTGCCGCCAGAGTCTACAATGACCGGTGAGTATATTAACCACAAAGGAGCATCTTCTACGGTCTAGAAAAAGAAGTTGGTTGCACCACTATGTAGAGCCTAGCCTATCTCAAGCCTCCACCAACAAGTCCAGAAGTAGTCCTGGAACCTTCGCAGAAGAATCTTCTTGAGATTACCCCGACCAGTACTGAAGGATACCCCAATCCCAGGTTGGGGTTCCACAGGCAGAGTGGATGAGGCCCGTCTTGCCAGGGCGTTAGCCCGTTCGTTTCCCTCTACTCTACACCTGTGTAACCCGGTGCCCATACTAAGCTAACCCTGTTGATCAGAACTATTAGAAATATGAGATACTAAAAAGTACAAACAGAGATATGATTTATTTATTTTAACCCAACCGAATTATTATAATACAGAGAAATTCAGATGTTTTATCTACAAAATATACTAACAGACTGATTTTTCAAAACATAACAACACACTTCAGAATATTCTAAAATAGGACTGAAAATGAATTTAAACAAAACAAAAGTCATGCACTCCGAAGAAACCGTGACAATAATAAACGACAAAGTTATAGAAAAAGTTAAAGAATATATGTGCTTAGGACAAAAAATAATACTAAATAGGGAAATTCAAACGGAAGAAATAAAAACAAGAAGAAAGTTCAAATTCAACTACATCTTAGATCGAAAGTTTTTGATGCATGCATTATTCCGATATTAACATATGGGTCACAAACATGGACAATCACAAAAAATAATATGAACATACTCAGAGTTACTCAACACGCGATGGAAAGAGCAATGCTTGTCATATCACTTAAGGACAGGAAAACAAACACATGGATAAGACAGAAAACCAAAGTCACCGATGTGGTACAAAAATCATTAAAATTGACATGGGAATACGCTGGACATATAGCTAGGAGCGATTTAAACAAATGGCACAGAACCATTCTAACCTGGAGACCATAACAACACAAAAGACCCAGAGGCAGACCTTCTATGAGATGGACAGATGATCTGAAACGAACTGCCGGGAAAAATTGGCTACAAGTAGCGTTCAACAAAAAACAATGGAAAGGAAGACTTGAAGAGGCTTATGTTTAGATGTGGACGTGGATGGCTAGACGAAGAAGAAGAAGAACAACAAAACACTTCGCAATCGTTCATATGACACCCGCACTTACGTAAGAGTTATGTGAGTCGATAATTAACCTTTATTTTTAGGGAAAGTCGGCTTGCCACATGAAGACTGTTTATTTAAGTTATCCCAGCAACGTAATCAAAATAATAAATATGAATATTAGATTCCAACAAGAGCAATATCATCCAGTTCTCTCTTGTATTCAAGAAACAGCTTTGAGCTGACCATGGGCGCTTCCAAAGCTCTTAGCGCTGCCTGACTCTCAGAGCAGATAGAGATGGTTCTGCCTGAGCACATACCTTGAGCACATACCAGGATCGCAAAGATCTCTGCAAAGCGATCGCAAAAAGTGATGCATGCAAGCCGGAAGCTTGGCTAGACTCTCGATCAGACTTTACCTCCATACACTCCAGAACCTGCCCGCTCATCCATTCTGGACCCATTTATGAACCAGGTAAGCCCATTCCGATAGGTTAGCGTGAGTTCTCGTTCCATCCCCCCATCCCGGCCAGGAAATTGAGCCATAAAGGAGGATGAGAACTTAAATTAAGGGGGCCATGCTCTCCTGTACTATAGAAAGCACAGACAACACTCGATAGTCTGTCTTCAAATGTCACATTGACCCATCCGCCCATTCATTCCCAAGCATTATCCAGAGCAGGTGAGATGATAGACTGCCATCATGGCACATTAAAGACAAACTTATAGTCTAGGAGCCATTTTGATCATAGGCTTACATGGAATACTCACATCCTAGAAACCACACAAAAAGCTACTATGTCCTTGGGCAGATGTAGAAGAATGTGTGGTAAGAATTTGGGGCTTAACCCCAAAATGACTCTATGGTTATACACAAGGGATATTAGACCCGTGATAACCTATGGTTCGGTGACGTGGTGGAAAAAGACGCAGCAAGTGGAAGCAATAAGGCTGCTAGAATACACAAAGGCTAGCATGCCTGTGTATTACGGGGGCCATAAAAACCACTCCTACAGCAGCGCTGGAAGTCCTGCTGAATCTACCACCACTTCATATCTTTGTGCAGGGCGAAGCCAGATCAGTGATGCACAGAATAATCCATGGTCAGCTACATTTAAGCCAGGTGCATGGTGCTGACAATAGAAAGCTTATTGAGGAGCTAAAAGCCGATATTTTGGTGGGGCAGCCTATCGATGCAACAGCAACGAGATATAGCTTTGGCAATAAGTTCAAAATTAATATACCAGAAAGGGAAGACTGGAAGGAAGGTGTACCCCTTTGGCAGTTGCTACCTGGTATACTGATGGCTCAAAAACATCGGAAGGTGTGGAAGCCGGCATAGTAGGGACAAATCAAGGAATTCATTTCCCGGTTAGTTTATCAAAGGATGTCACTGTTTTCCAGGCGGAAATAACGGCAATCCATCACTGCGTGGAAAAAATAGAAAAGCAGAAAAGACCGTTCCGTTCAGTTGCCATCTTGACAGATAGTCAGGCAGCGCTTAAGGCACTCAATTCTGTAGAGGTCAATAATTCTAAGCTAGTATAGGATTGTGTGTGTGCCCTAAATAAACTAGGAGATCTTAGCAAGGTTACGCTAGCCTGAGTACCGGGGCACGAGGTTCATAAGGGCAATGAAAAAGCAGATGAAATGGCCAAACAAGGCTCATCAATGCCATTCGTTAGACCGGAACCCTTCTGCGGCGTTGGGAGCGTTTAAGTATTACGTAACGCGATTTTTGAAGATTTTTAACCCCCCCCTACGTAACGCGAGTTTAACTATTGCGTAACGCAATTTCTGAAGATTTTTGACCCCCCCCCAACCTGCGTTACGTAATACTTGAACGGTCCCGTTGCAAAGGTAGTTACAAGAACGGCTACAAGAAAGTGGGTAGCTCACAAATCTTTGGAATGGTGGAGGAATTCACCAGGTCAAAGACAGGCAAAACAGTTCATTACAGAACATTCGCCAAAATTTACGGCAGACCTAATAAGCAAAGACAGGAAAACAGTCAAAACCATAGTAGGTCTGCTAACAAGGCACTGTAAGCTGAATAGGCACTTAAAGCTGATGGGATTGGCAGATGATGACCTTTGCAGATTGCACCTGGAATTGCATCTGTCACCTGGAAGAAGAAACAGCAGAGCACATTTTATGTCAGTGTGACAGTCTGGCAAATGTGCGGTTCTCTGCATTAGGGGAACAAAATCCAACGGCAAATAGCTACCTGGAAGGTTCAGTCTCGAAGCTATTAGACTTTTTAAAAAGGATCAGGCTAGAGAATGTGTAGAGAAAATCAAAGGCAGAAGAAGCGTAGGAAGACGTAAAATCTCGTGGCTACGCAATCTCCGTGAATGGTTTGGATGCAGCTCAATTGAACTATTTCGACGCGTAACCAACAAAATTATAATTGCCAGAATGATTTTCAATCTCCGATAGGAGCGGAACTTTAAGAAGAAGAAGAGAATGTTATCTAGGACTAGAGTACCACAATAGATCTAAAAAGGTCGCAGTGGAATAGGCCAGAACCTCTCTAAATCTATCTATCTATCTAGGAACCAGGGGGAGGGTTGAGTATGCACTTTTATATCCTCTCTCTATCTTCACTTTTTTATGTTTTTTTTTGTGCATAGATTCGATTTTTCGAGTGTACCAGGCTAAAAAATAATGATTCAATAAATTTGTGTTTTGACTAGGAAAGTTTTGGGGTAGTTCTCATTTCTTTCGTTATATATGGATTTTGGGCTGCTGAATCCGAATATGAGGTTTGCGGACAAAATTTCTTGCCGGAACATTGAAAAAATCGCGAAAAAAGCGAAAAATTTCAGCTTTTTTCCGCTTTTTTTGCTCAAATCTCGAAAACTATTAACTTTTAGTAAATGGTCTGTTAACAGAAATTAAAGTATGTACTTAAAATTATCTACAAATATCACTATTTACTTTTTTTTTTAGACGAACCGTTCGGTCTAAAGTACAAGTTGAAAATTGCCAATTTTTAACGGTCTCGACAAAACCCACTTTTTACATTCCAAAACTTTATTTTTTATTAGAATGCTGTCATTTGATAAATTTCTCCTAGTTTTCTGTACAAATAATAAATGTTAGTTCATAGGTATGGTATGTCTCTTGTGACAGCTTCCATGAGTCCATGCCGTCCTAAGAGGCCGGGAATGTCTCTGCTTTTCCCCTAGAGCCACAGAAGATCAGGCACAGATGGAGTCACAGTTTCAGTTGGTGTGAATATTTCCTTCAGATCTGTTATCTTGATTTCTGATAAACCTTGAGGTTTTGTCCTTTTAAAATGAATTAGTTGAACAGCTCCCTGACTTCCATAAACCTCAGGCACGGGTTTCTTTTTTATCCGAGGAATGGATTGCTTAGGAGCTACTGCATGTTTTGGTGCAATACAAGAAATATCACATATGACGTGAAAAGTGTGGTATTCGTCGATTTTATGTACGTTAAAATCAGCGTTATCGTACACCTGCTGCGTAAAGCACGGCAGGTCAATTTTCTGTGGATCGGCTGCGAATGCTGACACTTCCACGCGAACAGCTTCTGTATAGGATGAACAAAACCTCAAAGAGGAAACTACATCAACCTATTTTCTTAAGCCTTACTTTTTGTAGAGAAAACGGCCAACCCTGCAAGGAATGGTGAGACCAACTATCTGGGACTTTCTGCCGCTACAAGACTTTGCAGCAATCGCAGGCGATCCGCAGAAAATTGACCAGCCGTGCTTCATACAACAGGTGTACGAAAACGCTGATTTTAACCCTTTCTATGCCAGGCCTTAATTTGCATGTTGGTCCCTCAATCCCAAAGGTCTTTTCATGCTTAGAGTCCAATTGCCTTATACAGTGAGCACGTAAAGGTTGGAATAAATTCATTTTCTCGAAAATGGACGATTTTGTAAAAAAATCGCGAAACAGGTCAATTTTTATTTTTAAATTACGACTTTTTGGCATATATATCATACTAGTGACGTCACCCATTTGGGCGTGATGACGTCATCGATGGTTTTTTTTAAATGAGAATGGGGGTCGTGTGATAGCTCATTTGAAAGGCAATTCAATTATCTATTCAGTAATATAAACATTAACATAATTATTTATACAAGGTGTCGAAAAAAAATTTTTTTGAATTAAATTTATAGACATAAAAAGAAAAATATGTGTAATTTATTTAATTCAAAATACATTTTACTGCTCTCAGAAAATAGAAAAAAAATGTTTATTTGAAAAAAAAAATCATTGCTTTCCGCTTAAATTAAATGCTCAAATTGTCAAGAGGCAGGTGGGTGGCTGCTTTAATATTGAATTTGCAAAAAACAATATTTATTTGTCAAATAAACATTTTTCCTATTTTATGATAGCAGTAAAATATATTTTGAATTAAATAAATTACACAGATTCTTCTTTTTATGCCAATAAATTTAATTAAAAAAAAATGTTTTGCGCACCCTGTATAAATAATTATGTTAATGTTTATATTACTGAATAGAGAATTGAATTACCTTTCAAAAATGCAGCTATAACACGACCCCTATTCTTATTTAAAAAAATCATCGATGACGTCATCACGCCCAAATGGGTGACATCACTAGTATGATATAATGCCAAAAAGTCGTAATTTAAAAATAAAAATCGACCTGTTCGGGATTTTTTTTTCCAAAATTGTCCATTCTCGAGAAAATGAATTTATTCCAACCTTTACGTGCTCTCTGTATATACGTCGCATATAAATAAACAAATGACCAAAACATGTTTTTAATGAGTTTTTTTTTAACCAACTTAAACGTTTTCTTTTCAAAAGTACTCATCAGAGAGTAAAACCAACTTGAAAAAATGTAACTAACTAACAAAAAATATAATGTAATGTAAATTATCATTTAAAGTTTTCTTTTGTCTGGTACTCCTCAAAACATGAGACTACGCAAAGGCCGACTCCGCATCTTGCACACATGTATCTCGATTCGCTTTTTTTTCTGGTCTTTTCTGTGGTTACAAACGCTTCACCTTCTAAAAGCTACCTATAAGCGTTGCCACAAGTGCTACAATATAGCATTATATTATCTAAAATATCTGAACAAATATATACGGCAATGGGTCCGCATGACCTGTCTTAGGTGCCAACATTGTGAGGTTTTGGGAACAATAATCTAACATTTTCGGACATATTTCTACGGCATTGGGACACCAATGAGTCTAAAATTTTATAAGCAACGCATATTTTCGGCTTTGGTAAATCGAGACCATAACACCTTGAACATATATGTAGGTACGGCGGCAGGGAATACAGACCCACTTTTTCAAAAACATATATATGCAGCGTTTGGACAGAAAGGGTTAACGTACATACAATCAACGGATACCACACTTTTTAAGTCATGGGTGGCATTTCTTGTATTGCACCAAAACATGCAATAGCTCCTAACCAATCCATTCCTCGGCTAAAAACTAAACCCGCACCTGAGGTTTATGGAAATCAGAGAGCTGTTCAACTACTTAATACATTTTGAAAGAACAAAACCTCAAGGTTTATCAGAAATCAAGATCCGAAGGGAATGTTCACACCAACTGAAACTATGACTCCATCTGTGCCTGATCTTCTGTGGCCCTAAGGGAAAAGTAGAGACATTCTCGGTATTTTAGGATGGAATGGATTCATTGAAGCTGTGAGAAAAGACATACCATATTCATATTGTGAACATTTATTATTTGTACAGAAAACTAGGAGAAATTTATCAAATGACAAAATTCTAATAAAAACTGAAGTTTTGGAATGTAAAAAGTGGCTTTTGCCGAGACCGTTAAAAGTTGGCAATTTTCAACTTGCACTTTAGACCGAACGGTTCGTCTGAAAAAAAAAGTAAATAGTGATATTTGTATATAATTTGAAGTATGTACTTTAATTTCTGTTAACAGACCATTTACTAAAAGTTAACAGTTTTCGAGATTTGAGCAAAAAAGCGGAAAAAAGCTGAAATTTTTCGATTTTCTCGCGATTTTTTCAATGTTCCGGCAAGAAATTTTGTCCGCAAACCTCATATTCGGATTCAGCAGCCCAAAATCCATATACAGGGTGTCCCGAAAAGATTGGTCATAAATTATACCACACATTCTGGGGTCAATAATAGTTCGATTGAACCTAACTTACCTTAGTACAAATGTGCTCACAAAAAAAGTTACAGCCCTTTGAAGTTACAAAATGAAAATCGATTTTTTTTCAATATATCGAAAACTGTTAGAGATATTTTATTAAAAATGAACATGTATCATTCTTATGGCAGGATCATCTTAACACAAAATTATAGTGACGTTTGTCCACCCCATAAAAATTTTATGGGGGTTTTGTTCCATTAAACCCCCCCCCCCCCAAACTTTTGTGTACGTTCCAATTAATTCATATTTGTGGTACTATTAGTTAAACACAACGTTTTTAAAACTTTTTTGCCTCCTAGTATTTTTTCAATAAGCCAGTTTTTATCGAGCTGCGGCTTCTTTTTTAATATATTTACATAAAAATTTTATGGGGGTTTTGTTCCTTTAAACCCCCCAAATGTTTGTGTACGTTCCAATTAAACTATTATTGTGATACCATCAGTTAAACACGGTGCTTTTAAAACTTTTTTGCCTCTTTGTCTTTTTTCGACAAGTCACCTTTTATCGAGATGTGGCTTCTTTTTCAAAATATACCTAAAAATGTAAATTATAAATAAATTTTCAGATTATTAACACGTCTCAATAATCGTACTTAACCATACACAAATATGTGGTGGATTCGACAAATATTCAAAATATGTCGATAAACACTGACTTATCGAAAAGTACTAAGAGGCAAAAAAGTTTTAAAAACATTGTGTCTAACTAATGGTGTTACAATAGTAATTTAATTGGAACGTGCACAAAAGTTTGGGGGGGTTTGAAGGAACAAAACCCCCATAAAATTTTTATGGGATGCACAAATTTCACTTTAATTTTTTTTTAAGATATTGCTGCCATAAAGATGCCACATGTCTATTTTTAATAAAAAATCTCTAAGAGTTTTTGATATATGAAAAAAAATCGATTTTCATTTTGTAACTTCAAAGGGCTGTAACTTATTTTGTGTGCAGTATTGTATATAGGTAAGTGAGGTTCAATCAACCTATTTTTGAACCCAGCATCTGTGGTATAATTTATGACCAATCTTTTCGGGACACCCTGTATAATTAAAGAAATCAGAACTACCCCAAAACTTTCCCACTAGGGAGCTCGTAGAGTACAAATTCACTGAATTAAATATGATATTAACAATTTAAAACGTTTAAATCATTTTATTTTCCACACGGTTAGAGATATTTAATTTTACCAAAATGAAAATTGTTTCTTTTGAAAACATGAACAAAATAACGGCTGTAAACTTTGTAAAATCTCACAATTTCAACAAATTCCTTTTAAAAATGATGAAACGGTTGCCAATGCGAGTCCATTATACAATTGGATATGGTAATTGAGTCAATACTCGCAATCTTTAGTTTGTATTTTTTATTAGTTGTTATGTAATCATGGGGCAACCGGTTTCGAGTCTTACAATATATGACTCATCATCAGGCCCAGTACAAAAAGTCTTCTCTATACAAACTACAAGCTAAAAAACACAAAACGAGAGACATGTACACATATATATAAAACATGAAAAAACAACTTTGTCTTGGTTTCAATCACATACAATAAAGCCAAGCAACTGTTTAGTATTGAACTCAACAGTCCATATCATGTAAAATGAGACATTATATCATTGGGAGCGACCAATCTGATGAAAAGTGCTTGGTATATAATTTGATATATATACTACCATCAATCCTTAACTAGTCAAGGGTCGATGGAGTCCTGGTAAGATAGTATGCGATCAAAAGACATAATACAAAATTTCTTTAGTAAACGGTATCTACTTACATAACAGCCATAGAAACTATTCCACAGCTAAAGATGTACCTGGAAGTCACCAGCCCCATAAGAAGAGTTGGCCAATCAAACAGCACTTAGTCTCTTAAATTGTTAGTTAAGTGTAATTTGGAACCGTATCTATACAGCTTAGATACAGCTGACTGTACAACCTGGAATATATAAGACCGGTAGTCACCAGCTCCTTATAGAAAGTAGAAGACATGTCAATCTTAAAAAAAATTTCTGGGAAATCTGACAGCACAACCTCAAATAATGACTTAAAAAAAATAACAAAAAGTCTCTGGCAACCGAAAAACAATTTTTAAAATTTTGTGCATGTGAAATTTTGTGTGTGATGTCCCATTATTTTAATAATTATTAAATGTTTGTACATTCTTTCTACATAAAACATAAAAACAACTGCTAAATTGGACAAGAACAACTGTTTAAGAGAAATAACACACACCACTGGGAACACAGTATAAAATAATTTCTTGTACGGTTCCAAATTACACTTAACTAACAATTTAAGAGACTAAGGGCTGTTTGATTGGTCAACTCTTCTTATGGGGCTGGTGACTTCCAGGTACATCTTTAGCTGTGGAACAGTTTCTATGGCTGTTATGTAAGTAGATACCGATTACTAAAGAAATTTTGTATTATGTCTTTTAGTCGCATACTATCTTACCAGGACTCCATCGACCCTTGACTAGTTAAGGATTGATGGTAGTATATATATATCAAATTATATACCAAGCACTTTTCATCAGATTGGTCGCTCCCAATGAAATAATGTCTCATTTTACATGATATTATGGACTGTTGAGTTCAATACTAAACAGTTGCTTGGCTTTATTGTATGTGATTGAAACCAAGACAAAGTTGTTTTTTCATGTTTTATATATATATGTGTACATGTCTCTCGTTTTGTGTTTTTTAGCTTGTAGTTTGTATAGAGAAGACTTTTTGTACTGGGCCTGATGATGAGTCATATATTGTAAGACTCGAAACCGGTTGCCCCATGATTACATAACAACTAATAAAAAATACAAACTAAAGATTGCGAGTATTGACTCAATTACCATATCCAAATTCCTTTTATTAACTAACATTCTCTCTACAATATTTAAAACGTTCCTTTGATACTGTATATTTACCTCTAAAATAAACGATAAGGTGATTGATGTCTTCTACTACGAGTAGAAGGCCAGTTTGGAGGCTGGACCCGCCACTGCTAACCTGAGGACATAAATCTCGTGAAAATGACTGTGAGACTCATCATCCCTAATTGTGAAGCCTGTGAAGGGTTGATGGACGACGTGACAGACATCTTTACATAATGGCCGTCATTTAGGAGTAATGACAGAGTAGGTTGTAGAAACGACGGTGTTTACACTGAAATAAATATATGCTTAGGAGTTATAGTGTAATTTAACTATTACTAAAATGTGTGTTTAAACTTTAATGATATCATCGTAAAATATATTTGGAATAAGTCATAGTAGACCAGGGCGCATCTGTAAAAATATTGGTACATTTGGACGTTGAGAGGTGACTCAAATTTTTTTGCAGAAATTGCTTGAAAATAAATCAAATAATAATATTTGAGTTATCCTCCCTCTCAAAAAGGTCCGGAACATTGTTTAAATAATCAAAATGTCAAAAAATTAAGGAAAAAT
Source organism: Diabrotica virgifera virgifera (assembly GCF_917563875.1). Lineage (NCBI taxonomy): Eukaryota > Metazoa > Arthropoda > Insecta > Coleoptera > Chrysomelidae > Diabrotica > Diabrotica virgifera. Next base: position 33,422,867 of record NC_065448.1, on the reverse strand, counting down.
TCGATTGTTTTTTTGGTTTTTTGATTATAACTTTAAAAGTATTCATTTCCGAGAAAAGTTGTACTGAAATAAAAGTTGCATAATTAAATTTCCTTCAATATAGAATTAGTTAAAAATTTATAAAATAGTCATCCTTGTTGCAAAATAGCAATAATTGTGAAAAAAACATACAAAAACAAGTATTCGCATTTTACGTTTTTCAACCATTTATGCTACACTTACGACCTTCATATTTCACCGTGAAAAACTTTATGATACAGTAAAACAATACTGTGAATTTCATTAAGATCGGTTCAATAGATTTTGCAAAATAAATTTTGCAATCCAGCTTTCGTAAAAAAAATTCATTTTTTCAAAATGTTACAGGACTGAAAATAAAGCAGATAGCAAGTTGAAATTGTTTTTGCTTATAGAAATGTACTGTACCTTTCATTTGCAATTTTCAAAAATAAAATCGATTAATTACCACGGCGTCAGAAATTTTTTTTAAATAAACATTAATTATTGGTGCTACGCGCAGGACAGCGGATAGTTTGCTCTGATTGGGCATTCCAATGACCTTTAATAATGATTGATAAATTTTAATTTTCATTACATTTCGATATAAATAAATAAATTTGTTTATTGCAAAATAAAAACACATACTCTATCCTTTGAAATAACACTTTTATTCGCAAAAACTTTCTTTGTTAATATAATTTAACTTAAATAATAAAAGTTTATTATTTTTAAACATATGCAATTGTTTAAACAATATTTCACAAACAATAATAAAATTAGTTTGATTTTTGTGGAATTAAAATATTAAAATACAACAAAATATAGAATAAGATAATAATATATTAGATAAAGATTGGAAGAAATTTTGGTGGAAATCAACTTGTGTGGATCGAACACCGCTGTCCTGCGCGTAGCACCAAAAATTATTGTTTATTTCAAAAATTTTCTGACGCCGTGGTAATTAATCGATTTTAATTTTGGAAATTGCAAATGAAAGGTACAGTACATTTCTATAAGCAAAAAAAAATTCAACTTGCTATCTGCTTTATTTTCAGTCCTGTAACATTTTGAAAAAATGAATTTTTTTTGCGAAAGCTAAATTGCAAAATTTATTTTACAAAATATATTGAACCGATCCTAATGAAATTCACAGTATTGTTTTACTGTATCATAAAGTTTTTCTGGGTGAAATATGAAGGTCCTAAGGGTAGCATAAATGGTTAAAAAACGTAAAATGCAAATACTTGTTTTTGCATGGTTTTTTCGCAATTATTGCTATTTTGCAACTAGGGTGACTATTTTTTAAATTTTTTACCAATTCTATATTGTAGGAAATTTAATTACGCAACTTTTATGTTAGTACAACTTTTCTCGAAAATGAATACTTTTAAAGTTATAATCAAAAAACCAAGAAAAAAATCGAATTTTTCCTTCAATTTTTGACATTTTGATTATTTAAACAATGTTCCGGACCTTTTTGAGAGGGAGGATAACTCAAATATTATTATTTGATTTATTTTCAAGCAATTTCTACAAAAAAATTTGAGTCACCTCTCAACGTCCATCTCAAAACAGATGCGCCCTGGACTATAGGTTTCATGAATGAATATAAGAAAACCTTTAGCACACTAACTGACGAGGGAAATAAAATTACACAAAAATACGGGTGGGGCCTGTGGGGACCAAAATAAAAAAAATCGAACAAAAACATAAAAAACGAAAAAAATTGATCCTGATTTTCTCCATTATTCCATTATTCCTAACAAATCTCCATTGGTCTCTACCTTCAGCTGTTCTAACGGTTTGGCAAAATGAATGGCCCGCTGAATTCTGAATTCGGTAGGATCTTATGGTTGGTTACCTTTCTCTGGATTTTTTCCCTGGAACTTTTCCAGAAACAATTAATCTCTCTAAACTATCGTCATCTCTGCGAACCACCTGACCAAAGAACTGTAAAATTCGCTGCAGACATAAATATTGTGGATAGCATTTAATGTCAAGTTGACTAAGGATGGAAATGTTATTCCGTCCAAGTTATACCCTCTCCAACACCACATCTCAAAGGCAACAATTTTTTGGTGTTCTTTTCCGCGAAGAGTCAAAGTTTCTGCCATTTATAGAAATATGTATTGAGATTACAAAAAGTGCATTCATCAACCTCATCTTGATTTTTTGATATGTCTTTTCAATCTTTGGTTAGGAGACTCATCGCATTTTCTGCCATATCAATGCGTTTCCGACTTTCGGCTTTGAAACATTAGTTATATTAGATCTGGGATAGTTGAAGCTGTCAACTGTCTGAGATTCCTGTAAGTGGTTACAGGTTACACAACTTTAATACTGTTGAATCTGTATATCATCATTATTTTCCTATTGTCTTTATTAATTTTAAAACCAACTTTAAAGATTTTCACTCAACTCTTTACAGGAGATCTTTCTTACCAGCTCAAAAATAAATATAGAATAGGGGAAAAAGAAAATAAAAAGGAGGATAGCTACTAGAGCTAATATAGAAATGGCGGATAAAAAAAAAAGAAGAAAACGATGGAGAAATTATTTGCCAAAAAGCCACTTTGTTCTTTCACAGAAAGACAAAAAATATATATCCATAGATTAACTGTATCACTTAAAGACACTGCACTTAACTGGAGAACTTACTTGGAGAACAAAGTAGAAATAAGGACATTACAATTCCTTTATTTTTGTTAACTTCCATATGAAAATTTCATCTATTATTGATTTGTTGTTGCAGAATTCATAAACACTTACAAAAAACTAACTTTCAACATCTTGTTTATAATAAAACTCATTGAACTGTTTATTATGCAGTCTGGAACTATGTATTAGGTATATTTCGTAGAAAAACTTAACATTGACTGGCCAAACCAACTCTGCCGGCAATCGGATGTTCTTTTTAATCAAACACATTTACACGACAAGACGCTTCTCTCATCGAAAGATTTTCTTCGCAAATCACGAAATAAGATCTATTTCTCCACATCAACGATTATCAGTAGAAATTTCTCGGTAAAAATAGAGAACACTCTATTACATTAATTTGCTTACATTATCTAAGCAATTACCCAAAGTCTTTCTCTTGGTATTATAAACAAATCTTCTTTCGTTCGCAGTTCTTAAGGGAACGGAATGTTAAAGCAAATAATGACGCTATCCCAATATGCATTTCTTTTATATAGGAAGCTAAAGGAAGCTTAAGAAATTAAAAGGTACTAGGTTCTGAATAAGACAATTGAAAGTTTTCAATAAAATGAGATTTTCCACTAGCTTTCTTCCTTTTTAAAGCAAATATTTTTTCATTGTACATATTTATCATCATCATCATTATTTTTGCTTTATCCCTATGCCAGGTAGTGTTGCCCAAATGCAAGACCAAGACGAGACTTAGACAGTCTTGGTCTTGGTCTTGGTATTACGCTCCCGGTCTTGGTCTTGGTCTTGCAGAAAGAGTCTTGCAAGTCTCGCAGTTGCCCATTAGCCTATTGCATATCTTAGAACAACGTAACAGAGAGGTACATTTTAAGCTTGAATATCATAGCCATAGTAAAGACTAGCCAAATTAATAAATATCTAAACAACTGACACCGGGTGGGGTTTGAACCCACGATCGCTGTCTATGTTCTAATTAACTAAAGTTAAAACTACCTCTTAAAACCCACAAAATTTCATTTGCCTATCTCAACCGATTTTAGAGCAATAAATAAATCGTCAGTTTGTAAGAAAAATTTCAACCCCTCCCTATTTGGTAAACAAAGCATTTATAAAGTAAGAAAAAACACAGTTTGATTGGTACACCCGGTATACACTGACAATAATTGACCTGTCTACCAACAATATATATTATTACTGCGATATTTATAAAGAATAGAATAAGACCAAATATTTAAAAAAATCACTTAAATTTAAATAACAACAGGTTTAGGAAATTTGAGACATTAAAAATGCCCCGTTTTTAAGGTGGTATGGTGCCATGGACGTATAAATAAAGATGGGTGGTGCGTTAATTTCTTGGAGAAATATAAGTGCTAAGGTGACATATTTTTAAAAAGTTTGGATACGATATTCGATATTACTGTAGGCGTCGCAACGCAGCAATGTTGTGTTATATGAATATGATTAGAAGACGACTATTCTCAAAACCAGGACAATTAATAATTTCAGAGCAAAGAAGTCGGCTGCTGAGCAAAGGCGTAGCTACCGCCGCGCCGTATCAATTATACGGGGCCCCGGCGCTGCATGTCAAAACAAAACTTCCATTTAAAAAATTGAACAAAATATTCTACAATTTCCCTAATAAAACGCTTTTAAACAGTGTATAGTGTATTGTTTGGACGTCGACCTTTTCGTGTAATGGATTCTTTATCTATAATATTTGCCGCCGTATTCCATAACAACAAAGTAGCTTTGTTTTTGGTTTCAAGTTACTTTTCATTGTTCATTTACTGTTGGCGGTGACACACTGTAAAATGGCCAAATTGCAATTTTTGTTATCTCTTAATCTTTGACGATTTGGAAAAGTGTGTATATTGGTTTGGGTATATTTTCGTGTACTTAATCTATTTATTGTTTAGCCCATTTTTTCATTGTCCAGTCACCCTTGGCTTATATAATATAACAAGAAGAAGTGTTGTTGAAAAAACTGAATCTGTTTTCAAATCTATTTTTTGAGTTTGGTTTATTAGAGTTTATTAGGTTTATTAGATTCAATTTGTGCAGTCGATTCAGAAAGTTTAAATTTTAAATTCTGAAAATATTGTGAAGTGAAAAAAATGAGTGAAATAAAAAGAGAGTAGCTGAGTGGAGCGATGAAAAGAAAAATGAAACAAAAAAAGGAAGAAGTTCTGAAGAAGATACCCAAAATTTCTTCATTTTTCCATCAATCAGATTCTCAAAGTGATTTAGATTGCAATGGTAAGTAGGTACTAGATCTCTATCTACTAATGAAACCATAATTCTTATCTAATTGTCGTATGTAACAGGGGTGGCCAAGGTCCTTGATATTCTTTGATAGAAATTTGAAATTTTTTAGAAGCCCTCATTAAATGCGTATTAAAAAGTTATGCAAAAAAGAGGTGTTGAAAAATTTTTACAGAACTTTTTTACTTCTTTTGATAATTCTTTAAATCTTAATGAATAAATGGTGACAGCACTTCTTAGTAATTCTTTCAGATGCTGGCTAGTTCGTACTGATGAGTATTTGAATTTCAGGAATTTTAAAGTGGAATAAAATTATTCACACATGTCTTCTTCTTCATGTGCCGTGCTCGATTATCGAGTGTTGGCTATCAAAATTGGCTATAGTAATTTTGTTGGCGGCAGCTCGGAAAATGGGAGCTGGAGTTTCTCAAACCACTCTCTTAGGTTTCTAAGCCATGACGTTTTTTTTCGACCTGGCCCTTTTCTTCCGTCTCCTTTGCCTTTTATTATTAAATGGAGTATATTATAACTCTCTGGGTGGCGCATTCTTCTCTAGGTGACGTCTCCACTTCGAAGGTTGGCAATCATCAAAGCGATTTTTACTTTTGAGAGTGCGGCTCTAAATAATTCTTTGTTACTACATCCAAACCATGCCCTAAGATTCTTCAGTCATGAGTTAAATCAGCTATCAGATTCCTATAAATTTTTTTCCTGGATTTTCCTTACATAATGAACTGGAGTATTAGATATTTATCTCCTCCCATCACATGTCCCATATATCTCAGTTTTCTTCTCTTAATTGTTAGAAGTACTTCTCTTTCCTTATGCATACGTCTGTCTGATTACCTCTACGTTGGTTATTCTATTTACCCATGAGATCTTCAGCACTCTTCGGGACATCCATATCTCGAATGTCTCCGGTCTTCTCACGTCATTTTCTTCAGTGTCCACGCTTCCATCCCGTAGTATAATACGGATAGCACATAGCACCTCATAACATGGCCAAAAAAATATTCAAGTTTGCGAGTTTTTACTGCTCTGATGACTTCCCGTAATTTTTCCCCTCCGATGTATAACAACTTCGTTACGAAGTCTATCCACCCAACTTATTCGTAGGATCCTCCGATACACCAAGGTTTCAAAGGCTTCCAGCTTTTTGAGAAGGGTATACGTTAAAGTCTAACCTTCGACACCATACAAAAGAGTACACATTCACATAAGTACGGTGTTCCATTGAACATTTTCTAGCACTACCTTATATCAGTTCTTGAAAAGGGCCCCGCGAAAATCTTTGATACGGGGCCCGTGTGAGCTACGCCACTGCTGCTGAGAAAGAATGTATAACTAAAAAATTTTATTTTTACATTATAATAATGGCCTCTCAGTACATGTCAAATGTGTCGAGTGTTCTTTTAATGGATATTTTAATTCGCTATTTATGTTTATGGTATTGTTCGTAATGCGCATAAGTCCAATTTTCAAAATTTTTGTTACAATTTTTTTTGTTTCTCATAGAGTATCTAAGAATATAGCCGAACTTATATACTCCCTAAAACGACCCTCAGTTCTAACTGCAAGACGCAAGAGTCTCGCAGGCTTAGTCTTGCTCTTGCTCAAGTCTTGCACGGTAAGTCTTGGTGTTGGTCTTGCTAAAATTAGGCGGTCTTGGTCTTGGTCTTGGTCTTGCGAAAACGCAAGAACAAGACCAATACTGCAAGACCAAGACCGATTTTGGGCAACACTAATGCCGGGTCGGCTTCCCTAATTGCATTTTTACATTAATCCCCTTTACCAACATGTCCTGCCTTATCGTCCCCCAGGTCTTCTTTGGTCTTCCTCCCCTACTCCTTCCAGGAATCTGCACTTCAACTATTCTTCCTATTGGGTGATTAACGTCTTGACGTTGAACATGACCAAACCATCATAACATATGTTCTCTCAGTTTGGCATCAATTGGTGCCACACCTAGACTTCTCCTAATATACTCATTTCTAATTTTATCCGTTTTTGTCACTCCACTCATCCATCTAAGCATTCTCATTTCCGCCACATGCATTCGTTATTCCTCTTTTTTTTTCACTGCCCAACATTCAGTTCCGTATATCATAGCCGGTCTTATAGCTGTTTTATAGAATTTTCCTTTCAGCTTCATTGAAATTTTTCTGACACACAACACACCATTCGGTTCCTTCCGCTTCATCCATCCAGCCCTAATTCTACTAGGTACTTAAAACTATTGCTTTTCACAATCATTTCACCATCCAAAGATAACTCCATCTTTAAATGAACATTCCAAATACTCCACAAGTGGAGCTTGTCTCCACTGTTCCAATTTAAGTCTCTTTAACTATTTCTTATTAACACCACATCATCATTCGTCAGCATACATTAAGCACCATGGAATGTTAGCCTGTAGTTTCGCTGTTATCTGGTCCAAAACTAATGAGAATAAATAAGGACTAAGCACCGAGCCTTGGTGCAATCCTACTTTCACATGAAATTTATCAGTCTCTCCCACACCTGTCCAACACTAGTCGTTACTTCCTTATACATAATATCTCTCACAATCTTTACATATTCACCAGGGACTCCTTTCTTATTGAGTGCCCACCACAGAATCTCTCGACGAACTCTATCATATTTTTTCATGATATTATTATCAACTAAAAAATAATTTAACTTCCAGTATGGCGTTTATTTTAAAATATTTTAAATTTAAACTAACACTTTTTTCTTGATGTAATCACTACCTTCTACCCGGACCTACATTAGTTTTAGACTGCCGAAAATTCTCGGTTACTGTGACATATGATAGCCATTTCGTCGAAGATATGCTATCTCGGTGGACTATGGGAGGTCGAAGGTCGAGGGTAGGCTATCATTTACGAACGTTTTAGGGTGTAAACTGTAAAGATATTTTAAAAAATTTTAATTTTGGGAAAAGGAAAGAATTTTATATTTTATAAAATTCTTAAATTATGAAATTTATTCTACCAACGCAACACAACGTTAGGTACTATATTGCTTATGAGATTTATAATTATTTTGTATTATTATTTATTAGCTATAAATTTATTTGAAATTTTTATTTGTTATCTATATGTAATTTTAGATGTTATATGCTTACTAGTGATTTTGCCCGTAGCCATGCGACAGGGATCCAATAAATCGGTATCTACAATCACTCCACTCAATTTTTTCTGACATCCTCAGAATAATTGTATCGTGTTTCCTTCTAATTTTGCCTGTCTCCTCCTATTTTGTTTCGTGTCTCTAATTTTGCCTGACTCCCCCAAATCTTTTATAACTCTTTGTAATTTTTCCTGACCCTGAACTGTATGCACCTTTAGCTACTTACGAGAAACAATAGGGAAAACCAGAAATCCGTTCTCTCAGAGAGAACAGAGGAAAGAATTTTTAAGGGCAGAAAAACATATGGAATGAATAGAAATCTGCTGAGAAGCAAGACTCTAAGTATAATATGAATCTATATAAGACCTTAATAAGACCTGTTGTTACATATGGGATGGAAACAACGACGATTAACAAAAAAGAGCAAGATAGCCTTCTGAAATTTGAAAGAAAAATAGTGAGAACGATACTGGGCCACAATGTAACAAGAAAGGGAGAAATTAGAGTGAAAACAAATGCCGAAATTGAAGAAAAATTAAAGAGAGAAAATATAGTCAGATACATAATATCAACCCACATTTAGGCGTCCCGAGAGACTTTTTCGGGACACTGGGACAAATCGTTAAAAAACGGACAATCCCGTTTTTACGGGACGTTTGGTAACCCTACCATACACCCATATACATAATTTTAGAATTTGCACATTATTAACTCAGAAATTAAGAACAGCCCCAAACAAGAATCGCAAAATACAGAAATAATGCATAAACACACAAAATAATCAGAATTTTGTGTACCATGGGGTATAGAACATCTACCCTGATATCTTTTAAGCCAAAGCATGGCTGTTTTTAACACCATAGGCAAGTACGCCAAATCTCAATTTTTCATTTTTGGGAAAACATAACCTTAACAACAACTTGGAGGTTATATATTTTTTCAACACAATTTCTTTTCTTTATTATTCTTTTGAAAACGATTTCCAGAGTGGAGATCCAAACGTCAAACGTTTTGAGGTTAAAATGTAATTATCATTACAAACAACGAATCAACTGTGACTAATCTCTTATAAACCCAATATTTAACTTGGACATTCCACAAGGAAAACTGTTTGACCCACGATTAGTTTACCGTGAGTATAGGTTGCTATAAAATATTACTTTAGCAAATTAAAATAATATGCGACGACACTTTTCGATAGAACTCTTTATTGATTACTATACGTGTTTACAGATCTAATTTTCGCTCGCTACTGAATACTACTAAAATTACACAACGGCTCTCGACCAGAAATCCCTGGTGGTGGGGAAAACAAAAATGTCTATATCTGTCCTACAAAATTAAACTTTGGAAAAAACGTAATTACAAAACCGTTGAAAACCGTTTATCACTGTCCTTCTCAGAAGGGGACAATAACTGCTTGACTCACCTAACTTTCCAAATACATACTTTCTAAAGAGGATTATGATACAAATGACAAATGTCACCCAGAAATATAGGTAAGAATGAATGTATTTTAATCTTTTATAGCCCAATAAATGACCGTTTTGGAGTGTAATTTCCAGGGGCAACTCCGAATTGCATGGAAATTTGGATTTAGGTTCTACTTACCCTCCACTTCAAAGTTGAATTTGTGCCGTTGGTTGCTTTTACTTGGGAGGTGACATTTACCCCTTCTCGGGGGGTGAAACACGCGTGTTTAAAATAAGGCCGGAAATGGATAAACTGACTTATTTTAAGCACCTTTTGTTCTATAAAGTTTTGTACGTAAGTCAATACTTTTCGAGTTATTCGTGATTTAATATGTTGATTTTTCGACAAAAAAAAACTACGTTTTCAGACCGTTTTTCCCAAATAACTCAAAAAGTAAATATTTTATCGAAAAAAATATTTTTAGCAAAAGTGTAGCCTATAAAAAAACGAAAAAAATGGTGTACCAGTAAAGTCTACAAATTGAGTAGAAGCAAAGTTGTAGCTCATGAAAAATACATTCCTATTCGTCTAATTCCAAATCGAATAATTCAACGCGAAATCACCGAAGAAAGAAGCGTTTTTCGGGAAAACCTTATTAATATTTTTAAAGTATCGAAAAAGGCTTATTATTTGTTTTTTACAAAAATTTACAGCATCAAAAATAAACGAGTTACACTGAAAAAAAGTTGGCCCCTTTTTTTTGGTAAAAAAAATCGTGAAAACCTCCCTCTATTTAGCATTCTAAATGAAATTAATCGTTTGGCTTTACCATTTATTTTAACTGTATGTGTATTGGTTATATGATCTGTAAGTTTGATGTATTTGAAGGGCTTATTTTTAAAAACATTTGGTTTTATAGTAAAAAAAATATTTCTAAAAATTGTTGAAAAATTTCATTTTTTCAAAATAACTTAAAAAGTATTAGTGATAAGAAAAATCTTAAAGAGTAAACAAATGTAGGTTTTGCTATTATAAATATGCTAGTTTTATTTTGTTTCTCCGTAAGACAAAAATTGGTTAAGATATGGCTGTTTAAAATTTGCATACACTCGTGATTAGTGACCCATTCAAGCTTTCTCAATTATAACCCTTTCAAAAATAAACACTTTAAACCGCGAGACTGACACATCATATAAAAAATAGATAGGTAAGTAAATTTTTTGTAAAGCGGTAGCGATTAATTTCATTTGGGGAGCTAAACACGGCGAGATTTTCATGATGTTTTACAAAAAAAAAGAGGGCCAACTTTATTTTGAGCGTAACTCGCTTATTTTTAATGCTAAAACTTTTGTTTAAAAATTAAAACAAAGCTTTTTATAAACACTTTAAAAAAGTTTAAATGGATTTTTCCCGAAAAGTGCTTAATTTTTCGGTGATGTCACCTTGAAATATTCGATTTGGAATTAGACGAATAAGAACGTATTTTTCATGAGCTACAACTTTGTTTTTATTTGATTGATAGACTTTGCTGATACAGTATTTTTTTGGGTTTTTTATAAGCTACACTTTTGCTTAGGATATTTTTTTCGATAAAATATTTACTTCTTGAGTTATTTGCGAAAAACCGTCTGAAAACGTAGTTTTTTTGTCGAAAATCAACATTTTCAATTGCAAATAACTCGAAAAGTATTGACTTAAGTAAAAAACTCTATAGGACAAAAGTTGCTTAAAACCAGTCAATTTATCCATTTCCGGTCTTATCTTGAACGTATGTTTTTTCACCCCCGAGAAGGGGTGACTGTCACCCCTCAAGTAAAAGCAACCAACGGCACAATTTCGACTTTGAAGTGGAGGGTAAGTAGAACCTAAATCCAAATTTTCATGCAATTCTGAGTTTCCCCTGAAAATTACACGGTATCGCCTAATTTCCCGTTCATTTACTGAGCTATTAAGAGATTTCTGGAAAATGATTTACCCAAACTTTAAGAATGGTCTGATATGAATTTACATCGTAAAATAAAATCGAAAAAACTAAAATTAACTAAACTATAAGGAAACGGAACAGAAGCAGTTTCAGAACTTTTGTCAGTGATATTGATTCATTAAAGAACCTTTTAGGAATATTTAGAGAACCTTTAGATAACCCTTGTTGACGGGGTTTTTGTTGAACTTAATCTCCTTTCCTATTTCTTATAGTTCGTCAATTTCTTCATCTGACGAATATGTGTCTTCTATTAGTGTCCTGGAGCTATGCTTGCCTCTTCTTCAAAGATTTCTTCTTCTATTGCTTCATTATTTGAAAAAGTGAGTCGTTTATTTTAATAATTACGTAACTTGTATTTTGAGAACTACGTCCGAAGTGGAAATCGAAACGTCAAAAATCTTTTTAGGTAAAAATGTAATTCTCATTACAATCAACTGTGGCTAATCCCAGATAAATATGCTATAATTATTTATATAATTAATATAAATAATTAATCATAAAAATGCCACAAGGAAATAGCTTCAGAACAACATTAAAATATGCTATAGTCGGTTCGCTAAACTCAGACACAACTGGCTAGTGATTTTAGGAAGTAATTTTGCCAATTTGGTAAAATTGGCAAAAATATAATTACTAAACAGTTAATAATTATTAAATAGTTAGAAATTTTTCCAATTTTGGCAAAATTGGCCCAAAAAATTACATACTAAAATCATAGGCAATCACTGAAGGTTTTCACCTTCGATTTCGTTGAACCTCCATCGATTTTCATGAAAATTGGTGAGTAGTCAGAGGATACCTCAAGGAACAAAGGTGACATGATGCCAACTTGCGCTTTTACCCTGGGGTGGATTCCACCCCTTCTCGGGGGTGAAAATTATTTTATTAAAAATAATACCATAAGTCGATAGAGGGATATATTTATAAGAACATTTGTTATATAAAGTTATTAATATAAATCAATACTTTTTGAGTTATTAAAGATCAAAGATTTTATTTTTTCGTAAAAAATGCCTGTTTTAAAGCTGTTTTTCACGTATAACTCAAAAATTATGAGCTTTTACAAAAAAGTTATTAATATCAAAATTAAAGATAATAAAAAATTTAATACACTCCTGACTTAAAGAACTAAAGTAATGTTAATTCAAAGAGAGTTGGGGTAACTGAATGTATATTTTTTTCGACCAGTACTCAAATCTAAGTATTCAAGCCTACATAACGGGACAACGATGCATTTTATAAAATATCTGCTACACACTTGTCAAAGTACTTTAGAATATATATCAAAAGAGCTCCAGAATAATTTAATAGCATTAACATAAGCAAGTTATGATGACAATAAGAGAACCCTCTCGAATTTTTTAATCCTTTACAATGATTTATTTATATTAGCATAAGTAATAATTTTAACAATTTTGATCGGTTAAGAACGCATATTTTTGAAAAAAAAGCTATAATTTAAAAAAATCAGAATTTTTAATATTATCCTAATTTTCATTTTCTTTTGATAATAACTTCAAAAATACTCAATATACGTAAAAGATGGTACATAAGCAAATTTTAGGTTTTTCTGTATCAAATATTCTACCTGTTTTACTATTTCTGTAGGGTAAAAAATAACCGAGATATAAACGTTTAAAACTTAAATTTTGCTGCGAGAACCATGTGGCCGGGGCCATTTAACCTTTTATTTAAAAAAAAAGTAAGCTGTCTAAAAGACTAAATTTAACGTGGTTTAATAGAAATTGGAATTATCTATGAAATGGTTTTTAAGAGTACCTGATATTGTAAAAATTAACGGAGTTATTAAAAAAATAAATAGTTTTTTGGAAAAAATTTTAAAAAATAAATTTTGAAATTTTTTTATGCGCATTATGAGCATAAATTTTTTGTTGTTCGGGGGCTCGTTTGATAGATATTTCTAAGTACTTTGACAAATGTTTTATAAGTTTATGTTATAAAATGCATCATTTTCCCGTTATTTAAGCTTGCATACTTAGATTTGGGAACTCGCCGAAAAAAATATACATTAAATTACCTATAACTCACTTCTTGTTAACATTAATAGGTTGTTATAGTAAGGAGTTTATTTAATTTTTTATTAGCTTCAATTTTCATAATAATAACTTTTTTGTAAAACTTACAGTTTTTGAGTTATTTATGAAAAATCGCTTAAAAACATGCATTTTTCTCACGAACAATTAAAATCTTTGATCTTTAATAACTTACAAAGTTTTGATTCATTTTAATAATTTTATATAACAAATTTTGCTTAGAATTTGTCTTTCTATCGAATTATGTGGTTATTATAAAAAAAATATTTCCACCCCCCAGAAGGAGTGGCATTCACCCCCAGGGTAAAAGCGCAAGTTGGAACCATGTCACCTTTGTTCCTTGAGATATCCTCTAATCACTCACCAATTCTCGTACAAATCGATTTAAGTTCAACGAAATCGGAGGTAATAGCTCATATCCACCTTCAGTAACTGCACTATCACTAGCCAGTCGTGTCTGAGTTTAGCGAACCGACTATAGTTTAGTTGTAATGGCTAATATATAAAATATTCGGGAATGTACATCTAATTGGTTCGTATTTAGTTTATTAAGAGAGACTTTCCACTAGAAAAAAGTGATTGAATTTGATTAAACAGTTATAGGGTTCGGTCCTGCGCTATCTTGTAAATATTTAACAGTGCCATTAAAAATATCTATTAAGCATAATTAGAAACATCGAAGTTCGATGCAATTTTAATATCTTAAAAGCGCCCTATCGATGAATTTTTAATCGACGGTTATTTTTAACCCACGGTGACGTTTTCCGACTCGCAAAATGAGGACGACACAAATGGAAGGAAGCGAGGATGGAGAAGGATGGTTTACACAGGGTCTGTTTTATCGAATAGTTTTAGTTTATTAAAAAATAAGTTTTCTTATTAAACGCTTTTCTTTAATTCAATAGTTTGCATCAAATTTTTAGACGTTAATTTGACTGACTTTTCTTCAATGCAAATGAATGAACAATACACGAATAGTCAATAAAATTTTTTTTTCTACAACCGTGTTAAAAATGCAATTTTTAGCACTCCATAGAAGCGTTAAAAATGCTACTTTAAGGCACTAGTGCTTTAAAATTCTTAAGGCACTGCAGTTAAAAGTGAATTGTTAAATTGTGAAACGTCAAAATATTTCTTTTTTCATCTTTTTCTTCTCTTTTTATCTGTCAAAATATTTATATTTCATTTATTAACATTAATATTAATAGTACAACTTGCGCAATATGAAAAAGGTGGTTTAAACGGTTTTTTAAAATTTAGTTTAAACTGTATTATTGCATTTTTAACACGTTTGTAGAAAAAACAAGTTTATGTAACGGTATAATAATTTAGCTAAGAGTTTTTAGACATTCTCCTCGAGTGTAGACAACCAGTTCTACCCTTTACGGGCCATAGATTTCATGGTTTCAGCAATTAACAAAAATATTGTATTTTATAAATTTATAACGTTTGTAGAAAAAATATTGTATGATATACGTGTTAAAAAGTACATTTTTAAAGCATTCATGTGAAACTTTCACATGCGTGCCTTAAAATTGTACTTTTAACACTTATATCATAAATAACTATTCTTTATGTTTATTAATTGTTGAAATAAAAAAAAATGAAAAATGCTTAAATTCTCTTGTTTTTTACAATGTAGAAACTTGAAACTTTTACGGTTTGTAGCTAATGATATGATCTATACATAATTTCACTTTTTACGTTAATTGTTTACGTTATGTTTCATAAATAAACAATAAAATTTCAAATTTTGAACGCTTATATATTTGTTTATATGTATATAAATCGGCGTTTATTCGTGTCAAATTTCAATACGTTACGAAACAAAACTTCAACCAAAACTCGAATTCAAAAAATTCGTGTTTTTATCGTAGTCTTAGAAAAACCACCGGTAGAGACGTTTTGTGATACAATTAACATTAGAATTCGTTTTGTCGTATTAATGAATTCAACGTTTTTTCTTTATCTTCAGTTCAATCGTTTGGGTCAAATTTTTGGACGTTAATTTGACTGCCTTTTCTTCAATGCAAATGACTAAAAATTTGCAGACATATGCATTCGCGGGAACAATACACGAATAGTTAATAATTTTTTTTGTTTATTAATTGTTTTAATAAAAAAACGATTTTAACGGAAAATGCTTAAACTCTCTTGTTTTTTACAATGAAGAAACTTGAAACTTTTACAGATTGTAGCTAATTATATGAACTATACATAATCTCACTTTTTACGTTAATTGTTTACGTTATGCTTCATAAATAAACAATAAAGTTCATAAATAAACAATAAAGTTTTAATTTTTTGCCGATTCCGACTAATTTTCATGTTTGTACATCATATGTTATACACAATTTTATTAAACATGAAGTTATATTTTAATGTTTGAAAAATGTAAGACTAAAAAGTAAAAAATAAAAAAATATGAAAAAATATTTTTAAGAAACGCTTTTCTTTAGTTACGAGTGACTAAAATTAAACATATTATAAAAAAATCAACTAAAAAGCAAAAAATAAAAAAAATTAAAAAAATCTAACACATTCGTTAAAGAAAAGGGTGGTGCGAAAACCGTTTATTCGATGAAGACGCGCCATGCTTTTCTTTGACGAATGTGCTAGATTTTTTAAATTTTTTTTATTTTTGCTTTTTATTTGATTTTTTTATATGTTTAATTTTAGTCACTAGTAACTAAAGAAAAGCGTTTCTTAAAAATATTTATCTACTCTATGTCATATTATGTATAAGTTTTTAGTTTGTGAAAACTGTCATTATAGATAGCAGTGCGTGAAGAATTTAAAGTGTGCGTGAAATAACAATGTATTTTAAATGGGTATTAATTTTTCGCACTGTTTGTAACTTTCGCGTTGTCATGGTGACAACCCTTAACTTTCGCGTTGTCATGGTGATGACAATATGAGCAATGAATTACAACAAAAGTTTTGACAGTTTTGTGGTTTGAAAGTAGTTAGAATTTTTAAATGTCAAAGTTCTAAAAATTGTAGAATAGAAATGAATTCCAGTGACGAAGAGTTACAGTTTTTTTATTTGTTTATCGAAGAGTAGATAAAATATTGTATGAAACTGTTCGTGAAGTACTTTTTGCGAACTTACGCGATTTATAGCACTCGCTCCGTTGTCGCTCGTGCTCTAAAAATCACGTGCGTTCGCAAAAAGCATACTTCACGAACTGTTTCATAAATAATTAATTTTTCATATTTTTTTATTTTTCTATTCTGTAATGAACTTGTAAATTTAATATTTTTGAATGACGTATATAAGTCAATTTTTCTCTTTCCACTTAGACTTCTAGGCCTCCAAATCGAAGCGAGAACTTTTTAAAAAGTTTGTCAAGAATATAATCTCCCACTAAAGGGAGGAATTTTTTCTTATTCTTTTTCTTTCTTTCTTCTTCTTCCTCTTCTTCTTCTCCTCCTTCTTCTTCTTCTTCTTCCTTTTCTTCTTCTTCTTCTTCTCCGTCTTCTTTTTCTTCTTCTTCTTCTTCTTCTTCTTCTTCTTCTTCCTCTTCTTCTTCTTGATGTGCCTATCCGTAACGAATGTTTGCGATCATCACGGCAGTCTTTGCAAGCGATCATCATAGCTCGGAAAAGCCGCACAGATGTTGTATTGAACACCAGATTCTTCAAGCAGGATATTCTTCATCTTCCTGGACCTCGCTTTTCAAAATATTTTTTACTGCAGAGTGACAGGATGCCTTGTAGCAGGGTATATATGGATTTATTTCGCATAATGTGACCTCCTCATTTGTGACTCGGTCAGTGCACGGTATTTTCAGTATTCTCCGATATAGTCACATCTATCTGCCGACAGGCCAGAATCCCGACACGCCAAAATCCCGACAGCCAAAATCCTGACACATGTTGGAGTGTACAGAATAATTTCAGAATTTCAAAAATAACAACAACAAACCTATTATCAAGTGGAATATGTACTTCGTGGAGAACCTGCACCAAAACGTAGAAAAAAAAATTGAAAGAGAAAACAGAATAATGACTGTTTTTAATAATCGTCCAAGTAGACCTGTTTTAGATTTTCTTCGATTGATGCTCATAACTTATCCATTATAAATAGTTTAATTTTTTGTTACTAACCAAAGTATTCACCATTTAATACGAACTAATTTTCTAAGTTATAAAATTTCTAATATAAATTAAATTATTTTTCTTTTGTGCAAATATACAGTGCGGTGAATAAGTGTTACCCCACCCCCAGTTAACTTGTTTATTTTAAGAATATAAGCAAAACGCTCGGACATGTCGATTTTTAAACTAATAGTAGGATCTAATCATAGGATCAACGTTTCGAACTTTACGCGATCCTTCTTCAGGTGACAGGTATAACTTTGATTTTTTTAAATGGTAAAGTACATCGTGTGACACCTCATTTAACAGCTTTTGAAATACTGATTATAAAAATGTATAATACTTTAATCCTTTTTGAGAGCGTGGGCGCAAAATTTCGGTCGAACTCTTTTTAAACGCATTTATTTTGTTCGAATCCTGAGAAAACTAATAAGTATTTTTGAAAAATTTAAACGCAGAATGAAAGATTAGATTATTACCAAGGGCTGACAGTCCCTTAGAATGAACAAAATGTTTCTTTTGAATGATATATTTGAAATTAAAAATCACACTAAATTTTCTCTTTTTTTCACCACTGTGACTTATTAAGATAAACATTATAGGAGTTCTCAGGGACTTTGGACGATCGATAATACTGTAATATTTCATTCTGCGTTTAAATTTTTTAAAAATATTTATTAGTTTTTTCAGGATTCGAAAAAAATGATTGCATTTAGAAAGAATTCGACCGAAATTTTGCGCCTACGCTCTCAAACAGGATTAAAGTATTATACATTTTTAAAATCAGTATTTTAAGAGCTTTTAAATGAGGTGTCACATGATGTACAAAAAAATCAAAGTTATGGCTGTCACCTGAAGAGGGATCGCGTAAAGTTCGAAACGTTAATGATATAATAGACTATGGTTAGTTTAAAAATCGACCTGTCCGAGCGTTTTGGTTATATTCTTAAAATAAACAAGTTAACAGGGGGCGGGGGTAACACTTATTCACCGCACTGTATAGTTCAATATAAAAATCTTCAATTCGAGTTTACTTTCATATCATGTGTAATAATACATATTATTAAGTCACTATAAACGTCCATTTCAGTAAGTATAGCTTTTACATTATAAAATTAAGTTTTTTCTTTTAAAGTACATAATAATTAGTACCCGTACTTGTTAGTAAGTAGGTAATTAATTTTTCAATTTCAATACTCTACATAATATATATGATTTGGTGCTGCATTTGAAAAGGAAACAATAAATATTCAAAATGTGGTGGTCGGGATTTTTACTTATGCGAGGATTGCGGGATGTCGGGATTCTGGCATGTCGGGATTCTGGAATGTCAGGATTCTGGCATGTCAGGATTCTGGCATGTCAGGATTCTGGCATGTCGAGATTTTGGAATGTCGGGATTTTGGAGTGTCGGGATTCTGGCCTGTCGGGATTCTGGCCTGTCGCGATTCTGGCGTGTCGGGATTTTACCCATCGGGATTTTGGCTGTCGGAATTTTGGCTGCCACCGGCTGAAAGTATCGAAGATCTTCAATTCCTTATAGATCGAGTCACTAGAGAATGCTCCAATAACGGACTTGGCATAAATACAACAAAGACAAAGTTACTTGTGGTTAGCAAACAAAACGTCGGCCCTGTGCAATTAATTGTCAATAATGAACCTTTAACAAAAGTAAACCATTCTAAATACCTGGGATGTTGGATAAACGAAACACTAAATCCGGATGAAGAAATTAAAACTCGTATAGAAATTGCAAGAGGAGCATTTATGAAATTTAGATCTGTTCTGAGCAACTCTCAGCTGAATTTACAACTAAGAATCAAGTTCCTAAAATGTTATGTGTATCCTGTATTACTGTATGGATGTGAAACCTGGACCATGAGGGTTAACATGATGAACAAATTAGAAGCCTTCGAGATGTGGTCATATCGTAGAATGCTCAGAATATCTTGGGTTCAAGGCATTTCAAACAGAGAAGTCTTAAACAGAGTAGGTCAAGGCGAAGGTGACTTAAGCAAGGTGATAAAAAAGAGAAAACTTGAATATCTCGGGCATATAATGAGAGGTAGCAGATACAGGATGCTGCAGTTAATACTCAACGGAAAAATCTACGGAAAAAGAGGAATTGGTAAGAAGAAATATTCATGGCTCCGAAACCTTCGTCAATGGACTAACTTATCATCAGCAGAAGCAGATCAACTATTACATGCCGCACAAGATCGAGAACGATATCGGCAAATTGTCATGAAAGCTACCCACACCTAAAATTTGGGCACGGTATTGAAGATGAAGATACTAACATGGAGTCGTATCAAGTTGTGTTTCAGCAATGGAAATAAGCATGCCGATGTTCTAGATAAATAAACGATCAATAAATAACTCACAAACAAAATTGTGTTATGTTTCCGGCTGTAGTATAACAAAAACAATTCATTACTGTAAACTGTAAAGGGACTTTCCAACCACCCTGTATAGAGTAATACACGATTCTTTTGATCACTAAAACAATATTAGTTTAAAGTACCTATGTAGTTCCAAAACCGGTCCTGCCTCTCTATATAAAATTTGCGAAACATGCTAAAGTCATGATGGGAATTCGAAGGACATTTTATTTATTTGGAATGTACCTTTGCACTTCCTAGTTCCTGTTCCTACGTGTATGTCTCGGATTAGGCCATTTGCATGCCGTGTCGGTTTTGGGCCGGTCGCGTCAGTATACGGGACTGCCAGTAACAACACTGGTGCGGTGCCGACGCTCGTGCCTTGTCAGGACGTGCATTATGCGCTTTTGCATTATTTAAGTGCTTATGAAATTGTCACGAAGATGGAAAATGCAACGGCGAATAGAGATATTCTTATTTCGAAGTATAAATAAGTAAAATACTCACAAACTCTGATGGGGATGTTTGATTCCTACTTTTATTGAACATCGTGCTCGAGATTGGACATACTGGTCTAGATCTTTTGATATTATGTTCCCTTTATGTTTCCCTTTTACTGCACGTTAATAAGACGCTTAAAGCTGTTTATATTATGATGAACGACAACATCTAAGTATTTTGCTTTTTTAAAACATAATGTAACTTAAAATTGAAGAAAAAAATCTTCTGTGTAAAAGGTATATTTATTTGAAAACCCCAATAAACGGCTACAATTACAAAACAGAACGTTTTCGCTCTAAAGAGAGCATCATCAGTGTTCTTTGCAAGCTCTACATGCTAAGCCACCAAAAATACATGGGTTAAAACCCTTAAAATGTCGACTTTAAGGGTTTTAACCCATGTATTTTTGGTGGCTTAGCATGTAGAGCTTGCTTAGAACACTGGTGATGCTCTCTTTAGAGCGAAAACGTTCTGTTTTTTCTCACAGAAGATTTTTTTCTTCAATTTTTGTAATTAATGGTATACAGCCAGCTACAGGAAATGTTTCCTTATGGATTATAATGTAACTTGTGTACAATTATTACAATATCTGATTTCTTTTAAGAATTCAAACTTAGAGAAAATAAAGTATCTAATAATATTAAAACACTTTTAAGTCCTTTTGCTTACTTTGTATTATCTATTGGTCAAAGTTAAGACTGACTTGTCTGTGTGTGACATATTTTAAGTACAGTGGACTCTCTCTATAACGAACACGGATTTTACGAGGTTTCGCTTATAACAAGGTACATAGGTGTCCCATGAAATTCCTATTGAACTATAACCCTCTATAACGAGGCATATTTGGTTATAACGAAGAAAAATGAAATCGAAGAATATATTTCTTTACCTGTTTTTAGCGCAGTTATGGCTATAAATAAATACCCCAACTGCCTGTATATAGGAATGCCCAACATCTGTGTTGTTATCGAGGCCAGTGCTGTAATAAACTCGCCGCCTGTAATAAACTTCTTCCTGTTTATTCACCGATATTGAATATTGTGGCAAATTTACAATTTACGATGGCGCTCATTGTTCAGGTCGACCATCGACACCTAATAAACTACGTAAGATGAGGTACTCACAATGACTCAGATTGAGCTGTAAAGCAGATTAACTGGACGTTGACCTTCTGTGTAGCCAACTTGAGTGTAAGAGGAGCTCCGTCCGACCAGGGAAAAAGATGGCCGCTGAATTAAGGGAAAGTTTTTTTCTAGTAGAACAACCAGAGATAAACTAGAATTACCTCAGTGCTAACTTTGAAATTAACTGGGACTACCTTTGGAACAAACTGATGGGATTACATTTGGAACTAATCTTGGACTAACGTCGGATTTATGTTGTACTTAAATTGGATTAACCTTGGAATTAACTCTAAATTTACATTGGACTAAGGTTAAATTAAATACAAAGTCAAATAGGGAAAATAATAGCACCCTAGTCGAACTTCACTTCCGCCATAGAAAATGCAAAGTCAAATAGGGGAAGTAACACAAGATAAAATATAAAGAAATACCAAAAGGTATTAAAAATATCTTACCCTTTAATAGGGGTCTTGAAAACACACTAGTCTAGCTTCACTTCAACTTGCACAACGGAAAATGAAATAAAATTGAGAATATAGAATTGAGAAATAAATCTTTTTATAAGAAATATGAAATAAATATGTATTTAAATATGGACATAAGGTTACTTTGGTTTTTTGTGTGTAGCGAAAAATAGACGGAACTATTAGGGTTGTCCTCAACGAGATATTTTTCAAACAAAAAAATTTACCTAACTAACGGTATATTTTTTGGTTGTGCCTTCTAAGGGACAATCTAGATTCAAACAGAGTACACGGTATATAGATAACAACCCGATTTTTGGCACGTTATAATGGGATAAAAGAGATTATTTGGAATGTTCATTTGAAGGTGAATTACTACTACACATAAAACGATAACTAGATGGTGAAATAAGTGCGAAGATTAAGTATCTAGAACCGGTATGACTAACGGGAAAAGAGATGGACATGCATGCAGTAGAGTTAGGCTTGGGTGGATGGATTCGAACGAAGTGAGTGGTGCGTTGTATGACAGAAAGATTCCAATGAAACTAAATGGAAAATTCTATAAAACTGCCATAAGAGTAGCTATGACCAACGGAATTGTATATTGGTTAAAGCGAAAGAGGAACAGCGGTATGTCGAGGAAATAAGAATGCTTGGATGAATGAGCGTATAGTGACCAAAAAGGATAAAATTAAGAATGACTATAGTATGTGACATCTAGGAGTTAACCAGTTGATGTTAAAATGGGAGAGCATAGGTTAAGATATTTCGGTCATGTTCAACATCGAGTTGCTAATCGCCCACATCAAAGAATCATTATGTGAAACATTATGTGAAAAGAATCCAGATAAAATATGAACTCCTACACGCTATCCTGCAAGGAAAAATATTTGAAAAGCGATGCCCAGAATAAAGTAGAATTTCCTAGTGGCTGCTGGTCAGGGTCGGCAGGGTCGGCAGTGCCGACCCACACATTTACGGACACATTATTGATTTTTTTAAATATTTAATTTAATCAGAGTTGATGATATTCGTTTCTGTGAAATAAAAAAATATCTGAGGTAATACAGACTAAATTTTATTCATTGTTTTTAATACGATCTGGAATTTTCTAATTTACTTTCTGTCTCGAAAAGATTTAGCGGCGTACCCAAAACAGCACAGAATGAAAGAATCAATTAGTAGTTACACTTTGATCCCTTTGGGTAGAAGTAGACGAAACTACTGATAGAGGTAACATGTCATTCACAATTATCAATTGTTCTTCGATACGCGTTACGTCTAATATTTATGAGAGGTTTTTAGGTTTTCAGACGTGAGTAGAAGCCATAAAACAGAATATATTTTTGGTGTTTAAAAGGACAGATTAAAATTTTTTGATATCAAAAATAAATTGGTAAGGCAAACTTATGACAGCGCTGCCTTGATGTCCGGTGAATTGTATGGTCTCCAGGCAAAAGTTAAAACTATTGCACCCCCGCTTTATTTAATCACTGTCATAAGTCATTTATATCTTTGACGATTCAAAATTTAAAAGTTACGCCAAAGAATTTTCAAAATATCAATTAGACAAGTTCATTAAAAATTATCCATCATTCTTTAATCAAATAAAATAAGAAAATGAAATTTTATATGCTGATCCAAATATTTTCGGAAAGTGGGATAAGTTTCAAAATATGTATAATTTTATATACTGCAATTCATTAGGTACAGCCACACAACAAACTGTTCCCCAAATTTTAATACATTATTATTGTTCTCAAATGTGGGCAAATTCTGCCTCAAATGAACGGGATTTCTCTTATCTCAAAAGAGTCAAAACGTATTGTCGAAACACCATGAAACAAGAGAGAATGTCAAACTTGTCTCAAATTTCAAATGTCAATAGAAAAAAACTTTTAAAATCTCTCCAAAACAATAATAAATTTTACAATGACGTTATAACCCATTTTGCTACTTCGAAACAACATAGACTAGAGTTAATTTATAAACAGGATTAAGTTCTAAATTTATAGGAAAAAACAAAAAAAAAACCAAAGAAAAATAAAAAAAGACAAAAATAAACAAAAACTAAAAATCTCCTATAAAATTGAAGCCTTTTAATTAGATGGCATACCTATCTGAGGAGACAAAACCCTGCCGACCCTGTCCCTAAAGCCACGAGCCGCCACTGGATTTTCCGCGCTGCTGTAGATAAGATAAAGATTGCCGTGATGATCGCCAACATCCGTCACGGATAAAGTCACGTCAAGAAGATATTTATCTATTGTATTTCCCTTTTTTTCGGCAAAGACGAAGAGTGATTCAGTCATGTAAAAAGAATGGAGGAGCACAGACTACCAAGAATTGCGCTAGAAGGAAAACCAGCAGGCAGGCGTCCACCGGGGAGACCACCAAAAAGATGGAGAGATAGCTGGCAGTCTACCTCTTAAGAAATTACTTCAACGTCGGAATTAACAGATCGACAGATCTACAACAAGTATAAGAACAAGAAGAGATTTCCCTTTTTTAAACTTTAGTGTTAGGTTATGCAAGATAGTTTTAATGTTCCTTCTTTTTGTTGATTTCAGGACTGAGTATGTATATATTTCTGAAGAATAACTGGATCTTCTATGGCTGTATAAACTTAAATACTTTTATGATATTCACCTCGATTATGTTCGTTTAAAGAAGATGGGGAAGGAATGCGAAGTCATAAAAACCATACAAACGAAAAAACTGGAATATCTAGGCCACATAATAAGAGGAGAAAAGTACTCTCTGCTAAGACTCATCATCCAAGGAAAAATCTCGGGAAAGAGAAATGTGGGACGTAGGAGGATTTCCTGGTTGTGAAATTTAAGAGAGTGGTATGGGTGCAGTTCAATACAGTTGTTCAGAGCTGCAGCCAACAAAGTTAAGATTGCTGTGATGGTAGCCAACCTCCGATAAGAGACGGTACTGCAAGAAGAAGAAAGAACATGGTTTTATCCGATATATGAGTCATTATGTCAATGATACAATCATTCTTTTTAATGCTCTCTATATATCAAGTTATGGTCTTTTATTTTAATAACTAATATTATTTAATTGATACGTCTATTAGTATTAAATGTCCTTCACCGGAAGATATTTGGTAAAATTCTTGATAATATTTCTGTATTATTCAAAATAAAAAATACCAGAGATAAAAAATAGTTTCTGAAGAACAATATTAATTAGTAATTCCTATCTACATATAAATGACTGATGTTAATGACAACATTAACTTTCTATTTATAGTTACAAAAATTAGGTAACATTATTCATTAAGAGACTGTTGTTATTGGAATTTCCCTATTAGGCCAGTCAATTACCATATTGAAATGTAATTTTCATCGTGACGACGGATCTGCTTGAAAATTTGGATTTAGGTTTCTCTTACCCTCTTCTTCACTTTTTGACTTTAGCCAGGGTTGATTTTATTTGGGCGGTGAAAGTCACCCCTTCTCGGGGGTTTAAAAACATATATAGGCCATTCCACGAATATACGACTGTTTTGGATTGTCGCGACAATGAATATTCTAGTCTGCAACATATGAAGTACGAAAGTAGATGGCTCTAATAATTATTTCAATAAACAACAATGTAATCTGCAAATTTTTCGTTACTCATATTTTGCACAGTAAAATATTCGTTGTCGAGATAATCCAAAACAGTCGTATATACGTGTAATAGTGATTCCAGGCCCATTTTCCCCATTTATTACTAACATAGTCCTGTCGCCAGTAGGGGTACAACGGCCTCCTTAATTCAGATGGACTTACCCAAGTTTTCTTTATGTATTTTGACCCGTAGAACACGAGTTTTTTGGGTAACAGTCGATCCGGATGTTGATAAGATTGTTATAAACAAAGAACTTGAGGAATCACATAACAGCGATTTTTCGCAAAACAAAGCATTTTTTTGTATATTTTGAGTCATTCTAAGCAAAAAATGTTTTTACAAGTTTTTTCGTAGGATGCATAGTTTTCGACATAAACGAGGTTGAACTTTAAAAAAATCGAAAAATTGCAATTTTTGAACCCGAATAACTTTTGATTGAAAAATAAAATAGCAATTCTGCTTACCGCATTTGAAAGTTCAAGTAAAATTCTATCGGCTTTGAATATTTTCATTGCTAAAAAATAATTTTTTTATTGTTAAACAAAGCTATAAACACATAGTGAATGAATGGTGTTTTCAATGCATTTCTAATTTGAAATCGAACGAGTAGGCGCGCATACAGAATTTCTACGTATATTACGTACATTAAAACGCATGCATTTGGCACGGGAAACACTATGTGTTTATAGCTTTGTTTGACAAATAAAAGCTTAATTTTTAGCAATGCAAATAATCAAAACCGATGTAATTTGACTTGAACTTTCAAATGCAGTAAGCAGAATTGCTATTTTATTTTTTAATCAAAAGTTATTCCGGTTCAAAAATTGCACTTTTTCGTTTTTTTGAAAGTTCAACCGCGTTTATCTCGAAAACTATGCATCCTACGAAAAAACTTGTAGGACCATTTTTTGCTGAGAATCACCCAAAAAATACAAAAAAATGTTTTGTTTTGGAAAAAATCGCTGCTATGTAATTCCTCAAGTTCTTTGTTTATAACAATCTTATCGACATCCGGATCAACTGTTACCCAAAAAATTCGTGTTTTACGGGTGAAAATACATAAAAAAAACTTGGGTAAGTCCATCTGAATTAAGGAGGCCGTTGTACCCCACCTGGCGACAGGACTAAACAAGCTAATTTTTCGTGAGTAGCTTTATTTTGACGAGACGTCCAACTTTTGTCTTTACAACAAGTTTTGCTTGTGGATGCTATCAAGGGAAGCAGGGGCGAAATATAACATCCCTCAAAAAAATATACTAAAAGCCCAAAAAACGGCTTCGGCCACTAAGAAAAATCAATAAAACATTAACAATAGGCGCAAGCCACAAAAAAATACTAACAAAAGCCAAAAAACGTGAAAGAGGGGCCCACATCCCCACATCCTCGAGCGCTGAGTCACCGAACTGGACGTAGCCTAGAGCAGGGACTCGGCACCCGAGCAAGTAATACAGATCGAAGTCACTAGAGATAGAGGGAATAGAGCGCCTCGCGCTGGCCGTAGGATTTCATGTGGGAGTCCGTGAACCTAGGATTGCTGATTGAGAGCCCCTATAGCGCATCAGAGTGCTATGGGGGGGGGGGGGTAGTGGATGGTCTGGAGCATTGGATCGGGGTGGAGTGATTCCTACTTACATGATTTAATCCTCCTAGCTCCAATGAATTGTATCACTCGAATGTCATCCTCAAGGGGTGAGCAAGTCTCTCAGTCTGGGTTAAATCACTATTGCTTGCTTGCTTGGGGTGAAATATATTGATTTGATGATTCTCAAAAATGTATTACTAACTGGGCTTTATTTGTTGATTCTCAAGATAATTATCTCAATTAGCCGAAAAAGTATTTGTCCTACAAAATGCAAGGTCTTATCAAAGAGTCCCCCCTTTCCAACATGTATCATTCACGAGGTCATAAAAAATAATTACTAACCATCTAATTGTTTTTTCTGTTGATTAGTTAATGTTTGCGTGGTTAATATTTAGTTAATATTTGCGTTAAATTGCGTGGTACGTTATCCTGGTCCAATGTTTAAAAGTTGTAGCAAAAATACCTGATGTAAAAATATGTAATTTCTATCAATCTGAATCTTCGTGAATAGCTTCGTTTCGATAAGACCAAAATTTTCGTTTGTGGTAGCTAACAGGGGTAGCAGGGATGAAGTATGTATGTTAATTTGGCTATTCTCAAAAATTTATTACTACCTAACTGTTTTTTTTTGTTAAATCTCAAAATAATTATCTAAATTAGTAGGCGAAATTATAGGCGAAAAAATATTTGTCCTACAAAAAGCAAGGTTTTGTCAAAAAGTCCCTTTTTCAACATGTACCATGGACGAGGTCATGAAATATAATTACTAACCACTTTATTTTTTTTTCTGTTGGTTAGTTAATATTTCGACGGTTAAACTGCAAAACCTCGTAAGTCAGTTTTATGTAACTTTAGAGGAGAGACGAAAAACATTTTGGCTTCTTTATGTAAGATTCAATTTATTCGTTTTGTGTGTGTAGGGTTCTTCTTAGGTAACGATTCCATTACCATTAATAGTCTGGGCAGATTATCGGAGAATAGGCCATTTTTGGGAAAAGTTATTTACCAGCAATTTTATTGCTGGAATTGAATGTTATGATTGTATGGACACGCGCCAACTCGTAACTCTTAATGACAAACTTTTTTAAATCAAAATGTACACCGGCCAATTCGTAACTTTTCTACCTGACCAAGTCGCAACTTTATACAGGTGAATTCGAAACCATTGTTTAATAGTTGTTAGGTTAAAAGGTAAGAAATAAATTTGAACAGTAACGGATTAAGCCAACACGGGGCATATAGCATATTATTATGTAAGCGAATGGCTCTTGGTTTGCTTAAACACATGTTGTGTATTATATGTACCTACCTATAAAAAAATAATAATAACTGACTTATGCTCCTTCTCAAATATGCCCGGAACATTAATAAAAAAATTAAAATATTTAAAAATTTCGAAAAACATTATTTTTTTTTCTACATTCTTTTCTTATAACTTTAAAACGTTTCATTTTGGAGCAAAGTCGTAGCAAATTAAAATAAAGATATATGCATTTTTTATGATATACGACTAGTTAAAAATGTCTTAAATTATTACCCTTTCTGCAAAATAGCAATAAATACAAAATAAGGGGGCAACATAAGCCCATTTTTATTCAATGTTTTTCATCAACTTTGGTTGCACTTAGAACCTTCGTAATTCGCATAGAAAATCCTTATAACATACTTAAATCGTCCACCAAATTTCATTAAAATCGACCTGATAAATTTTGCATAATAATTTTGCAATCTAAATTTTTTTAAAAAGTTCAAATTTTTTAAAAACTTTCTGAACAGAAAGTAGACCATTTAGAGGTTTGCTAATTTTTTCATATATAAAGAGGCTCTCTGCCTATCTAATACACTTTACATAATTAAAATCGGATTATCTAAGAGGCCTCAGGACTGTTTTAAAGTTATAAACAATTTTTTGGCTTATAAACAAATACAGTGAGGACGTTTGAGTTGGAATAAATTCATTTTCTCGAGAATGGGCGTCTCTGGAGATACATGCCGAAATAAGTCGATTTTTATTTTTAAATTCTAATTTTTTGGTATACATATCATACCAGTGACGTCATCCTTCTGGGCGTGATGACTCAATCGATGATTTTTTAAAATGAAAATAGGGGCCGTATGATAGCAGGCCGTATGATTCCGTTGGTATAACAGGTTGCCTTTCAACCAGATGCAGAACAGTACCATAAATGTTTTCCACTTTTTAGCACTTTCTCTAATTGAAATTTAAAATTATTTACCACCAATAACTTACACCCACGTGCACTCATTACGAAATCTGTTACCTGTTACAAGAATCACAAATGTCATTTTCACAAAATTTATTTGGATTTTCTCTAGTAACTGTTCCAAGAGACAATACATAAATGATGAATACCTTTTACACCACCTTCAAAGAGAGTAATTTTTACAGGTACATACCTGGAATACCGGTATTCAATTATCAACATTACTTAAAAATGAAAGTTACTAATTCACCGGTAGTTAATGGGTTACCGAAGAATTACCTGCGCGCCAGAGTTACGAGTTGGCCTGTAATTAGGATGGGGGATTAAAATAGTTACGAATTCACCGAGACCCGATTGTATATATTAATAATATAGGTATGCAAAGTCCACAGATAGTGTGCTACTTTTTATATAAACAAAATGGCGCCCGAAAATCGTTTTTTTTCTTCAATTTTTGCTTTATAACTCCAAAGATTTTAACTTTACACCAAAAACACGCAAACAAAAATTCAGCGTAATTAAATTCTGCATAGAGACGTGTTTTTCCCTATTTACTTCGACGAAAATTTTCCCCGGAAAATGCGGGTTTTTCCAACAAAATCTTTAATTTTCAACTAAAATTTTAGATAAGTAATTGTTTATCAATAATTAAATAACTTGGTAATAGAAAAGCTTTTTCGTATAGATTATAATGCCAGAAGTCGATGGAAATTGAATACACAGTTTAGCAACAATTGAGTTGTTAATTAAAAATTTTACGGTCGCTATAATAACCACAATAATTATGACACATAAGAATAACTATGATTTTTCTATAAAAAGACACTGTACCTATCTAATGTAATTTACAGAATTGAAATTGGACAATTTAGGCGGCCTCAGTAAGATTTAAAAATTATAAACAATTTTTTGGCTTATAAACAAATAGAATACCTCGGGAAATATTAAATTAAAATAAATCATGAAAACAGTATTGGAAGAAAAGCGGCAGGATGCTTCTTCTAAAAGAAAAAACGTTTAATTGTGATGAGTGGTTCCTGAGATACAACCGGTCAAAGTTGACCCGCATTTATGGCAAAGATATAAACAATTGGATCATAATTTTTTAACCATCACCTTTATATATTTTTGTCCTCTTTCTCCGTATCAATTTTTATATCTTTAAAATACTCATAACATATATTATTATTATTACAATAAAAACTATCGATATTACGAGTGAAAATTGCCAAAAATAGCAAAATTTCAATCAAAAATTAGGTTGGAGAAAATGTAATCTCAAAGTTCAAAATCGGTATACATTAAAAAAATGCATTTTCTTGGCTTCACATTAAGCAATTTCCTTCATTTTTTTTTGTTCCCAAGTAACTCGAGTAGAGCCATCTAACTAACGCATTACCAAATGTCAAAGTTGCTTTTGTTTTGTTATAATAAATTAATGTATTTATTATAACAAAAATTTTAATTTGTTTAAATAAAGATTTTTTAAATAATTATACAGCTTTCAAATGAGAATATTTGTGTTTTTAGCGTTAAAAGGTACACTTGTCGTAAGTTTATCTAAAATAAGTCTACAACTGGAAAAAATATGTAGTTTTCTTTTCTTATAAATTAATTAATCTATTATATCAAAACAAAAGCAACCTTGTCATTTAGTAATGCGCTAGTTAGATGGCTCTACTCGAGTTACTTGGGAACAAAAAATAATGAAGAAAATTGCTCAATGGGAAGCCGAGAAAATGCATTTTTTTAACGTACATATACCGATTTTGAACTTTGAGATTACATTTTCTCCAACCTAATTTTTGATAAGAATTTTGTTATTTTTGGCAATTTTCACTCGTAATATCGATAGTTTTTATTATAATAATATATGTTATGAGTATTTTAAAGATATGAAAATTGGTGCGGAGAAAGAGGACAAAAATAAAAAGGCGATGGTTCGAAAATTATGTCCTATTATTTATACCTTTACCGTAAATGCGGGTCAATTTTGATCGGTTGTATCTCAGGAACCACTGATCACAATTAAACGTTTTCTCTTTTAAAAGTAGCATCCTGCCGCTTTTTTTCCAATACCGTTTTCATTATTTAATTTAATTTAATATTTTCCGAGATATTCTATTTGTCTATAAGCCAAAAAATTGTTTATAATTTTAAAATATTCCTAAGGCCGGCCGCTTAAATAGTCCAATTTCAATTCTGTAAAGTACATTAGATAGGTACAGTGTCTTTTTATACAAAAATAAGAGTTATTCTTATGTATCGTAATTATTGTGGTCATTATAGCGACCGTAAATCTTTAATTAACAATCCAATTGCTGCTAAACTGTTCATTCAATTTACATCGGCTTCTGGAATTCTAATCTATACGAAAAGAGCTTTTACATTACCAAGTTATTTAATTATTGATAAACTTATCTAAAATTTTAGTTGAAAATTAAAGATTTTGTTGGAAAAACCCGCATTTTCCGGGGAAAATTTTTGTCGAAGTAAATCGGGAAAAACACGTCTCTATGAAGAATTTAATTACGGTGAATTTTTATTTGCGTGTTTTTGGTGTAAAGTTAAAGTCTTTGGAGTTATAGAGCAAAAATTGAAAAAAACACGATTTTCGGGCTCCATTTTGTTTATAAAAAAAGTAGCACACTATCTGCGGACTTTGCATACCGATATTATTAATACATATATATGTTACAGTTCAAGTTATTTATCCAGTTGGAGTTGACTCCAACTAGTTGGAGTCAACTCTAACGGCTGGTTTCCGTAAAAGTTGATTATAAATATAAAATGAAGATTTATATTCAACATTTACTAGTAAAAGCAGACTCCAACTAGGAAAAGTATACTCTTCCCAATGCCATTTAGTAAAAGTTGATTCTGATTCACACAAACAGCCGATTCTAGAAATTAAATGTTACTGAATATGCTCAAATTAGTCTAGGCTCTATCGTCGCCCCTGTTAGGTAAATTACTCCGATTCGAATTTTTTGCACAAACTTACTCAAAAAGAGGTCCTTATAACAAATCTACTGGGTTCCAGGCAGTAGATCGATAAATTGTTTAAACAATTTTTTTTAGACACATTCACAAAAATAATTTTTTTACTTCGAACAATTTTTTTTAGATCATTTGGGTTATTCTGAGCAAAAATAGTTATTTTCCTAACAAGGGCAGAAAGTCATACTTTTCCGCACGCGTCTGTAATTTGCCGAACGACGCGAAGCGGGAGTTCGGCAAGCAGTCGAGTGCGGAAAAGAGACTTTATGCAAGCGTTAGGAACAATATTTTTTCTACGAGTCTTTAAAAAATGACCAAATCTTAATCAATTAATTTAATTAATATGAA
Source organism: Diabrotica virgifera virgifera (assembly GCF_917563875.1). NCBI lineage: Eukaryota > Metazoa > Arthropoda > Insecta > Coleoptera > Chrysomelidae > Diabrotica > Diabrotica virgifera. Next base: position 33,389,996 of record NC_065448.1, on the reverse strand, counting down.
ATTACATACACACATTAATTCTTTGACAAGGTTGTCAAAACCAAACTTTCAGCATAATTGGTTAGCATGACGACGATCTTGGTTTCCATGACTACGATTCAAAACCACTGTTATTGTCTACTGATTTGACTTTCAAATATTATGTCAAAATTATTTTATTTCATCGAATTCTCGCGTTAATTTCATTAAAAAATGAACACAATATGATATATTTGAAATAAATTAGTAAATAATATCTAAATATTAGTTTATTGTATATATTATAATTACTTTAAGGCCATATTAACATATCTAAATTAACACGCGTGCGGAAAAGTAAAACGCGGAAAAGTAACACGCGTGCGGAAAAGTAAAACTTTCTAAACTAAAACGCGTTCGCGAAAGTAGACATTTTTGCACGCTCGTAGAAAAAAGGTATTTTGTGATTTTTCTCTAAAATTGATTGTTGTCGAGTTTTACGCGATTTAAAATTTGAAAAATGCGAAAATAGCCATTTTCAAGGCTTAATAACTCGGTTAAAATCCATTATTATGAAAGTCAGAAAGTGACCAAATCAAAGTTTACAGCCCCCTCTACAAGATCCAGCAGAAATTTTTGTCACTATTTTATTACTAAGCTTTATCTTTAATTATTAACAATGAGCACTAAGTGCGTATTAGGCGGCCGTCAATAGTGAGTGCTAAAGAGATGCACCATTCCAGCCGTCCAATGGTGAATCTCACTCGCACTCACATTGACGGCCGCCTCAATACACGGTTAGCGCTCATTGTTGATAATTAAAAATAATATCTTATTAATGAAATAATGACAAAAATTTCTTCAGGATCTTATAGAGGTAGATTAATCTTTGATTTTTTTTAGTTTCTGACTTTCATAATATATAATATCGTATGGCATTTTTGCCTTTCGGACAGTTCCGGCACCAATTACATCTTTAACCCTGTTTCAAGTAACTAGTGTCGATGTACACTAGCCCAGGGGGACCGACGGCTTAACGTGCTCTCCGAGGCACGGTGAGACGACTCGTGTCATTATTGGAAATGAAAATGGTTTGTCTTTAGCAGGGCTCGAACCTACGTGCACTGGCGTATGAGGTCAGCAATTATGCCGTTACTCCACGGCCGCTCGCTCGACTTTCACAATAATTACCTTTAACCGAGTTATTAAACCTTGAAAATGGTTATTTTGGCGTTTTTCAAATTTTAAGTCGCTAATAACTCGACAACAGTCAATTTTAGAGAAAAAAGGCCCAAAGGATCTAAAAAAAAAAAAATTGTACGAAGTGAACAAATTGTCTCAAATTTACTAAACCTGTTGTCCGATTTGAGTTATTCTTTTACTAAGTTATAGCCTTATTAGTTAAGAATATCGGTGTAATAATATTGTTGCTAGACACTGACAGGTACATGTCATTTTATACCGGGTGTTACAATCATACTGTGTTTTTACTTAAAGTTCGGAACACCCTGTGGAATATTCTAGTATATATAATATTTTAAAATTAAAACTCGATTGTAGACTTAGGCTTTCTTGACATTCTCTTTTTTGATTTATTTGCTTATGTTGGAAAATAAAAAAGTTATGTGCTTTAACAACTAGCCATGTTTTTTATCAATAAATCCTCATAGTAGGGTAGGAAAGTAAATTTGCAGTTTGTAAAGATGTCTCCTTTTTAAGATTTTAAAGTAACCCCCCAGCCCACCTCCGTCGGGGTCGTGTTTGGTGCCATTCGATAGATTTTTGAAAAATATTGAATAGGTGTATTTTGCAGTTTTACGATCTGATGTTCATTTCGCGAAATTTCGCAGGGTTCGTATTTAAAATTTTTAATTTACCCCCCTCCCCTCTCCGTGGGGTGTCACGAACCTCCACGGAGGTGGGGTGGGGGATTTAATTTAAAATCCTAAATAGGAGCCCCCAATTTTTATTGCAGATTTGGATTCTTTACGTAAAAATAAGCAACTTTTATTCGACACATTTTTTCTAATTATGGATAGATAGCGCTATAATCGGAGAAACATGATTGTTTGAAATGGAAAATTAAATTAAAAAAATGAAATGTCCCTCACTTTATGGAAAATTTAACTTAACCTTTTTCTGATTTTAGCACATACGCTTCACAATCCAATAGGTTCCCATAAAGCTCGAGTAACTGCAAATTTAGTATACTTTCCTCCCCTACTATGAGGATTTATTGATGAAAAACATGGATAGTTGTTAACGCACATAACTTTTTTATTATCTCACATAAGTAAATGAATCAACAAGAAAAATGTTAAGAAATCCTAAATCTACAATCGAGCTTTAATTTTAATATTTTACATGTGCTAGAATATTCCACAGGGTGTTCCAAACTTTAAGAAAAAAACACAGCATGATTTGTACACCCGGTATAAAATGATATGTACCTGTCTAGCAACAATATTATTACAACGATATTCTTAAATAATAAGGCTATAACATACTAAAAGAATCACTCAAATCGGATCAGTGGTTTAGGAAACTCGAGACATCAAACATGTCCCATTTTTAAGGTGTTCGGCTAATTTTGCCGGTGTGTGTATTTTTGCGAATTTGTTTAAAATCATTGTTTATCGCCAAACGTCACTAAAATCATTCATTATTGTACTCATTTGCCCTCATTTTCGGCAGTAAAGTAACACTTTGTTGTATTGAAAGAAGAATGTTACTTTACCTGCCGCGATAATTAATCAAATTAACCGAGATTGAATGTAAGTGGTCAATGGCAGCAATCGATTATTTATTTGAGTGAAATTAAAATTTATTTACTTTAATTATTAAAAATATTGTACAAAATTTATCTTATTATTAATCAAATTTATGTCAAAAAGTAAAATTCTGTAGTGTTTCGCAATTATATTCATACAAAATAAATCAAAACTTTACAGATTTAGTAATTAGGTAGGTATACAATATTGATAACTATCGATTAAACATCAATACCGGCCATCATGAAAAAGTCATCTGTCATTACTGTCATACGAATTTTTTATTTCGGTTAAAATTAAAAAAAATTCCTCAAAGTTGTAAGTGTTAAGATGAAACAGTAGCGATCAACAGGTAGCGAAAACGCGTTCCAAGATTGCGGCTGTAATTTTGAATATTTTTTCGAGATATTTGGCACACGTATTCGTAATATAATAAAGAATGGCGGTATGGTATGTTAAACAGTAAATGGTTAAGTTCAATTAGTTACCACTATAAACAGCCCGGATTAACTGATAATAGTATAAAAGGCCCGGTTTCAGGTAAAATTTATTTTAGGCTTTATTATGGGAGTACCGTCTAGTCAGTGTTAATTGCAAAAGACCAACTCTGTCTACCTCGGTGGCTTATCGCTCCGGGTGGGTCTTAACAATGGGCCAGGTCAGATAAATTTAATAATATTTACGACCGCACTAATTGAACTCAAACCAATTACTGTTGAACAAACCATACAGAGCCCAATTTGAAAAATATATTAATATGTGGAAATTACTCTGTAATTAAATACAATATTAAAAAAACCAACCTGTACCGCCATTAAGAAGAACAAAAAAATACACTTTCTTTAAATAAACTTTTTTATCCGATGCCTAGATTTTGTGTGATTTTGGAACTACTAATGAAATAAAAAATTTTAGTAGTTCCAAAATGACACGAAATCAAGGCATCGGATAAAAAAGTTTATTTGAAGAAAGTGTATTTTTTTGTTCTTCTTAATGGCGGTACAGGCTCGTTTTTTTAATATTGTATTTAATTACAGAGTAATTTCCACATATTAATATATTTTTCAAATTGGGCTCTGTACCGCCATTCTTTATCATATTACGAATACGTGTGTCAAATATCTCGAAAAAAGATTCAAAATTACAGCCGCAATCTTGGAACGCATTTTTGCTACCTGTTGATCGCTACTGTATCACCTTAATGTTTTTTATGATTGACGATACAATTTTGTACGCACCACCTCAATACTCTTTATCGAACGCGTCTGTTCCTCTGCTCGCAATATCAGACTAATTCGATAAAGGGTCACTTTACTGACTGACTTTACTGAAATTGGTTAAACAATTTTTTGACCGCGGTACCGCGTGACACCCTGTGTATTTGTTATAAGGATTGTTATACGGATGTATTTCTTTGAGTAAGTTTGTGCAAAAAATCGAATCAGAATAATTTACCTAACGGGGGCGACGTTACAGACTATACTAATAAGTAGTTGAAACGGCCAAAACAAAGAAACGTACACTCATCAAAAATGCGTACTTGAGATTCTCGTATAATCAACATTTTTACTGAATCGATCCAGGAAGAGTCAACTCCAACTAGTAAAAGTTGATTTAAATTTTTAAAATCAACTTTTACTGCTCGTTTCAGTTGGAGTTGACTCCAACTAGTTGGAGTCAACTCTAACTGAGAATCAACTTGAACTGTAACATATACAATCATAAGATTCGATTCTAGCAATAAAATTACTGGTAAATATATTTTCCTTGTATTTTGCTAATTAGCCCAGAGTATAAGTGATATTTAGTTATATTGTTTTTTTTTGTCACAGAGGGACTTACGAGGTTTAGTTACTTAAAATCTTAAACTATCATTATACTTACGAGGTTTTGTAACTTAAAATCTTACTTATGAGGTTTTTGTAGATGTCGCTAATACCATTAAATTTAGACTTACCAGCTTTCGTAGTTTAAAAGATATGTAAAAGTATAACCCAACAAAGTATAAAACTAATAATGGACCAAAAATCGACTTACGAGGTTTTGCAGTTTAACTGTCGATTTATATAATTTCACACCTACGTTGTCTTAGAAATTGCATGGTCCGTAATTCTGGTCCTGCAATTAAATACATATTTGAAATTCATGAAATTAAAAATCAATTTATTTTCTGCTATTAGAGTTGAGTTACACTGGTGCAAGTACGCATGCGCACAGCGTTGTTTACAGTGTGTTATCAACGAATATAAACGCATAGACCTTTTCATCACATTTTATGTGCGCATGACAATTCTTGTCGGACTAGTGATACATACTTCTTTTCTTGTAGGAAATTGTTTTATTTGGATAAAATATACACTTACCTATCACGTGATACCTTTGACCTACAGTTACTAATAAAAAAAATGGTCTTATGGTATTAGCAACTTTTGAATGTAGGACCGGGATAACGTACCACACAATGTGGGTGTTAAATTATATAATTATTAACTAATCAACAGAAAAAAATCAGTTGGTTAGTAGTTATTTTTCATGAACTCGTTAAGGGGTTACATAGGTCTTGCGGGTAAAAAAGGTGACTTTTTAAAAAAACTATATCTCGAAAACTAAAAATTATTTTTATTTATAATTGGAACATGTAAAAGTATAGTACTTACGGTACTCCCAGAAAAATTTTCAGCCAAAAATATTCATTTTTGTAGAGTTGACTGCAATTTTTCGACAACAGCCCTTTTTATTGCGGTGGGCAGCATAACTAAGTCCAGTCTCATCTGAAATCAAAAAATCAAAAAGTTTCTTGTAGTTTATACCTCTGGCTAGTGAATAAACGAAGGAATAAAAAAAATGAAATTTGAAGATTTTATATAAGTTTAAAAACATTTCCGACCCCAATTTGTCTCATTTTTCCAAAAAATTACCATTTTTAAAGTAGTTTTTTTTATAAAACAAAAACAACTTCACTAGCCAGAGGTATAAATTACAAGAAACTTTTTGATTTTTTGATTTCAGATGAGTGTGGACTTATTTATGCTGCCCACCGCAAAAAAAGGGCTGTTGTCGAAAAATTGCAGTCAACTCTACAAAAAGGAATATTTTTGGCTGAAATTTTTTTTGAGAGTACTTTAAGTACTATAAATTTACATGTACCAATTATAAATAAAAATAATTTTTAGTTTTCGAGATATAATTTTTTTAAAAAGTCACTTTTTCACCCGCAAGACCTATGTATAGGCCATTCCACCAACATACGCATGTTTTGGATTACTTCGACAACGAATATTTTACTGTGCAAGATAAGAAGTACGAAAGTAAATGGCGGTAATAATTATTCCAATAAACAACAATGTAATTTGCAATTTACTTTCGTTCTTCTTATTTTGCACAGTAAAATATTCGTTGTCGAAGTAATCCAAAACAGGCGTATGTTCGTGGAATAGGGTATAGCCCCTTAATAATACATGTTGAAAATGGGGGACTCTATCAAAAAACCTTGCATTTTGTAGGCCAAACACTTTTTCGGCTAATTTAAATAATGATAATTTTATCTTGAAAATTAACACTGGTGGTGGGCACTCAATAAGAAAGGAGAATATGTAAAGGTTGTGAGAGATATGTATGAGGGAGTAACGACTAGTGTTAGGACAGGTGTGGGAGAGACTGACAAATTTCATGTGAAAGTAGGATTGCATCAAGGCTCGGTGCTTAGTACTTATTTATTCTCATTAGTTTTGGACCAGATAACAGCGAAACTACAGGGTAACATTCAATGGTGCTTAATGTATGCTGATGATGTAGTGTTAATAGGAAATAGTAAAAGAGACTTAGAACCAAAACTGGAACAGTGAAGACAAGCTCTGTAGGAAAAAGGTTTAAAACTTAGTAGGACAAAACAGAGTATTTGGAATATTCATTTAAAGATGGAGTTACTACAGATAAAATGGTATCTTTGGATGGTGAAATGATTGTGCAAAGAAATAGTTTTAAGTACCTAGGATCGGTATTACAGAATAATGAAAAAAATAGATGGAGATGCTTGCAGTAGTTTTAGGGCTGGATGGATCGATGGATTAAGTGGATGGAAGAGAGTGGTGTGTTGTGTGACAGAAAAATTCCAATGAAGCTAAAGGGAAAATTCTACAAAACAGCCATAAGACCAGCTATGATGTACGGAACTGAATGTTGGGCAATGAAAAAGAAGGAAGAACAACGAATGCATGTGGCGGAAATGAGAATGATTAGATCAGCGGTTCTCAATCTTTTTTGGTGACGGAACTCTTTTGGAAAGTAAAATACGTAACGGAACCCTACAATAGTTTTTAAAAGTGTATTTTTTATTAATAAGCTTAATCAAATTCCAATGTAACAGTTAGTTATTACTTACATACTTTTTAACTAATGGAAGGTATGAAACTGTTTTCTTATTTTTCATCAATTGGTTGATATCAAGATAGATGACATTAATTTGAAGTCTCATATCAGGTTCGGCGTCCAGTCTATTGCGGTATTTTGTTTTCGTGGCTGCATATGTGGAGAATCCTGTTTCGCATAAATATGTTGTTGAGAACGGAAGAAGAATATTCACAGCCATTTTGGCAATCATTGGATATTCATCACGGATTCTGCACCAAAAATCTCTGGGAGGCGTCGTTTTAAACAATCACTCCATAAATGTGTCTGATGACATTAAAAAAAAAATCGTATATCTCGTTTGACATATTTTCGGGCTTTTGTAAGTTGGGTTTATGAATCCATGAATTCAGTTTCATTTTTGTATTCTGTTCTTCGGGAAAACACATCAAAAGATGCACGCATGGAAGTGAGATATTTGACTATTTCTTCAAATACATCATCTTGGAACATTTCTGAGTCCGTATCGCTGACAAACTGAATGATGTAAAGCTTTCTATTTTTCTCTTTCTGACGCAAATAATTAAAAAATCTAATTTTCTTTTGAACGCAGTTATTTTGTTATAGGCCTGGAACACTATTGTCTGTTTACCTTGCAATGATAAATTTAAATCGTTCAGTTTTTGAAAGATATTCGCCATAAAAGACAGTCGGAACATATAAGTTTTATCACACAAACGGTCTTTCAAATTGAAATAAGTATTTGAAAGAAACATTTTTGTAACTCGGCTCTAAGTTCAAATAGCCTTGCTAAAGTTTTACCCCGACACAGCCATCGCACTTCTGTATGGAGCAGCAGTGTTTTATATTTGCTGCCATAATCTTCACACAATAATGAGAACAATCGGGAATATGGTCATGATTTGATAAAATTTATTCTTTTTACTGCTTGATCCATAACTAATTTTAGATTTGACGGCATTTTCTTCATCGCAAGTGCTTGTCTATGCAGGATATAATGGCTGGAGCTATAATTAGGAGCTTTATTTTTTATTCGTGACACCAATCCTGCTGTTTTACCTGTCATCGACTTGGCCCCATCTGTACAAATGTCAATGCAATCGTTCCAACTGAGATTATTTTCCTCAAAAAACATAATTATTTTATTAAAAATTTCCTCTCCGGTTGTGTTTGTGGGCAGTGGTAAACACATAAGCATGTCTTCATCAAAAGAACTTTCATATGGATATCTCACGATAACCAGCAAGATAGCCAGACCAACAACATCAGTAGACTCATCTATTTGCAAGGCGAATCGTGTTTTTTGTAGACGTGTCCCTAGGTAGTTCTTGTTTGACGTAGCTGGCCAGATCATGAATACGCCGTGAAACAGTAACGTTCGATAGTGGTACAGTAGAAAGATGCTTTGCAGATTTTTTATCGATTATACATTTTGTTATGTCTAACACACATGGTTTTATTAAATTCTCAGCGATATTGTGCGCTTCACCTGCTTGTGCAATGTGATAGCTAACTAAATAATATAATGGCTCTGTGGCCTTTTCATTGAAAGTTTTGGTTACATGCATTATAGTTTTTTGACTTTCCAATAACTGTTCTTTTTTACCTATAAAAAATTCTTTATTCTTGTTTTTAGACTCGGGGTGTACAGTTTCTAAATGTCGGCGCAACTTAGCAGGTGCCATTGGAACTATTATGAAACAGTTTACTACATAAAATGCAGTTAGGTGAGCCGTTGGAATCAACAAATCCGAAACTGTGTCATCAAACTTCCTATTTTTCGCCTTTGAAACCGTGGAACTGACGTCGTTGCATAATCGTCTTGACCGCTAATTGCTGCATATTCCGCGTGTACTGCTTTCGAACATTCGGCTTCGGTAGAAGATGTTATTGCATCACGTTTAACGCCTTCAAGCCAACGTCATATTCTTCTTTATTAAAAACCACAAAATAACGTACAATCACAAACAACAAAAGTACAAAACTAATACAATCAGAATACAGCAGTAGAAAAATAAACACTTTTTTCGCTCCGAACCCTAATTGTCGACTGACTACTGACAGTACTAAGGACTAAGTCACCAAAGAATACCCCAACCAACCAAGTTGGTTGGGGTATTCTTTAGTCACACCAAGTCGTGTATCAGCGGTGACAGGCTAGTAAAATTGTATGAGTCAACAGGAGGCAACTAAGTTCGACCTGTGGTTCGACCACGCCTCGTGAATCGTGCTATACCGCGTCAGAAAAGTCGAACAGAAAGAGGTGTTTTGAATTTTTTTTTTAATTCTCGCGGAACCCCTACAGGGGTATCGCGGAACCCTAGGGTTCCGCGGAACACACTTTGAGTATCGCTGGATTAGATGGATGAGTGGCGTGACAAAAAAGGATAAAATTAAAAATGAGTATATTAGGGTAAGTCTAGGTGTGGCACCAATTGATGCCAAAATGAGAGAGCATAGGTTGAGATGGTTTTGTCATGTTCAACGTCGAGAGCCTAATCACCCAATACGAAGAATTGCTGAAGTACGAAGAATTCCTGGAAGTAGTAGGAGAGGAAGACCAAAAAAGACCTGGGGGGGGGAGACGATTAGGCAGGACATGTTGGTAAAGAGGATTAATATTGATATGACCCAAGATAGAACTGTGTGGAGCAATGCAATTAGGGAAGCCGACCCCGCATAGGGATAAGACAAAGAGAATGATGCTGATCTTGAAAATTAACAAAAAAAAAGAATACCAGTTAATAATAAATTTTAGATACTCGCGAAATCAAAATATTTCATTCTTGCTACCCGTGTTAGCTACCAGAAACGGAAATTGATGTACGGAAAAAAGTTAGGCGTCTCGTCAAAATAAAGCTGCTCACAAAAAATTAGCTTTAGTAATAAATGGTGAAATGCGCCTGGGATCCCGGACTAATAAAGCAACTTTTTACCGAGAAGGGGTGTCTTTACCCCCAAGTAAAAAATCAATCCAAATTTTCATGCAATTCAATGATGACCCTGAAAATTACACGGTATCGCCGTAGTTCACACTTATTTACTGACCTATTATTGAAATTTCCGAATTTCTGACGAATTCTGTACATTACTCAACATCAAGTTGATCTCTCACTGGCATAACAATTTCCTGAAATCGAAATTATCAACAAGTTGAAGTAGAGAGAATTTCCAACCAAAAAAATGAAATTAAAAATTAAGTAAAATCCCGCTATATCTGACCTCATAATGATAAGCCAAGGTCTGTCAGTTGATTAAACTTTAGTGTTTATAGTGTTAATAAGTTTGGTGACAAAAACATGTCTCATAAAATTATTTTCGCGGTGTTTACAATTGTTCTATTAACATTACCTTTCAAAGCTATTTCGGCCTGTGGGGGTATCAAAAATGTTTTAATCGAAGTGAAAGATAGTGAGAGTGAAAGGTAATTGATTGTTTGTTTATTTAATTATATTGTATAAGATTCGCTTATATTAATTTGCATGTGCAGTGGTAATGCACAATCTAAGGTGAGAAATTTTGTTTTATATTCTAAAAGCAATGACGAAGTATTTTATAGTTGTTCTTCTTCTTCTTCCTCTTTATCAGCAATTCTGCTTGTTCATTGGCGGATTGATACCTCTATGGTCATCCATCTTTTGCTCGGTCGGCTGATACTTCTTCTACCGATTGCTGATTTATCTCTTGCTATTTTGACCACAAGTGTCTCCCCCATTCTGGTTATGTGGGTATTCCATTCCTTTTTTCTATTTAGTGTCCATTCGTTTGTACACTGTACGTTACATTGTCTTCTAATGTCTTCACTCCTCTTTCGATCTCTCAGTGTATTTCCTGTAAATCTTCTCAGTACTTTCATCTCCGCTGTTTCCAGTAGTCTTTGTGTTGTGGCTGTAATAGGTCTTGTTTCTAATGCATATCATTATTGGTCTTACACTGGCTTTATAAATTCTTGACTTCATCTCAGTGTTAATATATTGGTTTCGCCATACAGTATTACTAAGAAATCCTGCCAGTCTATTTGTCTAGGTCTCCTTAACTTGATATTGTAATTCCAAGGTATTTTACTTCCATTACTTGTTTAATACTGATGTCATATATTTCTATTTTGCATCTGATTGGGTCTTTACTGATTACTATTGTTTTAGTTTTCTGAGATGAATTTGTCATATTGAATTCTTGTGCTCTTATGTTAAATCTGTGGACTAATCTTTGCAGACTATCTTCATCTTGGGCTATCAATATTGCGTCGTCTGCATAGCAGAGTATTTTTACTTGTTTATTTCCCATTCTACATCCTCTTCCTTTGTTGACGTTTTTGATGATTTCATCCATGATTAAATTGAAGAGCATAGGACTCAATAAGTCTCCCTGTCTTATTTCGCTGCCTATGTCTATAGCTTCTGTAAGTTGTCCATCTATTCTAACTTCCATTTTGTTATTTTGGTACATGTTTTCAATAGTTTTTATTATATCTAGGGGGACTTCTCCATTATACAAAAGATAGATTACATCTTTGAGTCTTACTCTGTCAAATGCTTTCTTCAAGTCAATCAGACATAGAAATGCTGGTCTATTGTCCATCCATCCTTAGCCTCCTTCAACAAGCTTCTCCAATAATTTCGATTTACCGCTGTTTTTTTCCATGAACGCGTTAGCGTTCTGACATTCCATGTTCCCGGCATAAATTCCATATTCCGTTGCAAAAGTCGTCGTCTTGATATCCGTCCATTCCGAGGCCTATCTGAAGGTTTGGTAGTAGTACTTTTTTACAAGAATAGTTTACTGGCCTATCGCCCAACCCCCTTTTCGGAGGACCATTTTCCCTTCCTCGTCAGCCCTGACCCTACTTTCCACTGGGGTTGGTTACCCAATCTCGGGTAAGGTTGCTCAGGTTCTCCGGGGTTCACCCGTGCAGCTCAAGCCGCACTTCGTGAAGGTAAGGATAGGAATTGAGAAGGAGAGGCTAGAGATGCTAACTGGAAACAGCATCATGTATTGCGCTTCACTACCCCATTTGAACCCCGCTGGTCTATTGTACTCTAGTGATTTCTCAGTAATTTTCTTTATAACGAATATTGCATCTATACACGATCCTCCAGTAAGAAAACCCTGTTGTTCGTCTGCTAAACTTATCCTCTGATTCATTAGGTCTTGTAAAATTGTAGTTGTAAGTGTTAGGGTAGTATTTAATAAGTTGATACCTCTGTAGTTTTCTGACTAAATAGTAGAATTAGTTCGCTCCTTCTCCATTCTTCCGGTATTTTAATGTGTTTTATGATTTTGTTGATTAATGTTGTTAATTGTTCTGTCATTGCTGCTCCACAATATTTCAGTAATTCGTTTGGTATTCCATCTTTACCTGCAGCTTTTCTGTTCTTCAGCTTTTCAGGTGTTTTCCGAACTTCCTGTGTACTGTGTACCTACTTATATTAACATCTTCATTTGTGGTAACTTCTAGTGTTTCCGGTTCTAGCATCATTTGTTCTTCCTCTGCATAGAGCTTTTTTAGATAGTCAATCCATGCATCCTTTTCTATGTGTTTTGGTTTTATTAGTTCCTTTACTTCCGTTCTTTGACCTCTTATTAAGTGCTATATTTTCTTTTAGAGACCAAAAAAAGCATGATCCATTTCTTTCAAAAAAACATTCCCAGTGATCATTTTTTATTCTTCTTACGACTGAATGTGTTTCGTTTCTTATTGTCTTATAATTAGTTCACATTTTTTCTTTTTTAACTAATTTGTTCAGTGTAATCTTATAGTCAATTTGTAGTCAACAATCAATTAAATTTTAAATTTTAAAATTCTTGTAAAACAAAATTTGACTCTTTCTTTTTAATTACAGTAGACAATTACAATTTTATTACATCTTTATTTTGATCGTAAACATTGTCTTATAACTTTTGAAAATCGACTGCCTTCTTCCTGTACTGTCACTGTCACTTCAAGTATTTCCTTATGAACTTTTGACACTTGGCAGACATTCTTGGCCAAGATGGTCGGTTAAAGTTTTCGATTAGGGTTTCACCATGTTCCCAGAGGTTATCAGTAGTAATTGCACAAGAGCTCTAAAATTCTATATTAATTTTAGAGATCGAGTGCAATTTGTTGCGATTATTTCATGAACAAAACTGTTCAAAACCAGAATTTTATTGTAATTTATTTATGTAAGTACAAAATTAGTACAATTAAACACACAGTTGTTATAAATATTTCACGGTTGAAAGTCATCACTTTTATAATTTTTAAAACATTAATTGTGATTAATGTCACTGAATGTATTTTTTCGTAGCAACGAAGGGCATCTGACGTAATATACTTGACGACGGGAAATTATCAAAAATTATCAATTTAATTTAGATTTCTGTAGCTTTCTATTGGTCAGAATCTCCTATGAATGAAATAATCTACTAACATCAGCGCTAAGGCTTTTCGATTTCACTACCTTAGAATGTAGCTTCATTTATAATCATAACCATTCTTTGGTTCTGGGGCTAGTTAGCAAGTATATGAGTAAGTAATCATAACCACAATTTTTAGCATTCAAACTTTCAACCATCTTTTCAATTTTAATAGTGGGATTACTTATCATATTTTAGGTTCTCTGATGATGGACTGATAGGTCCGAAAACGTTCGCTCTGAACATATTTTATACAGTACATTGGGATTTTTTAGGATTTTATTAAATTATACCTACTACACAGAAGTGGTTTTACTTCGATGTTAGAGTTTATTTGACTATATCGTATCAGCCAACCCAGGGAACTATCCTTTTTTAGTTTAATTGATAGAAAATTGGGGAATAATTCAATAAATAGTTTGGATTGGTAATATACAAAAAAAACGATTTAGGGGAGTGCAGTTAGAACGAAAACATGCATTGTTTCGGAAAAATTCAAACAAGCTTATATTTTTCTAAAACTTTTTTTGTTAGTTTATATACTTATTAAAGTAAAAAGTTCTACTCGCAGATTTGACCGAGAATTGTTTATTAATTGTTTAAACAATAACAATTGTTTTGTATAAATAATTTTAAAAATATCGTTAAATTCATCATTTTACTTTGATTAAATATGTTTCTATTTTGTTTTTGATTATGCTCAATCCGAATATGGCATTGCAATTTGAAAATTCTTATACAGAAGCTCTTAAACAATATGTATGCGTAGCTAGGAACCACATGGAACCACATTTTTTTATTATCAATTTTACGAAAAAAAGTTATACCTCATAAAATGCTCTCCCTGGTCTAAAATCTAAGATACAACCATCAGATATCAAACTATTTTAATTTTATACGAGGCATGTAAAAAATATGAATTTTTCTTAAGAGTTACGTGCCTTTATTATTCACAATATTTTAATTAGAGGGATGTAATTGAACACTAAAACAAATTTTTTAATTCCAAACAACTTTTCTTAATAACACTTTTCGATATTGTGAAATGTAAAGCTACTTTACTCTTGAGTGAAATTCATATTTTTTGACATACCTCGTATAAAATTAATTAAATTTGATATTTGATGATTGCATCTTAAATTATATTCGATGAAGAGTATTTTATAAAGAATAACTTTTTTTCGTAAAACTGATAATAAAAAAGGTATCAATAGGTTCCAAGTTACGCAGACATACTGTATAAGAGCTAAAAAATTTTTTTTACTGAACATTTATTATTGTTAAAGCTTATTATTAACTGTATTTTAGGTAAGTTTTACAGAAAAAAGTTTTGATCACTTTGTATAAACATTTTTTTAGCTGGTAATTTTCGGTTTTTCTATTAAATTTTTGTTATCTTTTTTAATTTTCTCAAAAAGAAATAGTTTAGTTCATTTCTAAAGTAAAATAATTCAGTGAATTTTAAAGATTGCATCCTAAGCTTTAATAATATAGTTATAAAACTGTAATAGATCTGTTCAAACTTGAGTAATACCGTCTTAAATTGGTGGTAATTCTATGAAACTACGATGATTTCAAATATTACATTTTTTGAGACGTCATATCATTTGAATTCAATTCTTTAGATTTTTTTGAAAGAAACATCATTTAGTACGATGCTTGAAAGGTAAGTTGTGCAAAACTGAGAGTTTTATAAGAAAAATTGTATTAGTTACACATTTTTAAATCATTTTTAAAGAAAATTCATGTAAGGCTCACTTTCCGCCCACACCGTACTTATGACCATACATTTTATTTCTTTCTATTATAACCATAAGATAGCTTTATTATTCTTCTTCCATGTTCAATTTGTAAAATTTCATTTGATCCATTAATTAAAGAATTACATTAAAATAACTCAACCATACACTTCGCCGTACGCTAGTTTACAGTGCGCTAATGTTTGTGAGAAGGGTAATTTTAGAAAATTCTTTATATAAAGTTTTTTTTTGTAAAATTTTATGAATTTTTCAATGGTCAAGTCAGTTTTTTTCTAAAATTTATGTTTTCGGAGTTATTTAAAAAAAACATCTAATTTCGTAGTTCATTTGTTTAATAAAAAATGAAGCACCCACTTCTCGAGTAGAACTTTTTGATATGTTGTTTATTAAACATTTCTTAATGAAATTACAAAAAGTTCTATCTTGTTTGATTTTTTCCTAAGTGAAAATCTATATGCACTCCCCTAATTGTGTAAAATTTATTCGCTAGTCAACCAACGCAGTAGTATAATTATTTATTAATTAATTTATTTATTTTAGAAGTAACATCACATTCAGTGGTTGCTTGGAGAGAAAAAATTTTGGAGGGAAAACCATTACCGAAATTCATATAAGAAACCAAAATATTCCAAATATAGGATGGGAATATATTAAACATTTAGTTAGATTAGATGTTTTAGAACTCAACAACTGCAAAATTAAAAATATCGCTAGAGGAGCACTAAAAAATTTACCAAGAATCAGAGTTGTCGAAGTTACCCATAATTTGATAACTGAGGTCACTGGAGGTACGTATAACTCATTTTTTGCTTATTTTGTTTGTAGTTTGTTGCTTGACATATTAGTGACTATTAGTGTACATTAGTAATTAGTTAGTGACTATTCCTTCAACGATTTACTTACAAATTAATACATCACAGTTTTGTACACGATGTACAATAATTACTCACTTACTTATCTGTTGCTTTACACATCATATTTTGTTTGTCATTTATAGTAGAAATGGAACTTTGTCAGAATCGGCAAAAAGTGGCAATATCAATGTTTGGTAGAAATGTTTAAGAAATTCGATATGCCCCTTTTAAAGCGGCGATAAAGCATTGCTTTTCGCTTAAATTAAATGTCAAACAGCCACCCACTTGCCTCTTGGCAGTATGAACATTTAATTTAAGTGAAAAGCAATGTTTATATTTGTGAAAAAACAGTTTTGCTCTTTACTTTTCCGACAGCAGTAAAATGTATTTTGAGTTAAATAAATTACATACATTCTTCTTTTTGCGTCAATTAATTTAATTCAAAAATTATTTTATGGCCACCGTGTATATAAATGATGATGTTAATGTTTACAGTACTGAAAAGAGAATTGAATAACTTTTCAAATGAGCTACCAGACGACCCCTATTATCATTTAAAAAAATCATCGATTACGTCATCACGCCCAAATGGATGACATCACTCTTATGGCATATAGGTCAAAAAACCATAATTTAAAAACAAAAATCGACCTGCCTCGGGATTTTCCTCCAAAGTGGCCTATTCTCGAAAAAAAAAAAATGAATTTATTCCATAATTTAGAACCTCTCTGTATGTTCAATACGTACCTACTATAAGTGGATTATATTTTTATTACTATGTATTAAAAATAAACTAATGAAGGCTGCATCATTTTTTAAATTATTTCTAACTAAATATTTGTTTTAGGGATCTACGACATATTTGAGACAATCAAAATCTTACGTTTAAACAACAACAAAATTAGCTCAATAACAGATGAAGCCCTATCCAATATGACAATGACTGAAGTTAATTTTAGCCACAACGAATTTAGAGAATGGAAGAAAGTCTGGTTTGCTTATTCACCAGATATAGAAATTTTGGATTTTTCATTTAATAAAATTGAATCTATTCCTAAAAGAGCATTTGACGGGATGCCTGTATTAAAGGAAGTTGATTTTTCATATAACAAGATTTCATCTATAGGTAAAGAAGCATTTAGAGCGCTCAAATCATTAAAAGTTTTAAATTTAAAGAGTAACAGATTATCAAGCCTTAATACGAACATTTTTCCTCGTAAAATAACGATAGGCACTTTAAATATAGCATCAAATTTGTTCTGGAAGCTGGATCTTAAAGAACACAAGGAACTGAGCTTAAGGGAGATAGGGATAGATCATAACCCATGGTCTTGTCCTTGTATGGGCAATTTACATGCATGGTTAAACGCAAACAAAGTTACTCTCTTAAATTCAGACAATTGTGGCTTGTCATTTTTACCCATTTGTATAACAGCAGATTCTTGTGACACACCTCCGAACGGCAAAGGATTAGAAAATTATCTTAGTGTGATTAATAGTTTAGATGATCTACAAAAGGAATGTATTGGCTTATTAGTAGCAACAGATCCCTAAATTACCACATAATAGTATTAAATTTAAGAATTGAATAAAGTCTGAGTTTAGCAGATTTTCAGTTTTGTTTAATACTTTTATTGTATTATTTATTTATTAATAAATATTTTATTATATATTTTATATTAATTATTTCGCTAAGGGTAAAGTTTACTTACCTTAGATAAGAGGAATAATAATAAGAGCAAAGGCATGAGTATGTGTGTAGTTTCGTAATAAACAGTAAAAACTGAAGTCTGTCATAATAGAATTACAACCAATAAATAAACGCATGTGTTCTTTAAGACTGAAAAGAAAGTGAGCAAATCTAACTTTTTTAACAGTGCATACACCAACTGAAGAAACATATGCAGAGGACAAAGTTATATTCTATGAACTTCTAGAACAACAGTACGCAGCAGCACCCAGACACGATGACAAAATCATATTGGGCGATTTCAATGTCAAACTGGGTGAGGAAAAGCATAAAAATCAGTGTTTGGCACCCTCTGCTCAATCAGAGAGATTGATCTCTCTCTGGCAGTTTACACTATACCACTAACTATAATGATCACGATTAGCAGAATTTGCTGTATCGTAGTAAAAACTACACAGTTACAAAGGAAAGCCATGCACTCTAGTAATATCATCAGCACACATAGCCATGAGAGAAGCAGAAAAGTAACTTGGATCACTTCTTGGTAAGATCAAAGATAAGAATAAATCTAAGTATGAAGTGAACGTACCTAATCTAAAGCATAACTCACAAGGCAACCAGTGGGATGTACAAAATCTCTAATTACAGTCCGTACAATATAGATTGAACGTCATCCGCGTCATATCACGTGACGTCATATGATACCAAGATGAAATATTTAAGTGGTGGGTCTGTTTCTATTTAGAATCGTTTAGCCGAGTACACTGGAATTACAGCCACAAGACATATTTTATTATAAACGCGTAGAAACAATACTGGAAAATTTCTATTAATGTAAGTTTAAATAAACATAACCTAACTTGTTTCATTTAATTTGTATAAGTGGAATATAAAGCGTTTTTATAAAGCACACTTGTTCGGATTAGGTACACTCTAACTGCGATCGAACATTTTGGCAAGGTGACATTTTTAGACAAGGCGAAAACGGCGGGTCCGTTGGGAAAAATATTCCCATGAATTTTTTTTGCATAATCACATTCGTGAGACATCCCAGAATAAATTTCAAGAAGTCGCCCGCGTGAAAAATTTGCCAAATTTTTTTTAACAATTTTTTTTAATCAAATTGCAAAAATCAATATTTTTGGCCCGGACAATTTTTTTTCTAGGTTTTTTGGACCATTCTGGATAAAAAAGTCTCTTATAATTTTTCTCTAAAGTTGATCGTTTTCGAATTATAAGAAATTTAAATTTGAAACAAACGAAAAATGACGATTTTCAAGGCTTAATAACTCGTTTAAAAGTTATTATTATGAAAGTCAAAAAGCGACTAAATCAAAGTTTAATGCCCCCCCTACAAGATCCTGAAGAAATTTTTGTCATTATTTTATTACTAAGCTGTTATTTTTAAGTAATAATAATGAGCGCCATGCACGTGGTAGGCAGCCGTAAATGTGAGTGCAAGTAAGATGCACAATTGGACTGCCGGAATGGCATCTCTCTCGCACTCAGCATTTACGGCAGGCTACCACGTGCATGGCGCTCAATATTATTACTTAAAAATAATAGCTTAGTAATAAAATAATGACAAAAATTTATTCAGGATCTTGTAGGGCGGGCATTAAACTTTGATTTAGTCACTTTCTGACTTTCATAATAATAACTTTTAACCGAGTTATTAAGCCTTGAAAATCGCCATTTTTCGTTTTTTTCAATTTTAAATTGCTTATAACTCGAAAACGTGAAAAATTATATGAGACCTATTTTATCCAGAATGGTCCAAAAAACCTACAAAAAAATTGTCCGGGCAAAAAATATTGATTTTTGCAATTTGATTAAAAAAAATTGTTAAAAATATTTGGCCCACTTTTTACGTGGGCGGCTTCTTGAACCTTATTCTGGGATGTCTCACGATTGTAATTATGTAAAAAAAATCTCATGGGAATATTTTTTCCCAATGAACCCACCGTTATCGCATTATCTATTTGGCATAAATAGGTAACATTTATTTGACACATGCGGTGTTGACACTTTGTTTGATTTGGTGATTTGTTTTTATTATTTACTATATTATGTAAGTATTTGTTTTATTACATTTATTGTTTTTATTATTTACTTTAACGTGAGATTATATCTTAATTCTTGTTTTCTATTTCTAATGTTTTTATTTATTTACATTCACCGTGCCGTACGCCCTCATCTCTTGCAGTACTTCTCACCCATAGTTCCATTCGATAGGTGCACCAGCATTTCCAGTCTAGCAGGTTCATTTTGAATTTTAACTGCTGCCTTAGTCTTTGTTTTTCTGTCCTGGGCCAGGGCTCTGATTTTTGACCCTTCGCTTCGCTATCGATCATTCGCTATCTGTACAGTCTACAGATACAGATAGCGAATGACCGATAACGAAGCGGAGGGTCAAAAATCGGTGTCCAGGTTCTGAACTATCGTCTGCTAAAGCATGTCTACAATGAAGCGAATGGGAATTTACCGCCTTTCCCGCTTGGCTATAGTCTGAATCTTCTTCTTCTTTGTATACCCTGCCCAAATTATAGGCGTGGGTAGCTTCCATCCGTCCTTACAAACTCTTTTTCCGTCAATTTCTTTCTATCTGACCCCATACTCTATACTCTATACTTAAAGTAGGCAATTTGTTTAGTTTATCTATGCAGCGTGACGACACTGCCAAGAGTGACTTATTGTAAATAAAACGGAAAACCACAGTCCAAAGCAGTCATGTACTGGCATATATCGCTTAAGAATTCTGTACATTACTCAACATCTAGTTGATCTCTCACTGGCATAACAATTTCCTGAAATTGAAATTATCAACAAATTGAAGTAGAGAGAATTTCTAAGCAGAAGGACATTGAAACTACAACTACATAAAATTCCGCTATATCTGACCTCATATGATAAACCAAGGTCTGTCGGTTGATTAAACTTTGAGACCGATTTAGTGTTAAGTTTGGTGACAACTTTTAAGTTTGGTAAGTAGAATAATGTTCTTTTTCTTGATGTGCCTATCCGTGACGAGTGTTGGCGATCATCATGACAATCTTCATTTTATCTGCAGCAACGCGGAAAATCTGCACAGATGTTGTGTTGAACCAAGTTCTGACCTGGACCTCGCTTTCCAAATATTTTTACTTGCAGGATGGCTTGTGCGAGGGCGTATCTGGATTCATTTCGCACGTGTCCAAAGTATTCCAACTTTCGAGATTTGATGGTGGTTAGTACCTCTCGGTTCTTCCCCATTCTTCTAACGACCTCCTCATTTGTGACCCGATCAGTCCATGGGATTTTCAGAATTCTCCGAATTCGAAGTAGAATAATAAATGAAACTAATGATGCCGAATGGATGATGATTTCTGACCAGATTTTACTGACCAGATAATACATCCAGATACAAGCCTGAAGTACCTTTTCAAGTGGACATTTGCACACGAGAGGAATGGGACAGAGGAAACTCTCGACCCAGACTGCAGTTATACCTGGTATATGGATGGGTCTAAAAGGGCAGAAGGTTCGGGCGCAGGAATATTTTGTAGTGGTGGAAATTTCGACATTTGTGTTCCACTGGGAGAATATACCTCTATATTTCAGGCAGAGATTTTTGCAATCTTGCAGTGTGCAAGTGAAAACAACTTGAGGGCCTTCGAACTGCAGGGGTTGACATATGCATGGATAGCCAAGTAGCCATTGGGGATCTTATAAGCCCTAAGGTGAACTGTGGTCTAGTGTGGGAATGTCGACAAGAACTTGACAGACTGGCCAACATAACAGTGTTATACTGGTATGGGTTCCAGGTCATCGGGGCATTTACGTAAACGAAGGAGCTGATGCACTTGCCAGGAGAGCATCAGCTACAAAATACCTGGGTCCAGAGCATATAGTGGGAGTGCCAAAAAGCACCATCCACTAACGTAAATTAGCCTGGATCCGAAGCTAACACAACTCACACTGGGAGAGTATACCCGGTCAAACACCTGGCAAGATGTATATTGCACAGACATGTGCTATTAGGGCTGAATTACTGCTGAAAACAACCAGGAATCAGCTCAGAGTCACAACAGGTTTCCTCCCTGGGCATACGCCAGTTAAGGGTCGTCTGCATACAATGGGCTGCTTCATGGAGGCTTGAGCTGCAGAACCTGTAACAGAGAACCTGAAACAGTCAACCATACTTGCATGACTGCGAGGCATTGGATCGAAGGCGACAAACACTTTTCGAAAACATCTAAGTGACTCAAAATATATATGGCACCCACACACTAGACCTGTATATGCTGGTACAGGATTCCAGAATTCTGGAATGGGTTTTATAAAGGAATGAAAGATGTACAATAAGCTAAGTGGCTGCAGTACGACCGGTTCACAACAGACGGCTTGCAGGAAAAAAAATTGAGTGCAGTGACTGTAGAGGGCAATAATTGAGTGTATCCTAAGTCGCATAGCGACGGACAGAATCACTAGTTGTAAATAAAAAAGAAAACTACAGACGCGTTTTCACGGTACACTTTGGATGATCATTCCGGATGAATCATCCAAAGTGAAAAATAAATGAATCGTGTAAACTAATAATCATCGAAAATTATCATTCAAAATGAATATTGAACGAAGTTGAACCGAGTTCTACTTTTGTTCACTTTAGAGGATGCATCGCGGATGAATCATCCAAAGTGAACCATGTAAACATGCTTTTATTGCTGTGAGTCATCGGCAGTGACTAGTGAAAGGCGGAAACAGGTCCACGTGGATGTTTATTGACGTGTTTAAAGTGCGTAGTTGTTGTGTTTGTACGTTTTTAGATGGTTTTTTTAACATGTCTTGATGTTCTGTAGACCATTCCTTTAACAAACACGTTGACGCCCCCATTTTGTAGCGTCGATTTATCCACGGGCTTACCCACCAACGTCGTTTTTTCTAATCTTCTGTTTTTCAAGTGCATGTCTAAGTTCATTTAAAAGACATTCACATATTATGCCAATTCCAGCACGTACAACTTCAGTCGGCGCCATTTGTAAGTGAACAGACTAATTCAGTCTTGGTGATCCATGTAAACGATAATAACTTTCATCACCGCAATCACTTTGGATGATTCATCCGGGATGATCATCCAAAGTGTATCGTGAAAACGCGCCTTACACTCCAAAACAGTCACTTATTGGCCTATAACGTTTAAGAATTCTATATACATTACTCAACATCAAGTTGATTTCTCTCTGGCATAACAATTTCCTCAAATCGAAATTATCAACAAGTTGAAGTAAAGAGAATTGCCAAGCAGAAATCATTGAAATTACAACTAAATAAAATTCCACTAGATCTGACCTCATATGATAAACCAAGGTCTGTCGGTTTATTAAACTTTGCGACCGATTTAGTGTTAAGTTTGATGACAAACATGTCTCATATAGCTGTTTTCGCAGTGTTTACTATTATTGTTCTATTAGCACTACCTTTCAAGGCTATTTTAGCCTGCGAAGGCATCAAAAATGTTTTAATAGAAGTGAAAGAACGGGAGACTGGAGAAAGGTATTTTCTTTTTGTTTACTTATATTTTAAGATTTGTTTTATGTTTATACAGTGATAATATTGATAATGGTGAATTTGTGGCAGGAAACTGGATTTTATATTCAAAACGCAATTTATTTTATTTATTTAGCGGATGACGTACATGGATAATAATTACAGTTGAGTCCATGGTTCTTTACCCGTGCGTCATTAATACCTGGCGAGATAAAACACATACTTTTTATCTGGCATCATTCTCTTCCACGCATGAGACTAAAGACAAACCAGCTTTTGTCTGTGTTTAAGTAATAGTCCAGGGCACATCTGTTTTGAGATGGACGTTGAGAGGTGACTCAAATTTTTTTGCAGAAATTGCTTGAAAATAACTCAAATAATAATATTTGAGTTATCCTCCCACTCAGAATGGTCCGGAACATTGTTTAAATAATCAAAATGTCAAAATGTGAAGGAAAAATTCGATTTTTTTATTGGTTTTTTGATTATAACTTTAAAACTATTCATTTTTGAGAAAAGTTGTACTGAAATAAAAGTTGTGTAATTAAATTTCCTATAATATAGAATTAGTTAAAAATTTAAAAAATAGTCACCCCTCTTGCAAAATAGCAATAATTGCAAAAAAAAACCATACAGAAACAAGTATTCGCATTTTACGTTTTTCAACCATTTATGGTACACTTAGTACCTTCATATTTTACCCAGAAAAACTTTATGATATAGTAAAACAATACTGTAGATTTCATTAAGATCGGTTTAATAGATTTTGCAAAATAAATTTTGCAATCCAGCTTTCGCAAAAAAAATTCATTTTTTTTAAATATTGCAGGACTAAAAATAAAGCAGATAGCAAGTTGATTTTTTTTTTGCTTATAGAAGTGTACTGTACCTTTCATTTGCAATTTGCAAAAGTAAAATTGAATAATTACCACGGCGTCGGGAAATTTTTTAAATAAACATTAATTTTTGGTGCTACGCGCAGGACAGCGGTGTTCGATTCACACAAGTTGATTTCCACCAAAATTTCTTCCAATCTTTATCTAATATATTATTTTTTTACTCTATATTTTGTTGTATTTTAATATTTTAATTACACAAAAATCAAACTAATTTTATTATTGTTTGTGAAATATTGTTTAAACAATTGCATATGTTTAAAAATAATAAACTTTTATTCTCTAAGTTCATACTTCTAAGTATGAACAAAGAAAGTTTTTGTTAAAAAAGTGTTATTTCAAAGGATAGAGTATGTGTTTTTATTTTGCAATAAACAAATTTATTTATATCGAAATGTAATAAAAATTAAAATGTATCAATCATTATTAAAGGTCATTGGAATGCCCAATCAGAGCAAACTATCCGCTGTCCTGCGCGTAGCACCAATAATTAATGTTTATTTTAAAAAAATTCCTGACGCCGTGGTAGTTAATAAATTTTACTTTTGCAAATTGCAAATGAAAAGTACAGTTCACTTCTATACGCAAAAAAAATTTAAACTTGCTATCCGCTTTATTTTCAGTCCTGTAACATTTTGAAAAAATGAATTTTTTTGCGAAAGCTGGATTGCAAAATTTATTTTGCAATATCTATTGAACCGATCTTAATGAAATTTACAGCATTTAATGAAATTTACAGCATTGTTTTATTGTATCATAAAGTTTTTCTGGGTGAAATATGAAAGTCCTAGGTGTAGCATAAATGGTTGAAAAACGTAAAATGCGAATACTTGTTTTTGTATGTTTTTTTTTCGCAATTATTGCTATTTTGCAACAAGGGTAACTATTTTTTTTACATTTTTAACCAATTTTATATTGTAGGAAATTTAATTACACAACTTTTATGTTAGTACAACTTTTCTCTAAAATGAATACTTTTAAAGTTATAATCAAAAAACCAAGAAAAAAATCGAATTTTTCCTTCATTTTTTGACATTTTGATTATTTAAACAATGTTCCGGACCTTTTTGAGAGGGAGGATAACTCAAATATTATTTGAGTTATTTTCAAGCAATTTCTGCAAACAAATTTGAATCACCTCTCAACGTCCAAATGTACTATTTTTACAGATGCGTCCTGGTCTATAAAGACACATGCTATTTTTATGAACGCTCTAGACTCAGTACATCGAAAAAAGATAGGCATAAAAAAGATGCTTGGGGACGTTTTCAGATTTTAAGTACAATTTGTGACGTCTCTGGTTTGTTTACTTGTGGCTATCAGTTTGTTGGATTTTTGCTGTTTTTTTGTCATTTATATTACACAAACAGTTGTTTTCAGAACTAATTTTATATTAGGGTTTGAAATTTTATAGTAAGTGTATTTTATTTTGCCATTCATTTACATAAAAAGTTAATCTCATTCAGATAGTTAAGGCATAGTTTTGTTTAAGTTTTCGCAAAAGTGAAAGAAATGACAAAAAGAAAATATTTTATTGAATTACTAATGATAATTAATTAATCACTAATATTAAAACAATTTATTAAGCTACTTCAAATGTAGCTGTAATCCTGCACCCAAAATTTTAAAGCAAAACTAATATTTTACATTTTATTTATTTGATAACGTAAAATTTTATATTATAATCCGTGCTCGAAGCAGTAGCCATTTTCTGTCACTTGCTGTTGCGTGAAGTAAATTTCCGACTTATTTCGTATGCTAATGATGACGCCCGGGTAAATAACCATGGACTCAACTGTATAAATGCGTTACAAACGATGATAACGGATTATAAACACAAATATAAATATAAACAAAAACAAATACATATAGGTACATGTGTATGTTACAGTTCAAGTTGATTCTCAGTTAGAGTTGATTTTTCCTAGTTCGAGTCAACTCCAACTGAAACGAGCAGTAAAAGTTGATTTGAAAAATTTAAATCAACTTTTACTAGTTGAAGTTACTTCCTAACTCTTGTTAGTAAAAGTAGATTATACAATTTATACGAGTATAATCTCACGTGCATCTTTGATGAGTGTGCGTCTCTTTGTTTTGACCGTTTCAACTACTTATTAGTCCAGGCTGTAACGTCGTCCCCGTTAGGTAAATTATTCTGATTCGATTTTTTTGCACCAACTTACTCAAACAAATACATCCGTATGGCTTGCAAATTGTAGAAGCCTCGGAGGTGTAACCAGAGAAGGTTCCCATTGTTTTCATTCTGGTGGGATGTTATATATGCCATTAGAGTGAAAACTTAGTCTTTTTGCTAGCAGTTGCCGCTAGGGCAACTATGCCATTTCGTTCGTTGCAATTTGGGACTGCACGCTGGGGTTTGTTTTGGTTGGATCCGGGAGAGCAGCATATTATGTGCCTCCTGATGAGAGACTAATAAGTTTCGAAACCGGTAGAGGTGCTTGCAGCACTCTCTGATTGGACTAGGATATGGTTCGGCTGTATTTTCGTTTTGAAACGAAATTGAAAATGGTTATTCATTTTTGATTTACATTTACTCTGTGTGGAGTATGAAGGGAACCATTCTCGTTGGAACTTAACCGCGCTGAGCAGATGGGACGTGAATTGTAAATTGTAGAATTCCCTCATCTTCCTTAGTCTCAGCATCCGTATGGCTTGCAACTTGTAGAAGCCTCGGAGGTGTAACCAGAGAAGGTTCCCATTGTTTTCATTCTGGTGGGATGTTCTATATGCCATTAGAGTGAAAACTTAGTCTTCTTTCTAAATACATCCTTATAACAAATACACAGTGTCAGGCGGTACCGCGGTCGAAAAATTGTTTAACCAATTTTTGTTAACCAAATTCACAAAAATAATTCTTATCTACTCTACCTCATATTATGTATAAGTTTTTATTGTGTGAAAATTGTAAATATAGATAGCAGTACATGAAGGTGTTAAATTAAAGTGTGCTTGAAATAATAATGTATTTTAAATGGGAATAACTTTTTCGCACTGTTTTGTAGCACACTTTCATATACAGTGGAACTTGGTTATAGCGTCATTGAAGGGTCCAGTAAAAAAATGACGCTATATCAGAGTGACGTTATAAAGAGGTAGAAAAAAATGAAATTTTAACCAGGCAAAATTTTATTACAGCATTATTTGCACTATTTTATTACAGCAGAAAATTTGACTCTTTATGATGGCACTGATAAATAATAAGAAATCATAAACTGCCAAGCTCACATAACTGTACACAAAGGGATAATGGGCCTTTCTCACATTCTTGGAAGGAGCAATGTCGCAAAGCTGGAAACGCATTGCACTTTATTCTTCATAAAATGAAAAAACAACAACCTACTGTAACATGTTATGACGCTATAGACGAGATTTACTTTATTTTTACCGCTAGAACCGGGTTTTTAATAATGTTATCGAATAGTTTTTGGCCGGACCTATTAAAAATTGACGTTACAACCGAGGTGACGTAACTACCGAGGCCGTAATATCCAAGTTCCACTGTAATCAAATATCCTTAACTTTCGCCTTGTCATGGTGATGACATGTGAGCAATAAATTACAAAAAAATTTTGACAGTTTTGTGGTTTGACAGAAGTTTGAATTTTTAAATGTCAAAGTTCTAAAAAATTGTAAAATAGGAATGTATTCCAGTGACGAAGAGTTGCAGTTTTTTTATTTGTTTTTTGGTAGATAAAATATTGTACGAAACAGTGCGTGAAGTACTTTTTGCGTACTTAGACGATGTATAGCATTCGACCCGCTCGTGCTCTAAACATCGCGTGCGTGCGCAAAAAGCATACTTCACGAACTGTTTTATAAATAACTAAGTATTTCACTCCGGACAAATTTTTTAGATTATTTTGCAAAAAAGGTCTCCTGTGATTTTTCCCTAAAATTGATAGTTTTAGAGTTATACGCGATTTAAAATTTGAAAAATGCGAAATGGCCATTTTTAAGGCTTAATAACTCGATTAAAAACTATTATTATGAAAGTCAGAAAGTCACATAATCAAAGTTTAAAGCCCCCTACAAGATCCTAAAGAAATTTTTGTCATTATTTTATTACTAAGCTGTTATTTTTAATTATCAACAATGAGGGCTAAACGCGTATTGAGGCGGCCGTCAATGTGAGTGCGAGTAAGATCCTCCATTCCGACCGTCCAATGGTGCTCATTTACCCAAATTATTGATGTAAAAAAAATGTCCGAAGTGAATTTTTTTGTGAATTTGTTTAAAAAAAATTGTTTAAACAATTTTTCGATTACGGTACCACCTGACACCCTGTGGATTCGTTATAAGGACCTCTTTTTGAGTAAGTTTGTGCAAAAAATCGAACTGGAATAATTTACCTAACGGGGGCGATGATACAGCCTGGACTACAAATATCACGATTTGAACATAATATACAGTAACATTTAATTTCTAGAATCGGTTGTTTGTGTGAATCAACTTTTACTAGATAGCATTGGGAAGAGTATACTTTAACTAGTTGTCTAGAGTCTACTTTTACTAGTAAATGTTGAGTAAAAATCTTCATTTTATATTTATAATCAACTTTTACTAAAACCAGCCGTTTAAGTCGACTCGAACTAGGAAAAGTCAACTCCAACTGGATAATCAACTTGAACTGTAACATATACATCAAAATATAATATACTTACTTATGTCGATATATATACTTAGTTTTGTAATTAGCACATCTAGAAAAAGAAGTGTATTATTGTTTTCTGTTCCTTGGTGAATTTGATGGATTCTTCTTTATTGTTGACCGTCAATGTCTCTGGTTCGTGGAGCCAAATGGAGAACATATCATCTACATATCTGCACCATACTTTGTGTTGTCTTGTTTGTGTACTGTGTTGTGCTCGAAATCCTCCATATTATATCAGTGAGTAATAAATAGAGATAAAGAAGAGCTCATAGCTGATTGGATACTTCGAAAATCCGAAATAAACAAAATGTGTATGTTTATAAAGAAACAAATATCGCATTCAGAAAATAATTCCTATTCCTATGAGACTGGGAGCATTGCAGCACAAACAATTTTATTCAAAATATTCCATATTTTTGTTCATTATTGTATATTCACTAGTTAACCTTGTTGTAATTGTTTATTTATTTATTTTAGAAGTAACATGACATTCAGTGGTTGCCTCGAGAGAAAGAATTTTGGCGGCAAAACGATTACCGAAATTCATATAAGAAACCAAAATATTCCAAATATAGGAAAGGATTATATTAGACATTTAGTAAGATTGGATATTTTAGAACTGAACAACTGCAAAATTAAAACTATTGCTCGGGGTGCACTAAGAAATTTGCTAAGAATCCGAGTTGTCGAAGTTACTCATAATTTGATAACTGAGGTCACTGGAGGTACGTACAACCCATATTTTGCTTATTTGGTTTGTAGTTTGTTGTTTACCATACGAGCTAACACACCATCCCTATCCTCATAAAAAAAATTATCGATTACGTCATCACGCCCAGATCGAAGACGTCCCTAGTGTGATATATATATATATATATATATATATATATATATATATATATATATATATATATATATATATATATATATATATATATATATATATATATATATATATATATATATATATATATGCCAAAAAAATCATAATCTAAAAATAAAAATCGACCTATCTCGGGATTTTTCTCCAAAGTGGCCTATTCTCAAAAAAAATGAATTTATTCCATAATTTTGAATCTCATTATACCTATATGAGACCCTTAACATAAATATGTCGGTAACACCACATATCACCTACCCCTTCTAGATGTTTCACGATAACGCTTTGGTTAAATATGAAAAACATCGCTCCAAGCCGCCTGTATCGGAACTAATCCAAGCGGGAATTTCAAAATGTAATTTTGTTAGGTTAAAATATTTAAATATAATGTATTGTTGGAAAAAAAATAATTTGCATTTAAAATATGTAAATTATATTTAATTTCAAATATACAAAATACAAAATTTAATACCAGCAAATGGACCATTCAAGTATTACGTAACGCAGGTTGGGGGGGGGGGGTCAAAAATCTTCAAAAATTGCGTCACGCAATAGTTAAACTCCCATAAGAGTGCGTTACGTAGGGGGTGGGGGGGGGGGTTAAAAATCTTCAAAAATCGCTTTACGTAATACTTGAACGCTCCCAAAACCACTTTGTATATATTTTTTACAAATGAAATTATTAATAGTTGTCTTCCAAATACTTCTACAAAAGGGTATCTCAAATGATTGAAACATGTGTGCATCTCTACTTGTTGTAGGACTTTCAACAAAAAAAATTAATATAACAGTTTATACAGTCGAACCCGCTTATTAGAATACCGGTTATAGGAATATCTCGGTTTAAGGAATAGAAATTTGAGGTCCCGAAACGTTTCTACTGGTCACAAGTGATCGGTTATTAGAATATCGAATATCGGTTATACGAATACTTTTGATTGGCACGAAGACGTATAGCGACATCTGAAAAAAGGAATCGGTACTCGAAATGACATTTAGTTTAGGATGACCTTGAGATACCTGCGTGAAACATCTAAAGAGAGTTAAGTGATCTGTGGGTAACACCACGTTCAAATGCTTCTAAAAGTTTCATGGTATCTTCTGGAAGACTCCAGCTTTCTACTTCGTCGAGAAGGACACTAAAGAGGTAAGAAGACGTAAGGCCATCTAAGAATTATTGTGCGTTTATTGATAATTAAAGATAGGTGGCAGATAATGTTCTTAAGACTGTTGAAAGAGCTTCTGGCTTTATCAATGTAAGTTTTATTTTGTAGCTATGATGCGAGGTATCTTGAACATTGTAGCCCAAATATCATATTTCCTCCACTCTTTCTAATAGTCCACCGCATATTGTTATTTGGGCGTTTATGTTGGTGTTCTTACAAATAAATGATTATTTTTGTCTTCTTACAATTTAGTTTTAGGTCGTATTTGTTATAAGTTTCTACAACATTATCCATTATTCTTTGGAGCCCCTGTGCACTATCTAGCATATAGCAATACTATATCGTCTGCATATATAATATTTTTATAAGTTGGTCATTTACTGGAATACCATCTGATTCGCCCAAGGCTTCTCTAAAGATGTTTTCAGAGTATATGTTAAATAATGCTGGTGACAGTATGCAACCATGTTTAACTCCTTTTCCGACTGTGAAGATCTCGAATAAATAATTTTTGAATTAAGCTACTCCTTTTTCTTGGATATACAATTTTAAGATCAGTCCTATATCCTTATCGTCGAGTGCTGATGTTTTTAGGATATGGATTAGTTTCAAATATGGTACTTTGTCAAACGCCTTCTCGAAATCGGTAAAATATGTATGCACAGCGCAGTTGACATACCTGCCTCTCTGTATTAACACACTAAGTGAATTATATTTTTGTCACTGTTAAAAATAAAGTAATGAATGACTACCATTTTAGCCCGATCAAGGAACCCAAAACTTTACGAAACCCTCCAAAAAAATAAAGGAAAGATGAAAATTTGGGAATAGGTAGTTGAAATTGTCTATTATTATATAATAAAAAGTTTACAATTCTACATCCCCTCCACTTTACAAAAATGGAGGGGAATACCCCCTTTTCGGGAGTGAAAATATACATTCAAAATAAGTCCGGAATTGGATAAAATGACTAATTCTAAGCAACGTTTGTTCTATAGCGTTTTTTCACTAAGTCAATACTTTTCGAGTTATTTGCGAGTGAATATGTTCATTTTTGACAAAAAATAACATGCTTTTGGAAGGTTTTTCGCAAATAACTCAAAAAATAAGTATTTTATCGAAAAAAATATTCTTAGCGAAAATATAGCTTATAAAAACGTGAAACAAATGGTGTATGCTCGAAGTCTGTTGACCCCGTAGAAGCAAAGTTATAGCTAATGAGAAGAAGTACGCCCTTCTTCGTCAAATTTTAAATCGAATATTTCAACGTGAAATAACCTCAAAAGGAGCACTTTCTGGGAAAAACTCAATACAACTTTTTTAAAGCATTTAAAAAAAGGTTTATTTTTGTTTTTAAAAAAACTTCTAACCTTAAAAGTAAGGGAGTAACGCTCAAAATATTGTTGGTCGCTTCTATTTCTCGGTAAAAAAATCGCGAAAATCACCCCCTAATTAGCATTCCAAATAAAATTAATCGTTACCTCCTGACAAGTTACTTTGCTCATGTATTCTTTATTTATGGTCTCTAAGTTTCATAGTCTTAAAATGCTTGTTTTTGAAATGGCTGTAGTTAAAATGGCTTGAACGAGTCACTAATCACGAGTGTATGCAAATTTTGAACAGTCATAGCATAATCAATTTTTGTGTACCAGGAAAACCAAAAAATCCAAAATATTCAGAAAAGCAAAACGTACATGTTATTATTTTTTGAGATTTTTGGTATTACTAATAATTATTAAGTTATTTTGAAGAAAATAATCGAATTTTTTTCAAAATTAGAAAAAGTTTTTCATTTTAAAACCAATTTTGTTCAAAAATTAACAGTTTGAGCCAATGAAACTTATAGATATATAAAGAATATATAAACAAAGTACCTTATGAAGCGGTAATGATTAATCTTATTTGGGATGCTAATTAGGGGGCGATTTTAGCGATTTTTTTACCAAAAAATAAAAGCGACCAACAATATTTTGAGCATAACTCACTTACTTTTGATGTTAGAATTTAAAAAAAAAATAAAAATAAACCTTTTTTTAAACACTTTAAAAGAGTTGTAATGATTTTTCCCAGGAAAGTGCTCCGTGTTTTTGGTTATTTCACTTTGAAATATACGATTTGGAATTGGACGAATAAGAACCTACTTTTCATTAGCCACAACTCCGCTTCTACTGGGTATACAGACTTTATGCCCACAGCATTCTTTTGAATTTTTTATGAGCTATATTTTTACTAAGAATAGTTTTTTCGATAAAATACTTACTTTTTGAGTTATTTGCGAAAAAACGGTCCAAAAACATGTTTTTTGTTGTTAAAAATGAACATTCACTCGCAAATAACTCGAAAAGTATCGACTTAGTGAAAAAACTCTATAGAACAAAGGTTACTTAGAATTAGTGTTTTTTTCCAATTCCGGACTTATTTTGAATATATATTTTTTCACCCCCGAGAAGGGATACTCCCCTCCATTTTGGTAAAATGGAGGGGATGTGAAATTGTAAATTTTTTCTTATATAATAAAATACAATTTCAACTACCTACTCCCAAATTTTCATCCTTACTTTATTTTTTTGGTCAGATTTTTCTTTGATTGGTCTATTTGTTAAATTATTTATAACTAAATTTTTCTTTTAGGAATCTACGACGTATTCAACACAATCAAAATATTACGTTTAAATAACAACAAAATTAGTTCAATGACAGATGAAGCCCTATCCAATATGACAATGACTGAAGTTAATTTTAGTCACAACGAGTTTAGAGAATGGAAGAAAGTCTGGTTTGCTTATTCACCAAATATAGAAATTTTCGATTTTTCATTTAATAAAATTGAATCCATTCCTCAAAGAGCGTTTGATGGGATGCCTGTATTGAAGGAAGTTGATTTTTCATATAACAGGATTTCATCTATAGGTAAAGAAGCATTTAGGGCGCTCAAATCATTAAAAGTTTTAAATTTAAAGAGTAACCTATTATCAAGCCTTAATACGAACATTTTTTCAAGTAAAATATCAATAAACACTCTAAACATAGCATCAAATAACTTTTTTAAACTGGATCTTCAAGAACACAGAGAACTTACCTTAGAGCAGATAGGCATAGATCATAACCCATGGTCTTGTCCTTGTATGGACAATTTACATGCATGGTTAAATGCAAACCAAGTTACTCTCTTAATGTCTAACGATTGTGGTTTGACATTTTTACCAGTTTGTATAGCAGCAGATTCTTGTGACACACCTCCGAACGGCAAAGGATTAGAAAACTATTTTAATGTTATTAATAAGTTAGACTATCTACAAAAGAAATGTATTGGATTACAGTCATATTATTAGTAGCAATACAGCAATAAATTATCATATTATATTTATTAGTATTAAATTTAAAAAACTGAATAAAGTCTGAGTTTAGTATGTAGCATTTTTGTCGTTCACTCTGTATATCATATAAATTTCAGTAAGATCTTTATTCATCACTTTGATTATTTCATTCATAGGAGATTCTGACCAATACAGAAATCTAAATTAAATCGATAATTTTTGATAATTTCCCGTCGTCAAGTTTATTACGTCAGATGCCCTTCGTTGCTACGAAAAAATACATTCAGTGACATTAATGACAATTAATGTTTTGAAAATTATAAAAATGATGACTTTCAACTGTGAAATATTTATAACAACTGTGTGTTTAATTGTACTAATTTGTACTTACATAAATAAATTACAACAAAATTTTGGTTTTGAACAGTTTTATTCATGAAATAATCGCAACAAATTGCACTCGATTTCTAAAATTAATATAGAATTTTTGCCCTCGTGACACTTTGAAATAATTTCACTCGCCTTCGGCTCGTAAAATTAAAACTGTCAAAGTGACACTCGGGAAAAATTCAATAATTTTAGAGCTCTTGTGCAATTACTACTGAAAATTGCGTCTTGAAATTTTTGAAGGAGAAACACAAAAAAATCTTCTAATAAAAGAGAATAAACATAATCTATGTCTTGTGTTTGTTTGTGTTTGTACTGCCTGGTGCGTTTATCGAGATAGGTAGGTAGGTCATCATCATCATAAGTGGCTCGACAATCCGTTGTGGATCTTGGCCTGCTCACAAAGAAGTCGCCACTCCTGTCGATTTCTGGCAACTTCCCTCCATCTTCTGACCCCTAGAATCTTTAGGTCTTCTTCCACATCATCAATCCATCTTCTTTGTGGTCGTCCTCTACTTCTTGTGCCCTCTGGTTTTGAAAATGTTAGTCTCTTAGTGTATTCGTGATCTGACATCCTAGCAATGTGTTCAGCGCATCTAAGTCTCTGCACTTTAACGAATTTCACAATATCTGGATCGGTGTATAACTGATACAGTTCAAAGTTGTATCTTCGACGCCACAGCCCATTTTCATTTACTGTCCCAAAAATCTTTCTAAGAATTTTTCTCTCAAAAATACCAAGAAGTCTTTCATCACTTTGAGATAGGGTCCACGTTTCAGCTCCATATATCAAAACCGGTCTGATTAAGGTCTTGTATATATTGAGCTTTTACTGCACGTTTTATATTTTTATTTTTTAAATAATGTTTATGGAGACCGTGAACAGTTCTGTTTGCTATTGCTTTGCTATATGCGTCTTTTTATTTCATCGCTTGTCGTGTTTATTGAGTTTACTAGCGATCCAAGATATGTGAATTCCTTGACTTGCTCAAAGGTGTGATTGTTAATTTGAATTCTCTGTTGGATATTTCGGGAGCAACATATATTTGGTTTTTTCCTCGTTTACCACAAGTCCTAATTCACTTGCCGCGTCCGCAAGCCTTGTAAAACACTGCACCATGTCTCTCATACTTCCGCCCACTATAACTATATCGTCAGCGAATGCGAGAATTTGCGTCGATCTATTAAAAATAGTTCCATTCATTCTAATGTTTAATTGTCTGACTGCCTTTTACAAGGCAATATTAAAGAGGAGACACGCCAGCGCGTCTCCCTGTCTTAGACCATTATCAACGTCAAAGAACGTAGAGTTTTCTCCTTGAATTCTAACGCACGAGCTTACGTTTTGCATTGTTAGTTGGGTCAACTTAACTAACTTAGGTGGGATCCCAAAGTATATCATTGCATTATATAATGCACTTCTTTTAACACTGTCATAGGCTTCTTTGAAGTCGACGAAGAGATGGTGGGTATCTAGTATCTATGTTATATTCTAGTAACTTTTCTAGAATCTGCCTATATGCTTGAATTTGATGTATAGGTGACTTTCCAGCAGTAAATCCGCATTGGTATTGACCTACAATGTCCTTTGTAAAATGTTTAAGTCTTTCAAACAATACATTGCCGGAGATAGGTAGGTACTGTCCTCTTATTTCGCTATTCTCTGTGAGTCCCGCATTAATTTTAAAATCTTGTCTGAGTTTTCAATCAAGAGTACCACCGTGATTTAAGCCCTCATTTCTTGCGGTACTGCTCACATATAGTTCTATCAGATTCTTCTTCGTGATGTGTCTATTTGTGACGAATGTTGGCGATCATCATTTTTTTTATTTATTAAACACCAATAAGATGCTTAAGAACATTACAATCTGATCAAATAATTTGATCAATGAGCAACTTATTTCTAACCTAAATTACTACTAAAAACTTAAGACTAAGGACAAACTCAATAGTACCCCTTAGGTTCTGTTAATATATTGCACAAATGTTAACTTGTATCATCACTTGCACCGTGCACTATTTTTCACTTAACTAACTCGAAGGGTGTCTTCCTCTTGAGTCTTCAAGCTAGATCCGTGTTGTCGAGGAGCTGGATGGCTTTAACATTGACGTGTTGAAGAAGTCGTTGTTCGTGACTCTTGGCAAATTTTTCTATGATCTTGTTAACAGTATCCATGTCTAGGTCCCTATGAAGGTCACTGTTCCTATAGTACCATGGAGCGTTGATAATGCTCCTTAGCACTTTGTTTTGGAATCGTTGAATGATGTTTAAATTAGTATTACTATAGCGCAGCCCCATAGCTGGATGCCATATGTCCATATAGGTTTTATAATCTGTTTATACAAAAGTATTTTATTGTAGATCGAGAGAGTGGATTGTCTTCCCAATAGCCAATAATGAATTTTTTTATATTTCATGTTAAGCTGTTCTCGTTTCTTTTTTAGAGATGTTGAAAAAGTATCTATTCGTTACAAAGTACTCGTTACTTACGAATACCGAAAGTAACGATTACTGTACAGAGAGGCAAATCGTTACTTTGATTACTCTGATGACTTCGTACCAATCGTATCAGAGCGAGTAACGACTATTGTATCTACTTTGATTACTTTGATTACTCTGATTACTTCGTACCAATCGTATCAGAGCGAGTAACGACTATTATATCTACTTAGATTACTTTGATTAATCTGATTAATTGATTACTTTCACCAGTACCAGTACACTTGATTACTTTCTACCAATCGTATCTCAGCGAGTAACGGACGGGACCGGTATTTTACGAGTGTTATCGAATATCGTTATCGGTATGAAGCGTTTTAAGAGTGTGAGGACCTACTGAGAAATACGATTCTCGATATGATTACCGGTACTCAAATACAAAAGTAATCATAGTAATCAAATCATTTTTATCCCTTAAAGAGATCGGTGAAGGTCTTTGTTATATCGGAATACCTATACAAAATACCTACCTACTGAGAAATACGATTCTCGATATGATTACCGGTACTCAAATATAAAAGTAACAAAAGTAATCATAGTAATCAAAGTAACGAATACTGTAAATGATTACTTTATACAAAAGTAACGATTTGTAACGAATACTCGAAAGTAACTATAATCAACATCACTAAGTGTAATACCCAAATATTTTGCGGTATAGGTGTATGGTATCTGAGTATTATTTACATTAAGAGGAATGTATTGTTTTTTCTGGTTTGTAAAATGTATATGCACTAACTTCATTTCGTTTAATTTAATACGCCAGCGTTTAGTCCACTTGTTAAGTCTGTTAACAGAGATTTGTAGTTTTCTTGCTGCTTCTTCATGGTCTTCACCTACGGCTAAGACGGCAGTGTCATCAGCAAAGGTAGCTATTGTTTTATGATCTACTTCAGGGATGTCACTAGTGTATAATAGGTAAAGGATCGGTCCTATCACACTACCTTATGGTACACCTGCATTGATTTCCTTTAGTTCCGAGTAGGCTTCTTCTTGCTTAACCCTAAAAACTCTCTCTGATATATAAGATTCCGATAATTCTGTG
The DNA here is from genome assembly GCF_917563875.1 of Diabrotica virgifera virgifera. Lineage (NCBI taxonomy): Eukaryota > Metazoa > Arthropoda > Insecta > Coleoptera > Chrysomelidae > Diabrotica > Diabrotica virgifera. The sequence goes on along the minus strand of NC_065448.1, from coordinate 33,351,807 downwards.
TATTGTCTTGGCAAAATCCTGCTTGATTTGTATTTAAGTTAAGAAGAATTTTGCCAAGACAGTACACAGAATTATTGAAATCTTATATATCAGAGATTGATCTTATATATCAGAATGGCGATCATCCTGGCAATCTTTATCTTATCTGCAGTAGCGCGTCAGTACCGCTCGGTTCATCATTTTTCTGAGGACTTAATTGTGACCCCGTCAGTCCATAGGATTTCAAGTATTCTCTGATATCTTCTTCTTCAAGTGCCGTCTCCTAATCGGAGGTTGGATATCATCATCACTATCTTTACTCTATCCACCGCTGCTCTAAAGAGTTCTATAGAACTGCATCTAAACCAGTCCCTTAAATTCTTTAACCATGACACTCTCGCTTTACCCATTTCTCGCAGTACTTCCGTGTTCGTTTTCCTCTGTGTCCATTCTCTGATATTCTTCTTCTTAAAGTTCCCTCTCCTATCGGAGGTTGGATATCATAATGGCTATGGTCACTTTGTTGGCTGCTGCTCTGAATAGTTGTAATGAACTACAGTTAAACCATTCTCTAAGGTTCCTCAGCCAGGAGATGCGTCTTCTTCCTATGCCTCTTCTTCCTTGGATCCTTCCTTGCATAATAATTCTCAGCAACTCATATTTTTCTCCTCTGGTAATGTGACCCAAATATTCCAGTTTTCTAGTTTTTATACTTTTCATAATTTCTAACTCCTTATTTAAACGTCGTAGCACTTCAACATTGGTAATCCTTTGAACCCACTGAATTTTCAATATTCTTCTGTAACACCACATTTCGAACGCTTCTATTCTTCTTATGTGTTGTCTCTTCAATGTCCAAGCTTCCATTCCGTATAGCAATATAGAAAATATGTAGCATCTTAGAGCCCTCAATCTGAGAGGCAACTGAAGGTCTTTGTTTGTAAGCAGTGTCTTCATTTTTATAAATGCTTGCCTTGCAGTTTCAATTCGGACTTTAATTTCTTTGCTTTGGTCATTTTTGTCATCAACCCAGGTTCCCAGATATTTGTATGTCTTAACTTTTTCTATTTGGGTTTGCTCTATCATTAACCTTTCATTTCCATGTTCTGTTTTTGAGACAATCATAAATTTAGTTTTTTTCTTGTTTATTTTTAGTCCGTATCGAATGCAATAATCGTTAATTCTATTTAGCAATTCTTGTAGTGATTCCAGGGTATCTGCCATTATAACGGTGTCATCAGCGAATCTTATGTTATTTACTATTGTTCCGTTTATAGAGATTCCATCACTTAACTCCGCTATCGCTTCCTGAAATATGGCTTCACTGTACAGGTTAAACAGTAGCGGCGACAGAACACAACCCTGTCTTACTCCTCTCTTTATATCAATATTCTCGGACTCCTGTTCTTCTATCTTTATATTGGCCTTTTGATTCCAATACAGATTGATGATAATTCGTAAATCTCGTCTGTCTATATCTCTGTTTTTCAATAATTCTATTAGTTTTTCATGTCGGACCCTGTCGAACGCTTTTTCGAAGTCGATGAAACAGGAATAAATATCCAGGTTCATATCTAAGCATCTTTGAGAGAGGACATTAAACGCGAACAATGCCTCTCTTGTTCCAAGTCCTTTGCGGAACCCAAATTGGGTATCATCCATATCATATTCTAGCTTTCTGTATAATCTTCCATGAATCACCTTTAGAAATATTCTCTGATATAGTCACATCTTAAATACTATCAATTTTCTGCACATATCTTTGTCTAGGTCCTCGAAGGTCCACCTGGTTGAAGGTGGATTTAGGTATCTCTTGGTTGTTGGTACATTCTTCATTTATTATCCGATATATCATCATATTCCAGTCATTTAAATTTTAAACTACTGCGTTAACCTTTTAAATTTTCTTGCCTGGGCCAGGTCCCAATCCATCGTTGGCTAAAGCATTTCGACAGTGAAGCAATTTCAAGTTAGCCACCTACCCCGCTAAGCTATCTAACCCACTACTTAATAAATAAAGTAGGCAATTTGTTTAAGTTACAAATACAGAACGACGACACTGCCAAAAGTGACTTATTGTAAATAAACATTCAAACTTTGACACTTTATGATAATAATTTTTCTACTGTCACTTTTTGTGCTATTATTTTTATCTGTAAGATGAGTGCTGAAGAAGTAAATGAAGTTAAAGATATACAAAATAATACAAATGGCGAAGAAATGCCGAGCGAAGAGAAAAGAGAACCAGAAGATCATGAAATATTAGAATCTGATACTCAACCAGAACAAATTCAGACTCTTCCTGTTATTGAAGAAACAAAAGAAGGATCAGATTCTGATGATGAACCACCGCAAACACAGCCAATATCTGACGATGAAGAAGAAAAAGAAGCAGTAGCGTCTGATATTGAACCGGAAGAGCGGCTGTCAAAAGCCAGTGATGAGCTAGTGGGAGAGGAAGAGTATTCTAAGTTTATTACTGAAGACGACGATGTTTTACCGGAAGGCGACTTTTTTGCTGTAGAAAGTCCAGCATTAATTACCATAACAGAAGGCGAAGAACGGGAAGAATTTGTCTTAGGAAAAATATTTGGGCTAACGGAGCCTCAGAAAAATAAAGCTGAAGAAGGTCCGATCGATGTCGAAGAAAAAATTACTGTCGAAGAAGCTGAAGGTGAAGGTGAAAAAAAACCTCAAATGGAAGAAAAATTAGAGGCAAAGAAAGAAGAAAAAGAAAAAAAAGAAAATAAACGCAAATCGACAAAAGTAGATTTAAGAGGATTGACTTATTTACGTAAAAGAAATTCCCAAACTAGTATTTTGTCTGCGGTATCCATATACAAGCATGGACTCCTTGAATACACCAAGACACCTGTACAGGATGTTGATGATACGTTTTCTAGATTTAGTGTGGATGTACGAGATTTTAACATTAGACTTGGTGGTTCAATTGCTACAATGCTTGATGAGTATGAGGATCTGTGGTCTTCCGAAGAAAGTCTGGATGAAGAAATAGAAGAGGAACTGGAACTAGAAGATACTTCTATACTGCGACCGTTTTTATATGAAAAGCATGCTGAAATGTTACGACAGATCACCAATAACAGAATCATCAATACTTTACTCCAAAGAAGAGTTGCCATGTACTACCGCAAAAAACATATGGATTATGCTCTTCAAGAAACTGATCAACACGTTGATAACGTCTATAGCTACAATAAACGTTTAGATGAGTACTCTGACGTATTAGAGAACAAAAGTAATAAGACAAATTTAATAAACTCACAAATTGAAGCACTGAAGAACACTAAAGAAAAAATGAAAGAACAGCTCCAGATAGGGTTTACAAATCTACAAAATAGGGAACGTGATATAGGTACAGGATTAATATATTCAAAAACAGGAACCGAAATTTCTGACAAGCTGATTAATCAACAATTAAACAGACAAAAAATTGGTCTAATGGAAGTTTCAGCTATGCGGTTAAAATCTCTGCAAATAAAATCTATGGTTAAGGAAAAAGAATCGGCCATACAAGTTTTGGATAGAGTGGATGCAGACCATCATTTAAATTATTACGAAAAACTAAAAGAAGAAAACAAAATGTTTTCAGACAAAATTGAAGAAAAAGACGTCGAGCTAACTACGCTGAGAATACGGTGTAATGAAAATATTCAAATCTTGGCCCATCTTCGTGAAAAAATTGCAGCTTTGGACAGCGATATTGAATACTTGAAAGAAACAGACCAAAAAAATGTTGAATTTTTGACTGACATGCGAAGGTCCCTTAACAACACCAAAAAAGAAAGAGATCTATATCGCTCTCTCTTAGTCAAGATGCAAGAGGATTCTGGTCTTTTGAAAGAAAGAGAACTGTTAAAAGACATGGAAAACTCAATAGAGGAAGCACAAAAATTGAGAAACACATTACAGAGCTTGAAAAATGCATGTGGTTCCAACATTAAAAAAATTAGATGCATTCGTAAGCGTATTGAAGAGCGTATGGATAGACCTAAACACAGTGTTAGCTATCCTCCATCGAAAAAGAGTTATATGTCTACGAAAATAACCCAAGACAAAACCAACCCACAAGTTTTTGTACCCATTTTACCAAAGAAAGCAATGGATCATCTAGCACAAGATTTTCAACCAACAGTAAGACGAATTATTGTTAATAGATGACGAGGTCAATATTTTGTTTATATTTATGTATAATAAAAAGTATATTTTTAATTCCTAATATTATTATTTTCGGCCAATTGATGCTTCCAGTCATGACTTACCGCTCAGAAACACTATCGTTAATCCAGGCCAGATTAACCAAACTTAAAAAAGTCCAAAGAAGAATGGAACGGTCACTACGTGGACTGACTCTCAGAGACAGGGTTAGAAACGAGGAAGTCAGGACCAGCGTCACGGATGTTATAGCTCAAGCATTCTCAAGCTATTTTTTTGTCTGCAATATCCATATACAAGCTTGGACTCCTTGAATACACCAAGACACCTGTAGAGGATGTTGATGATGTGTTTCTAGATTTAGTGTGGATGTAAGAGATTTTAATGTTAGACTTGGTGGTTCAATTGCCAAAATGCTTGATGAAGATGAGGATCTATGATCTTACGAAGAAAGTCTGGAAGAAGAAATAGGAGAGGAACTAGAACTAGAAGATACTTCTATACTGCGACTTTTTTATATGAAAAGCATGCTGAAATGTTACGACAGATCACCAACAACAACAACAGAATCATTAATACTTTACTTCAAAGAAGAGTCGCAATGTACTACCGCAAAAAACATATGGATTATGCTCTTCAAGAAACTGATCAACACGTTGATAACGTCTATAATTACAATAAACCTTTAGATGAGTACTCTGACGTATTAGAGAACAAAAGTAATAAGACAAATTTAATAAACTCACAAATTGAAGCACTGAAGAACACTAAAGAAAAAATGAAAGAACAGCTCCAGATAGGGTTTACAAATCTACAAAATAGGGAACGTGATATAGGTACAGGATTAATATATTCAAAAACAGGAACAGAAATTTCTGACAAGCTGATTAATCAACAATTAAACAGACAAAAAATTGGTCTAATGGAAGTTTCAGCTATGCGGTTAAAATCTCTGCAAATAAAATCTATGGTTAAGGAAAAAGAATCGGCCATACAAGTTTTGGATAGAGTGGATGCAGACCATCATTTAAATTATTACGAAAAACTAAAAGAAGAAAACAAAATGTTTTCAGACAAAATTGAAGAAAAAGACGTCGAGCTAACTACGCTGAGAATACGGTGTAATGAAAATATTCAAATCTTGGCCCATCTTCGTGAAAAAATTGCAGCTTTGGACAGCGATATTGAATACTTGAAAGAAACAGACCAAAAAAATGTTGAATTTTTGACTGACATGCGAAGGTCCCTTAACAACACCAAAAAAGAAAGAGATCTATATCGCTCTCTCTTAATCAAGATGCAAGAGGATTCTGGTCTTTTGAAAGAAAGAGAACTGTTAAAAGACATGGAAAACTCAATAGAGGAAGCACAAAAATTGAGAAACACATTACAGAGCTTGAAAAATGCATGTGGTTCCAACATTAAAAAAATTAGATGCATTCGTAAGCGTATTGAAGAGCGTATGGATAGACCTAAACACAGTCTTAGCTATCCTCCATCGAAAAAGAGTTATATGTCTACGAAAATAACCCAAGACAAAACCAAGCCACAAGTTTTTGTACCCATTTTACCAAAGAAAGCAATGGATCATCTAGCACAAGATTTTCAACCAACAGTAAGACGAATTATTGTTAATAGATGACGAGGTCAATATTTTGTTTATATTTATGTATAATAAAAAGTATATTTTTAGTTTCTTATATTATTATTTTCGACCAATGTGTGTTTACAGTCATGACTTATACTCTGGGTTAATTAGCAAAATACAAGGAAAAGTTATTTACCAGCAATTTTATTGCTGAAATCGAATCTTATTATTGTATGTATAAATAATATAGGTATGCAAAGTCCGCAGATAGTGTGCTACTTTTTTATAAACAAAATGGCGCCCGAAAATCCTGTTTTTTTCAATTTTTGCTCTATAACTCCAAAGATTTTAACTTTACACCAAAAACACCCAAATAAAAATTTACCGCAATTAAATTCTGCATAGAGACGTGTTTATTCCGATTAACTTCGACGAAAACTTTCCCCGGAAAAAGCAGGTTTTTCCAACAAAATCTTTAATTTTCAACTAAAATTTTAGATAAGTAATTGTTAATCAATAATTAAATATCTTGGTAATGTAAAAGCTCTTTTTATGTAGGTTATAATTCCAGAAGCCGATGGAAATTGAATGAACAGTTTAGCAACAATTGAATTGTTAATTAAAAATTTACGGTCGCTATAATAACGACAATAATTATGATGCATAAGAATAACTATGATTTTTTCATAAAAAGATACTATGCCTATCTAATGTATTTTACAGAATTAAAATTGGACTATTTAAGCGGCCTCAGGAATATTTTAAAATTATAAACAATTTTTTGGCTTATAAACAAATAGAATATCTCGAAAAATATTAAACTAAATTAAATTGTGAAAACGGCATTCGAAAAACAGCGGTATGACGCTTCTTTCAAAAGAAAAAACGTTTAATTATGACGAGTTGACGAGTGGTTGCTGAGATACAACCGGTCAAAGTTGACCGGAATTTACGGCAAAGATATAAACAATAGAATCATAATTTTCAAACCATCACCTTTTTATTTTTGTCCTCGTTCTCCACACCAATTTTAATATCTTTAAAATACTCATGACATATATTATTATACTAAAAACTATCGATAATACGTGTGAAAATTGCCAAAAATAGCAAAATTCCAATCAAAAATTAGGTTGGAGAAAATGTAACCCTCAAAGTTCAAAATCGGTATACGTTAAAAAAATGCATTTTCTCGGCTTCCCATGGATCAATTTCCTTCATTCTTTTTTTGTTCCCTAATAACTCGAGTAGAGCCATCGAACTAACGTATTATTAAATGTCAAACTTGCTTTTGTTTTGTTATAATAAATTAATTTATTTATAAGAACAGAAAACTACATATTTTTTCCAGTTGTAGGCTTTTTTTTTAGATAAACTTACTACAAGTGTACCTTTTAAAGGTAAAAACATAAATATTCTCATTTGAAAGCTGTATAATTATTTAAACAATTTTTATTTAAACAAATTAAAATTTTGTGTTATAATAAATAAATTAATTTATTATAACAAAACAAAAGCAAGTTTGACATTTAATAATGCGTTAGTTCGATGGCTCTACTCGAGTTACTTGGGAACAAAAAAAGAATGAAGGAAATTGCTCCATGGGAAGCCGAGAAAATGCATTTTTTAACGTATACCTACCGATTTTGAACTTTGATGGTTACATTTTCTCCAACCTAATTTTTGATTGGAATGTTGCTATTTTTGGCAATTTTCACACGTATTATCGATAGTTTTTATTATAATAATTTATGTTACAAGTATTTTAAGGATATGAAAATTGGTGTGGAGAAAGAGGACAAAAATAAAAAGGTGATGGTTTAAAAATTATGATCCTAGTGTTTATATCTTTGCCGTAAATTCTGGTCAACTTTGACCGGTTGTATCTCAGGAACTGCTCATCATAATTAAGCGGATTTTCTTTTAAATGAAGCGTCCTGCCGCTGTTTTTCGAATACCGTTTTTATAATTTAATTTAGTTTAATATTTCCCGAGATATTCTATTTGTTTATAAGCCAAAAAATTCTTTATAATTTTAAAATATTCCTGAGGCCGCCTTAATAGTCCAATTTCAATTCTGTAAAGTACACTAGATAGGTATAGTTTCTTTTTGTGAAAAAATCATAGTTATTCTTATGCATCATAATTATTGTGGTTATTATAGCGACCGTAAATTTTTAATTAACAATTCAATTGTTGCTAAACTGTTTATTCAATTTCCATCGGCTGTTGGAAATATAATCTATATGAATAGGGCTTTTACGTTACCAAGTTATTTAATTATTAGTTAACCTAGTTAATCTAAAAGTTTAGTTGAAAATTAAAGATTTTGTTGGAAAAACCCGCTTTTTCCGGGGAAAGTTTTCGTCTAAGTAAATCGGAAAAAACCCATCTCTATGCAGAATTTAATTGCGCTGCATTTTTATTTGTGTTTTTGGTGTAAAGTTAAAATCTTTGCAGTTATAGAGCAAAAATTGAAAAAACACGATTTTCGTGCGCCATTTTTTTATAAAAAAAGTAGCACACTATCTGCGGACTTTGCATACCTATATTATTATTATATACAATCACAAGATTCGATTCCAGCAATAAAATTGCTGGTAAATAACTTTTCCCAAAAATGGCCTATTCTCCGATAATCAGCCCAGACTATTAGGGCGCTGAAACACTATCGTTAATCCAGACCACAGCAACCAAACTAAGAGAGGCCCAAACAAGACTTTAACGGTCACTATTTGGACTGACTCTCGGAGACAAGGCTTCTTCTTCTTCGCGTGCCATCTCCGCGACGGAGGTTGGCAATAATCATGGCTATTATAATCTTAGATACTGCTGCTCTGAATAGTTCGGTTGATGTGCATCCGTACCATTTCCTCAAGTTACGCAACCATGAGCTTCTTTTCCTTCCTACACTTCTCTTGCCCTGGATTTTCCCCTGTATAATCAATTGAAGTATGTTGTATCTCTCATTAAAAATAATATGTCCCAGGTATTGCAGCTTTCGTGTCTTGATGGTTTCCAATATTTCCAGTCTTTTGTTGACTCTTCTCATGACTTCGTTGTTTGTTATATGTTCGGTCCATGATATCTTCAGAATTCTTCTATACAACCACAGTTCAAATGCTTCCAACTTTTTAGTAGTCGACGCGTTAAGTATCCATGCTTCTATCCCGTAAAGCAGGGTCGAGAGAATATAACACCTTGCCAACCTAACTCTCAAGTCTAATTTCAGTTCTCTTGCACAAAGTACCTTTCTCATTTGATTGCAGGTTGTTCTTGCTTTCTCTATTCGGACTTTGATTTCTTTGGAGTACTCGTTTGTGTGATTAATTATTGTGCCAAGATAGTTGTAGTTTTCAACTTGTTTCAACAATGTGTGTTCATTAATGCGTATGTGTGCTTGCTGTTTATAATATAGATTTTGTATAATTCGAAGGTCATTGTATTGTAATTGTTTTGCTTTGAGGACGTCCATTAGCTGTTTGTGGTGGACTTTATCGAAAGCCTTGTTGTAATCTATGAAACAGACGTACATATCCTGGTTCACATCCAAACATCTCTGGATTAGTACGTTGAATGCAAAGAGAGCTTCACGGGTACCTACGCCTCTACGGAATCCAAATGGGGTTTCTTCAATATCCATATCAAGTGTTTGGTATATGCGTTTATGAACGATCTTTAAAATTATTTTAAGTGTGTGAGACGTCAGGTTTATGGTGCGGTGGTTGGTGCATTCTCTAGCATTTTTCTTTTTTGGGAGACAAATAAATGTTGAGGTCAACCATTCATTGCGTATGTCACCCGACTGATAAATATCATTAAATAGCTTCAAGAGGACATCTATGTACTCATTTTCTAGTATTTTAAGCATATGAATAGGCAGTTGATCTGGCCCCGGGCTTTTTCCGTTGCTGGTGTTCTTTAGTGCATACAATATTTCTTCCTTTGTAATTTCTACACTTGTTTCTCTGTTTTCGAAAGATATGTCTTTCGTCGTCGAAAAACTCTTCCATATATTCTTTCCTTCGTTTAAGCTTTTCGTCAGTCGTTATAATAGTATTTTCATTTTTGTTTAAAAGAGTTGTATTGTGGTTTCTTTTTTGCAGCCCTGCCATTTCTTTAACCTTTTTATGCAGGTTGAATAGATCGTATTTGTTCTGAAGATCTTCTATCTCTTTACATTTTTCCTCATAGTAAGTTTGTTTTGTCTCTCTTATCTTTTTTCTGACTTCATTGTTAATTATTTTGTAATTGTGACTGTCTTTGTTCTTGGCTTGTCTTCGTTGGTCCATCATGCCGAGTATCTCGTCGGTCATCAAGTTGTCTCTCTTTTTTATCGGTTCTTTTAATATCTTTTTGCATGGAACAAGGAGGCAGCTTTTTAGTGTTTCCCATTGTTGGTTTATCTCGTAGGTATCAGTATCTAATTTATCAAAGTTTTCGTATATTTTATGTTGAAGTTTGTTTTTTATATCAATTTCTTTCAGTTTTCTAACATCTATATTTGGAGTTCTTTGGGGTTTTCTAATACGTTTAAGCTTCAGCGTGACATTAGCGATTAGTGGGTTATGATGGTCTGATGTGATATCTGCTTCTGGATATATTTTAACTTTTTGATGATTGATGGTTTGATGGTGTTACGATATCTCTCTTTAATCAGTATATAATCGACTTGGTTTCTTACCACTTTTTCCTGTTTATCTGCTGTTGAGCGCCATGTATATAACCGTCTCAAAGGTAATTTAAAGAACGTGTTTGTGATTATTAGATTTTGTTCTTGGCAGAATTGTATTAGACGATCTCCTCTATCGTTACGTCCCCTAGTCCTTGATCTCCCATTATTGTTCCAGCACTTCCCGTGCCGACTTTTGCATTAAAATCGCCCATAACTACCGTGATTTCACTGCCCTTTGTCATTTTCAATGCATCTTCAATTTGTTGGTAGAATGTTTCTACTTCATCTTCTGTTGCCTCGGTCGTTAGCGCATATACTTGGATCAAATTTAGTTTCGTGTGTGATGTCCTTATTTGTAGTAGCATCATTCTTTCTGAGATTGGGACAAAACCCTAGACAAGGTTAGAAACGAGGAAATCAAAAGAAGGACAGGCGTCACAGCTGTCGTAGAGCGAATAGGCTAAAGTGGAATTGAACGGGTCATGTAGCCAGAATGAAGGAAGGAAAGTGAGATCAAAAATTACAGTGTGGAGACCACGAGCAGACATAAGAACTAGAGGTGGACCACCTACACGATGCATGGAAGGTGTGGAGACGACAAGCACACCGAAGAAGTAAAAGTAGACCACCTACACGATGGACAGATGATCTCAAAAGGGTTGCTAGGAATTGGTTGCTGGAAGCCCGAGACCAACAGAACTGGAAGAAATTAGGGAAGGCATACGTTCAACTTTGGATGCAGATGTTTGTAAAGGCCAGACAGAGCTTGAAAAATACATGTGGCTCCAATATAAAAAAATTAGATGCATTCTTAAGCGTATTGACCAATGAGGTTAAGTATCTAGGGGTAACCCTGGATTCGAAACTCAATTGGAATACTCATATTACCAATATAACCAATAGGGCTAAGCGATTCTTCTGGAACTGCAGACGAGTTGTAGGTAAATTCTGGGGATTGAAACCAAAGGTGATATTTTGGTTGTACACATCAGTGATACGACCGACAGTCACTTATGGGTCAGTACTCTGGTGGAGAAAAACGGCTTTGTAATCTTGTGCGACCACTCTCACCACCCTACAAAGGTAAGCGCTTCTAAATATAACAGAAGCCTTGAATAGTACAGGAATGGCTTCATTAGAGGCTATCACAGGTCTTCCTCCGCTGGAATTATATATTTCGGCGGTAGCCTTTATGACCATCCTGAGACCCAAAGCAAACAATACTTGGAGGCCAAATTATGTATAGAATAGCCACACAAACATTACTGGGACTATACTTGAGGAATTCATCTTTATGATGAACTCAGATATGATGACACCAAAACTAATCTCCACTGAGAAGATTAACACAATTATACCATCTAGAGAACAAAAAGTCCCAAATATTAATGGGGACTTAATATGGTTCACTGATGGATCTAAAACTGACCATAGTACTGTATCAGGAGTCTTTGGGCAAACATGTAACTATAATAAATCTTACAACCTAGGTCAACATACAACGGTGTTCCAGGCTGAAGTTTTTGCTTTGGTGGCCTGCATTGATGAAATCATTGATGAAGACCCTAAAGCTAAGAGAATCAACATTTACACAGATAGCCAATCGGCTATTCTGGCTGTAAAGAACCCTCTCACCAAATCAAAACTGGTGAGAAACTGCAAAGATCTCCTCAATAACCTGGCATGCCGGGCATGCCATTTGCAAGCCATAACGGATGCTGCTTGCAAATCGTAGAAGCCTCGGAGGTGTTACCAGAGAAGGTTCCCATTGTTTTTAGTCTGGTAGGATGTAGAATAACATTTTTGGATGTTGTTTTATGTGCTATTAGATTGAAACCTTAGGTTTTTGATAGCAGTTGCCGCTAGGGCATCCCTGCCATTTCGTTCGTTGCAATCCGTGACTGCACGCCGGGGTTTGTCCTAGTTGGATCAGAGAGAGCAGCATATGTGCCTCCTGATGAGAGACTAATAAGTTTCGAAACCGGTAGAGGTGTTGATTGAACTGGAATAATGATGCGGCTATAGTTTCGCGTTGCAACGAAATTGAAAATGGATATTGATTTGTGATTTACATGTTTACTCCGATTGGAGTACGAAGGGAACCATTCTCGTTGGAACTTTACCGCGCTGAGCAAATGGGACGTAAATTATAAATTGTAAAATTCCCTCATCTTCCTTAGTCTCAGCCTCCGTTATGGGTTGCAAATTGTAGAAGCCTCGGAGGTGTTACCAGAGAAGGTTCCCATTGTTTTCAGTCTGGTACACCGAGAGAAAAAATTCTTGTCATAAAGAAACTTTATTAATATTTAAGAAAGATCGACTTGGCATATTGCCTAAGAAATATATCTTTGTATGTAAGATATAATTTTCTAAAATATTTCAAATAAATTCTACTATAGCCAAAGAAATATATCTTAAACATGATTGAACTATCACTTTCTGGCAAATTTCAAACCCATTTATCAGAAAGAAATTACACTTGATGTTAATTAATTTTATTAGTCATAAAAATATATTTTCTACACATTAGAAAACTATTCTTTTTGAGCAATAATATTTCTTAGTAAGGAATATTATTATTTTACTATTAATAATTAATTTATTTAATGTTAAGAAATATATTTCGCAGAGATAAACGTATATTTAGAGTTAAGTTAATATTTCTTGAAAATAAAGTGATATTTCATACGGCGAAATAAATCATTGTGTTAAGGTAAAATGATTATTTATTAATAAAACAAGATATAAAACGTTATTATTACATACAAATATTTTCTCCACTCTTAAACCACTGGCTTCTACACAACAATAAAAGGATGGAGAGGCAAATCCAACTTCCTCAAATTTTCCTTCTTTTGTTAATAGCACTTTGTATATCAGCAATTCACTAAAACAAAATCGTTATGTAGAAAGAGTAAACTTACTTTAATAAAAATTTTTTTATAAAGATATATACCTCGTCCAAATTTACATTTGTTTCATATCTTCCGGTAGCGCAACATAATACAAAATGAGTAAAATTAGTAGTTTTTGCAAAATTTCAAAGTTTGACTGTTTGGTACAATTTAATCATACGACCTTTAGAGATGGTATAGTTTAATTTATTTACAATAGTATATTTAAAATCCAAGCATATAAGATAAATTTTGATATTTAAGTGGAATTCGGCGGCGCAGCTTCGTCAAAACCGCAGGCCTGCGCCTGCATTGTGAAAGACTACCACTTATTGATTTTAATCCTATTGATTGTGAGATTCCAAAAGTTGACAATCGTATTCTTAGCAAGCACCAATAATTGTACTTGCTTGAGATATCAGAAGTCATCAAGTCAGGACATTGTTCAGAAGACTTTGTAGTGGGTACGTGATCCTATCCCAACGTCACATTCAAGATGGCTTACTACTGCAAACCGATTTTTGCGTTTCCACATCAGTGTGTAACCCTTCTGAAAATCGGAGAAAGATTCTCACATCCATTCTCAAATGTTTTTTCAAAAATAAACCACAAATTCACAGATGGGCCTATACATGATTACAAAATCATTGAATATTCAATGTACTTACCAGAAGAGCTTCTTCAAGTTGTTGATCCCGTTTTACAACGGAATGCTAACTTTGCCCATCCCGAAAATTTACTTTTGGCTATGGTAACTGATGACAGAAACCATATCCGAGAGCTGGGCTTTAAGCGTGTCATGAAGGAAAGGCAAGCAATATTTGAAAGTGACTCTATCAGAATATTTAAACCACCAAACTTAAACTTTGAAGCTAAATAGTATTACGAAATATTATCAAATGGAACACCACTACACTGACTTCCCTCTACTGCTAAGAACATTGACTAATGTAGAGGTAAAACAATATATGTGAGCAATGACTTCAAGCCTGTTATGAGTGTAGATACTTTGCCATGCCATACACAGGCAGTTGAAAGATGCGTTAAGCTAGTGACCATAGCTTCAAGTAAAGTGTGTGGACACAGTTCCAGAGACGGCTATATTAGAACCACATTATTGCACCGCTCAGCGATGCCAACGATTAAAATCAACAAAAACTGGTAGTCTTTTACAATCAGGTAGGGCCTTTCCAATCGGTCCGGATAACCTATATTGCCTGTTGTATTTCCATCTAAGTGTTGGAAAAGGTGGCGGAATGGCAGTTCGTTGTAATGGAGAAGACAAATACTCCAGTGTAGAGGTCTTCCCACATGTATCTCTATTTGTGGCTGTGCGAGCTTCGCTGACATTCGTCACTTTCGCCTCGCCTCTCGGTAGTCTGCTGTTTTTGACGAAGCTGCGCGACCTAATTCCACTTGAATATCAAAATGTATCTAAGATGCTTGGATTTTAAATATATTATTGTAATTGAATTAAACTATAGCATATCTAAAAGTCGTATGATTAAATTGTACTAATCAGTCAAACTTTGAAATTTTGCAAAAACTACTAATTTTACTCATTTTGTATTACGTTGCGCGACCGGAAGATATGAAACAAATGTATAATAAGTGCATTTATATTGATTTTACATACTTTTAGTAGTTAATTCATGGTATAGGAACGCTATTAAAACCATCTGGCCTGTTTAAAAAAAATTTGAAAAATTAAGGTTTTTCACAATTTTTGCTAACTTCGATGGCATTGCGCGACCGGAAGACAAATTAATAAAAAAATAATAATTAGCGCTTTTTTCAAGTCTATACCAATGGCAACTTTTGCGCACTATAGCGATCTGAAATAAGAAAAAAAGTTTTTTTCGAACCACCCTAATGGACGGGGTAACAGAAGATGCCGAGAAGATCGGAGTCGGCAACTGGAAAATGTAAGCAAGGGACAGAACAGAATGGCGTAGAATGCTTGAGACCCTCTAAGGGCTTTAGCACCAAGATGATGATGATCTTCTGAATTTAGAACACGTTCAGGGGGATTAGCAGGAGCTTTTTCTAAACTCGATAAACATTTCACCTCTTTAGACGGTATTACTAGTTTAATTTCTTAAAATTTTCTCACTCCAGGTACAAATCCTTTAAAAACCAATTTTTGAAAATATCTCTGGTGAACCATGCCCTATTAGAGTTATAATATGAAGCGGGCAGATAATGTCTTTTGATAATTATATCTTTGGCAACACTAGGTTTACGAGATTTACCAACAATAATTATTATTAAAGTAGTCAATCCATGCGATTCATCGGCGTTAGCACAAAGCAGTACTGAGATGTTTCCTTTTGGTTTTTCCTTGTAGAATTCGATTTTTCATATATTTTTGCATTCAATTCTTTTAACATTTGATCTGATTTCTTGTCCGTTATATCCGAAGTCGGTTAAATAGAGGTCCGTTCTATCGAGGTTTTACTGTATTTTATATTTAATTGGACTGAAGACTTTATACCCCTGACTTTAATCTTTAAATATTTAATCTAGGAAAATATCAACCCCCAAAGTTCTTTAAGACCTTTATTTTTTTATCTACTAGGTGTGATCGCTTCCACTTTTTAGCATTCGCCGATAATCATTTCTGGTTAAATCAAATAAACCGAACCCACGAAATTCATTTGATTGACGTCTGATTGACAGTCGATAAGAGCAGGTTACATTGCACCCCTATACTTCTTTATTTAGCCAAGTAATGGCACTGCAAATAAAGGGACAGATGCCCCATTCATTTCGATAGATATCAAGTATTTTACTTCGATTATTGGTTGTAATAGCGCATGTAATATTGTACAGGGTAGAGCGGAAAAATTAAAAATATGTTACATGATTTTAATTAATCCTTAACTACTGACATGGATGTTTCAGGACGTAGACTCTGATATACGGTATGTCATGACATACGGTATGTCATACCGTTGCCTATTCTCCTTTGTCTTCAATATGAATTTGTCTTATAATAATAGTCTACCGTTTTATACCACTGTGGCTTTCGGAGTGTAGCAGGGTAGTCTGCTATATCTAGGGCCTACGGTATACAAGGAAGGTAACAGGGCCAGTGCTACGCTTCAACCGCCTATTATTAGCCCTGGTTTTACCCAAGGTACTCATTTTATTCAGGCTGAGTCGAGCTGGGGCCTATCTTCTTCTTCTTGTGCCACTCCTATCGGAGATTGGAAATCATCAAGGCTACCCTGACTTTGTTTACAGCTGACCTAAAAAGTTCATTAGTGGTGCAGCCAAACCACTCTCTCAAATTCCGCATCCACGACATTCTTCTACGGCCTGGATTCCGTTTTCCTTCTATTTTTCCTTGCATTATATTTTGAAGTAATGCGTATTTATGACCTCTCATCAGGTGACCCAAATACTCGAATTTTCTTCGTTTTATCGTTAATAAAATTTCTGTGTCTCTTCCTATCCTTCGTATTACTTCAAGATTTGTGATTCTTTCAACCCAACTTATCTTCAGCATTCGACGGTAGCACCACATCTCGAAACTTTCAATATTTTTTACGTTGTTCTGTTTGAGAGTCCAGGCCTCTACACCGTATAATAGCGTGTTAAATACGTAGCCACTTAGCATTCTTAATCGTAGAGGGATGCTTATATCTCTGTTGCAGATGAATTTTCTCATATTTATGAAGGTGGCCCTGGCAATTTCGATACGTCTTTTTATTTCATTGTTTTGGTCTCCAGTTTCGTTTATTAAAGTTCCCAAGTATTTATAACTTGATACTTTTTCAATTTGAATGCCGTTTATACTAATATGTGCTGGTTGTGTCATGATTTTACTGAAGACCATATACTTGGTTTTTTTGATATTAATGTTTATGCCATAATTGTTGCAAGCAATATTTATGTTTGTAAGTAATCGTTGTAATTCTTCTACTGTTCTTGCAACTAGTACAGTGTCGTCTGCGTATCGAATATTATTTACAACCTCTCCATTGATTACGATTCCTTCATTTGCTTGCAAAAGGGCTTCCTGACAGATGCTTTCACTATATACATTAAATAGCAGTGGTGACAAAATGCATCCCTGTCTTACTCCTCTACGTATTTCCATTGCTTTTGATATCTCGTTTTCTATTTTGATGTTAGCTTTCTGATTCCAATATAAGTTGAGAATTATTCGCAGATCTTTATTATCTATGTCTTTTCTTTCAAGAATGTCTCTTAGCCTATCGTGGCGTACTCTGTCAAACGCTTTTTCAAAATCGATAAAACATGCATGTACTTCTTGATTAACGTCTAGGCATCTTTGTGTAAGAACATTCAAACCGAAGAGAGCTTCTCGAGTACCTAGTCCTTTTCTGAACCCCATCTGTGTATTACTAATATCTGACTCCAACTTTTGATAAACTCGGTTGTGGATGATTTTTAGAAATATCTTTAGTAGATGGCTCATTAAAGATATTGTTCGATGTTCTGAACATTCTTTTGCATTGGATTTCTTTGGCAGTGTAACGAATGTAGACAGCAGCCACTCTTGAGGTGTAATACCAGTATTGTATACTGTGTTAAATAAGTGCAATATTATACCTATTGATTCATCATTCAAGAGCTTTAGTAATTCAGTAGGAACCTCATCGGGTCCATTTGCCTATAAACATTTTAAAAATGTCTAGTTGTTCTTGCCGGCGCAGTGGTGAATTTCGCCGAAAACCTGGCCAAAATGTAAAAATCTAAGTTTATATGTATACCCTGAGAAATTTTATATGAACCTTGCTCTGTAGGTTTTTGAGAATCATAAATGGCCGTTAAAGGTAGAACAATACAAGCAGATCATGCATGGGCGTCCATCTAAAAATTTTTTAGAGGAGGGGCCAGACGTGAAGATGTTACACATTACATTTTGTATACTTTGGATGGCAATATATTATAGTTTAAAGCAACAGAAAAGCTAGGGGGGCAGTGGCCATGCCCATGGGCATGGGCGCCTATGAGATCATATATTTATATTAGTGTTAAGTTGTGATTGAACGACAGCGGACCAAATACAAATTAAGTGTGTTATACAATAATATTGGGGCATTGTTTGGTTTTCATTTAGAACTATAGACGTGTATTATTTTGTTAGTTTATAGTGGATGCTATGTCTGGAGGTATTTGGAGTATTTTAATAAACTTTTAAGTCTGTATTTTTTTTTCGCAAAATAGACTTTATTTACAACATGTTTGCAAATTGGCAAGAATTTTCAATCGTTTTAAGTTTTCCAAGATTTAAAAAGAGAAAAGTAAAAAAGTCTACTTTGCTCAGAAAAGATATTTTGCTTAATAAATAGTTCAAAATGTATATAAATATTCCTCAAAAAATCATCTGCAGCCAAATGCATCCTTAGCGGAATTTTTCATTTTAAAAAAATATAACATGCTGGAGAATTTGTACATGAAAAAACTTTAATGTTTTGTTGTCAGAACAAAATATGAAGCATATGATCCAGTAAATTTATAGTTTTTTTACACAAGAACCGCCGTTTTTTGTTATATAATTTTTTTGCTTTCTTCTTCTTTTTCTTAACCTTTAAGTCCTTTTACTCTTATGTATAATCCTATGTTTTTGCTTCCTTACTTTTATATTTTTATTAATAATTGAATCGTTTATTTCAGAAAGGGGTCAAGTGACAAATCTTGACAAAATGAGTTCAAAAAATTATTTTCTTTTCTTAAACAAATTAACAAGATACATCTTTAAAAAATACAACACTTTTTGACAAATACTCTAGGTTGTTAGGTAGAATTTTTATTTTATATAAAGTGATTGTTTGTTGAATGTTAACAGTGTGTAAACTTGATTTTCTCAAAAGTAGATACTTGTCACTTGACCCCTTTTTGGTGGTGTGAGCCAAAAATTTTAATATTTTAAAAATGAAATGCATAAACGAAACTTTGTGTTAAGAAGCCACACATTGATAGGTAATAAATTATTCGGATCCATTATAAGTTGACCTACCTATTTTTGGCTTCTTAATATAAAGTATCGTTTATGCATTTTATTTAAAAAAAAGGCAAAATTTTTGGACTCACACGACCAAAATTATTAAAAAATATAAAAATAAGAAAACCAAAAGATAGACCTATTATACATAAAGGTAAAATGACTTAAAGATTAAAAAAAAAAGAAGAAGAAAGCAACAAAAATAACTAAAACTGCAGTTCTTGTGTAAAAAAAAACTGTAAATTTACTGGATCAGGTGCTTCATATTTTGTTCTTACTTTGTTAACTGACCATAACATTAAAGTCTCTTAATGTAGAAATTCTCCAGCATGTTACAGTTTTTTAAAATGAAGAATTCCGCTAAGTTTGCAACTTGTTGCAGATGATTTCTTGAGGAATATTTATATACATATTGAATTATTTATTAAGCAAAAAAACTTTGCTGACCAAAGCTGACTTTTTTACTTTTCCCATTTTAAAACTTGGTAAACAGAAAACGATTGAAGATTCTTGACATCATTTTGTAAATATGTTGTAAATAAAGTTTATGTTAGGAAAAAGAATCTAAAAAGTATATTGAAATACTCCACTTACCTCAAGAAATAGCATCCACCATAAAATAACAAAATAATACACGTCTATAATTTTAAACGAAAACCTAATAATGCCTCAATTGTATAACACACTTTAATTTTATTCGGTCCGTTTTCGTTCAATCCCAACTTTACACTAATATAAATATGTGATATGCTTGTACTGTTCTACCCTCAACGGCAATTTATGATCCTCTGAAACCTACAGAGATTCATATAAAATTTCTCGGAATATATTAACTTAAATTTTTACATTTTGGCCAGGTTTTTGGCAAAATTCACCACTGTGCGGCGGTAGGATTTGAACTCCGGACCACCGGCACGCGAGCCAAGCACGGTACCACTTAGCTACGCCGGCCCAATTTGTCTTATATCACTATCTTATATCATTTGTTTTTTTTTACATCAACTGCGGAATGCCAAATCAGCCAAAAAATTGTACTATCAAAATCGTCTCAGAAGCTCTAAAAGTGTTGCAAAAGAAAATTGGACCATAATGAACGATATTCGAAATAAAATACAGCTCAAACATTTTCCCTTCCAGACCCAGAAAATCTAAATGAATACTTTGTTCATGTGAGTAAAAATATAACATCAACTATTGTGTCACAACAAGATCCCATTTCCTATCTCCCTAATTCAGGAAAGGTCTCGAATTCATTCTTTAAAGAGCGGTTGATAAATCTGAACTGATCCAAACAATCAATAGTATCAAAAGCAAATCTTCCTGTAGTACAGATGGACTATCCATAAAAATTTTCTCAAATCTCCCAGTTGGGAGTCCTTATCTCTCTAATTAATAATCCTTTTGAGAAAGGTAAATTTTCAGAGTGCGTAAAAACGGCCATCATTATTCCTCTTCATAAGGGTGGTGAAAAATCTAATGCCTGCATTTATAGACCTAGTGCATTACTTTCGGTACTCCCCAAAATTATTGAGAGACTCATAAAAGCCCGACTTATGTCCTTTCTGGTTGATAACAACATTCTATCACAAAATCAGTTCGGCTTTTTAAATAATAAATGTACCACCGATGCCATGTTTTCTGTACTACATCAGGTTTATCAAGCATTAAACAATAATCTGCACACTGCCACTGTTTTTTGTGATTATGCCAAAGCTTTTGATTGTGTAAATCACGACATTTTGATAAAAAACTAGATTTCTATGGAATTCGAGGTATTTCTTCGAACTGGTTTCAATCTTACTTGGATAATAGGAAACAACTAGTTAGAGCAAACGATACAGACTCTAGTCTCAAAAATATTGTATGTGGGGTACCACAAGGTTCAGTATTGGGTCCTCTACTTTTCTTTATCTTTATTAAAGACATCACTAGTTTAAAAACAATGGAAAAGTTTTTCATTTTGCTGACGATACCAGTATCACTTGGAGCAACTCAAATATTGCAACTCTTTATGCTACTATAACTTCTGATCTACTCACAATAAAATCCTGGTCCGATTCTAATTTATTCTCTTTTAACGTAAATAAAACAGTAGTATTATCATATAGAGGAGCTCTTCAACCCTTACCTCTTCATAACAGCCAGTATCTTGGTATTTTTTTAAACAGCAACCTTAAATGGTCCCTTCATATCGATGTGTTAAGCAAGAAACTATCCTCAGCTTGCTTTGCAATAAGATCTGTTTCGAAGGAAATGAATTTAGATTCTTCCAAAATAACATATTTTTCTTTGTTCGAGTCCCATCTTCGATATGGTCTTCCTTTTTGGGGTTCTGGTACAGCTGCACAGTCCAATGTTATTTTTAAATTACAAAAAAGAGCAATAAGATATCTGTTTGGCCTCAAAAGAACAACACATTGCAGAAGCTACTTCAAAGATCACAGGATTCTAGAACACTACCTTCTTTATATATTTTAGAAACTCTTTGCTTAATTCGTAATCATCTACACGTCTTTCCAGAAAGACCTAGACATGACTATTCTACCAGAAATTCTATCTTTGACATCTATTTACCGATCCCGTCCAGTAAGTTAGTAAAGAAATATATATTATATTCTGCAAAAAAACTATACAACCATCTCTCTCTACAACTTAAATCTGCAACATCTTTCCCCAAGTTCCGTAAAATGACAAAAGCCTATTTATCTGAAAGACCATATTATTCAATAGCAAAGTTTCTTAACCAATAACTGAGAAATTACAGTATTCTTATGTATAAGTAGAATCTTAATCTATATTTGAGTGTCATATGCAGCAGCTATTAAATTTCTTAAGGTAGATTACTCAATTTGCAATTTTTTTTAATTTTGCAATATATTGTTACTGTTTTTTGTTTCACTTTATTATATTCTATTTATATTGACGATTTATATACTTTTAGTAAATTGTATTTGTTATTGTTTTTATTTATGATTCTTGTAAGCTTTGTCTATAAAATTGTTAAATTTTTCATGACAATAAAGCATATTTCTATTTTATTCTATTCTGATGATTCGTCACACTGCTATAGAATAAAATACTCAACACAAAAATAACATCAACACAACTAATTCACCCTTTGCCATTTTCTCACCCTACTTTTCCCTTCATAAATCATTGACCTTATCTATTTGTCTATTTGCCGCTTGGGTCTTTCCTTCGTTCGTTGGTCTTTTCCAAAATGTTTTACTTCGCTATTCATTTAATTCTTCTTTTTCATACAGGTCCTCTTTCCTTTTTATTTTTCTTTTTCTTTTTATTTTCATTTTATTTTTTCTTACAAATTCAAAATTTTAATCTGCTACATTTAACTTTCTAGCCACTCTAATATTTAACTTTATTCTCATTTTACTATGTTTAACTTTTAATTTTTTCCAAACACAGTTTGTGTCTTGTGCATCCTGCTGACACACTTCTTTTGAATCTTTTGTTCATTTACATAATTATCAACTTCGTTTTAATTTAACAATTCAAATAATTCCATTTTCTTTTCTATGCATAATGTTATAATATTTCCTATATTTTTGACTATAACTAACACATTTTCACATTCCGTCAATTATTTATATTTTCACCTAACAATCTTATATCAGTTACCTCAATTCTCACCAATTTTTTAAATAGTTAGGTAATTTCATACAGAATCAATACCATACTAGACTTATACAACCAACATTACAGTTAACAAATTTACATTTCTATACACACTAAACAACTTCTGTATCTCTTCAACGTTTTAACTTTCACCCCCAAGGCTATATACAAAAATTGTTAACTTTCATTAACCAATAATTCAATCTTACATTTTGTTTTCATTACCATATTTTATTATGACAATAATTTCGATCAAATTTAATTTTATAGTCAAGTTTATAGTAATGGTTGTAATATTTTTTAAAAAATAGTAAATTTAAACTCTAATATTAAAAATTAAAATTCCAACACAATCTTAAACTTAAATTTCCGTAACCACATTGGATCTTGACCTTGGTTAATACCTTAAAAATTGCCTTTCCTGGATTTCAATTTTACTGACATTTGAAGTATTTCAACTTCCTTCTAAATCATTGACAGACTAAACGTAGTTCAATGTAGACCTACCTATTCATAATAAAAAATCTCTTAATTAATGGAGTAGAGCATCATGTACCTAGTACTAATCCGTTGGCATCCAATGTAAGCCAAATTGTTTAACAAATTTTACCATGTAGTTAGAACATACATCTTGACCAGTGTTTGGCATTGTGGCTATTTAGCAAGGACAGAGAGTAAGTAATCGTCACCACACTTTTCAATTTTTAACATTAAAAATTTCACCCTTTTCAATTTTACTAAGTGAGATTACTTACTTTTAGGTTCACTGATGATGGACTGATAAGTCCGAAAACGTTTTGAACGTAATCCGTTTGGATTTTAAAAAAATTTTAGAATTTTTATTAAATATACCAACTACACTAGGGAGTTTTACTTCATGTTAATTTTATTTAACTAGATGGTATACAGCCAAGCTTCGGGTATTATCCCGTTTTATTTTTTTTTTTAATAAAATACTCCTCCAAATAAAATAAACAAGAGGGCGCACACTAGCAACAGCCGACCGACTATTCTCGAACGTTTAGCACAAAAGTTCTTATTTGACTGTTAAGTGAGTAGTCCCACAATGCAAAAATTATCCAGAAATGTTATAACCGCTCTCGTACAACGGAGGAGGAAAACCAAGAAGAGATTCCTAGAGTATTGAGTGCATCCAATTCACAGTGGAAGAAATAAGACGACGGTCAAAAGTAACAGACGTGATCCAGAAGATTGCCATGTTAAAATGGAACTGGGCAGGACACATCGGAAGAATGGAAGACAACCGTTGGACGAAGCAAATTCTTGAATGGCAACCAACGACAAGCAAAAGAAGCAGAGGCAGACCTCAAACAAGATGGACTGATGACTTCAAATGAATGGCTGGTCACGAATGGATGCAAAAAACAACAAACAGAAATGAATCGATACACCTAAAGGTGGCTTCCTTTTGGTGATGGATGAAATAGCTGTTGATGATAAATTCTGAAAAATTCTACAAAATGTATACTAAATTAGATACCTATTGGTAGCACCTATTCTAAATTACTTGATTATTCAAAAAAGCTTTTCGCCTTTTATCGGATGATCTTAGTCAGCTTCAATGAACTTGTCATGCTAATTGGACCATGCAGGTTTCTACAATTAACGATTGTGAATTAGACGAGGCCATGTTTTCGAAAAATATTAAAATACATTCGCACGCCACAAATATTGGACACCAAAACTAGACGAGAATTGAACTATCGACCGATAAACAATCGTCGTGTGTGCGCAAGTCCTAGCTAGCCAACACTGATTAAACTGCCGGCCGATAGTTGGCCGACAAATTAGTTTGAAGGCAATCGGGAAGCCCATCAAACTTTTTTATCGGCCGATACTGAATCGGTGTAATGTTTGTACGCATATGCATTCCTCTCTATCAGTGACGACGCGTGACTTTTTCTAAAGTGTTGCCAAACCCAGATGTAAAAAATCTTGTTTAAGAGAACCTCACAAATATAAGTTTTTGTTAATTTTATCCGGAAAAATGTTAATAGCAGAATAGTAAAAATAGGGTTCTGTCATTAATCCATTTAAAAAGCGTTAGGTACTCAATGAAAATTAAATAAAATGACGACATTCGATCTTGCAATTGGGTATTTCTTTGGCATGTTTTAATCCGATTCATTGCTGAAAAACTTCTTTCAACGAATGCACTTGTAGCCGGAATTATTAAAAATATAATGGGTTCCTGAAATGCATTATCAAGTTCTGAAGACGTTAAATATTGATACAATTCTTGTATATATTTTTTTAATATAATCTGGATCGTTATAAAGAACTGTGAATTTTGTCTGTGTCAAATTTTTGTCCATATAGCTTTACAAATTGATGAAAGGCCATATCTGAAAAATTTTTGCTTTAAATTAGAAAACCTATTTTTAAGTTGGATAATCATAGTGTCAAAAATTATAAAAAAAGTCGTCAACGACACTCATCCATGTTTAATTGCACGCACACTGTAATAGGTAAGTAACCATTGTAACCATTCCAAAAATTGGTAACAAGAATACTAATATCCACAGCACGCTTACGCCTTCGCCTTTCAAAATTTTCAGACACGAGCCGTCTTCGACCGTCCGACCGATAGCCGATGGACCTTCATTTGTATCCACATTTAAAAATCGTAACATTAACCTGCAACCGAGTCGCATAAATTCGCCAATATTTTCGTGCGTCTGGTTGGCTTTTTAGTGAATTACTATTAACACTCATATATTTCTATTAAAAAAAAATAAAATGAAATTATTTCACAGTAGTCATAAAATATTTATTTGCAAGATTTTTAACTGTTACCAATGGTAACAGTGGTTACATGGACGCTTCGCCAGTGCTCTCTATGCCTATACTGATTAAGAAGCCGACCAAACTATCGGCCGATAAAAAGTCTGTAGTCTGCGGGGGCTCTAAACCGTACTAAAACTGCAGCAGTTGGGAGCAAGTACAATTACACACCACTTGAAGTTACATAGATGGTGTTCTAGAAATCTTTTATAGAACACTTTGTTAAACAATTCATTTTATTAAATTAAAAAGTTAATAACATGAAATTTGTCGTTGACATGCATAATATTATTCTCGATAAGGATAAGTAATATATTTCCTACTTACTTTTCATCCAAATTTAAGATACTTAAATGAAATCAATTAAAAGACCGATGGTATCTTCTATAAGTTATAGTGAGTAATACTCGTAATGAATTTAGTAAGACTGTAAGAAGTTTCTACTATATATCACATTGTCTCAATAAACACCTTAATGTAATATGTATAATATGTAATAAAAAGTGTTAAAGAAAGTCCTTATCCAACTGGACCTGGAGCCTTAACAAAGTTAACACATCAGATAAGGATGGAATTGGTATTGCCAATAAAGATTAGAGATTGGGATGTCCTAATTATTTAGCTGTATCTGTGGTTGTAAAAGCAATCGTATTCATTTTTATGCATTTCTCAAATGAAACTTATACTTCTGTTGTAACAATATCCGAATTGGTGTACATTATAGAAAAGATTAGATAACTTTATACAAAATAAACTAAAAAAAAAAAACAGTTTTTATGCACTTTCAGTATATTATCATTCCAACATTTTCGTGGTTGTTCCAATGATCGCATCGCCACTCGACAATTTTCTGAAGCTGTTACTATATTTTCAGAAACTATGTCCAACCTACGGCAAATAATGAAACTGGGTAAAGAAAACCAAACAGCAGAGATAAAAAGGAGAATAACACTCGCATGTGTGACGTTCGGAAAAATTAGCTATATCCTGAAAAACCAGAAATATGCCCAATTCCTCCGCACAAAAGTAGGATAATCAATGTGTTCTACCAGTACTTACATATGGAGAACAGACATGGACCTTCACAAAGAAAATATGGAAAAGATGGCCAAGACTCAAAGGGCAATGGAAAGGCAGATGCTGGGTATCAAGCTAAGTGATAAAAAGAAAAATACATAAATCAGAAATAAAACCAAAGTGAACGACGTAAACAACCATGCAGCTACTCTCAAATGGAAATTTGCAGAACACAACAGGAGACAAAGAGACGGAAGATGACTAAAAAAGTGGGAAGGGCAGACCACAGATGAGATGGTCGGAAAATAAGGGGGAGACCTACGTTCAACATTGAACAAATGAAAGGCAATAGATAGATAAATAGATATATGTCTAATCACTATAGGACACAGAAACATCAGTAACCTTCTATACGCTTACTTTACCTTTTCGTGTCTGGATCCGGCTACAGTTTTTCTGCTAGTGTCGGGCTACGTCTACACCCTTTGTATTTGTGAGCCATAAATTATCGAGGGTGTACCATGATGGGCAAAGTCTGCATAGTCTCAGGTGCTTCACGTTCTGTATTTCCCCACATTCGCAAAGTGCGTCGTTATCTGTCTTGATGCCATTTAATAAGGTTCTGATTTACAGGGGCAACACCTGTACGTATGCGGTTGAGTGTCCGCCAGGTTCTCCAGTCCAGGTTCATTCTATTAGGTCGTTCTGGATGTGGGGGAACAGTTCGGGTGGTTCGACGCTGACATTTCCCATAAACCTTCTCCTCGATTTAAGTCGGTAGGTTCCTGGCGGTTCGTCAAACCCGTATAATTGGTGCCTTTCATCGAAATTTTGCCTGAACTTCTCCACATATTATGAGGCACATCTACGGTCGTCTGGTGATGCGAATCCAGCTGCCCGGTAGAGTAGGGGCAGAGGGGTAGGCTTCATACAACCGGTAATTATTCTACATGTTTAATTTAACGCCGTGGTAACTTGTTGGGCGTGTCTAGATCTACCCCAGACGGGACAAGCATATTCCCCTGTTGATAAACCTAAGGCCTCAGCTGTTGACTTTAAGACCTGGGGGTTTGCACCCCACTTGCTACCTACAAGTTTCCGGAGAAGGTTGTTTCTCGTAGAAACCTTTGGTCTTGTGCTCCGACAGTGGAATTTATACGTTCGTGACCGGTCTAGTATCCCTCCAAGATATTTGGACCTATCAGTATGTTCCAAGCTTTGTCCCTCCCAAGAAACATTCAGTTTTACATGTGCCAGATGGTTGTTGAGATGGAATGCACATACTTGGGTTTTAGTAGGGTTTGGCCTTAATGAGTTTTGTTTGTAGTAAGTAAACATCATGTTTAAAGCCTCTTCCATTGTCGACTCTACTTGTGTGAGTGTTTTCCCCTTTACGGCGATACCAAGGTCGGCAACGTAAACGAAACTCCCAGTCTGGGGGTGCATTGGTTGGTCGTTGGTGTAGATCTTAAATAGGGACGGCGCTAGAACGCTTCCTTGAGGTAGTCCTTCGATACGCTGATCACACACTTATACCAGCAGCGAATGAAATCGAAGGGACTACGATTACCGAATGGGTAAGCCGAATATATTTTATGATCTAGCAGTTCTTTTATCAATCAATCAATATTAATTTTATTTAGTGGTTTATTTCTTGCTAAAAACATAATTTTAAATTTAAACAAAGATTTCTAAGCTCCGCGCGTGTCTATCGACTCTGTAGCTTGTTCGAAAGGCATACATTCGAAATATTTGGGTACATATTTTCAACGATATAGAAACCAAAAATGAATAACCATTTTCAATTTCGTTGCAACACGAAACTACAGCCGCATCATTATTCCAGTTCAATCAGAGAATGCAGCAAGCACCTCTACCGGTTTCGAAACTTATTAGTCTCTCATCAGGAGGCACATATGCTGCTCTCTCTGACCCAACTACGACAAACCCCGGCGTGCAGTCACGGATTGCAACGAACGAAATGGCAGGGATGCCCTAGCGGCAACTGCTATCAAAAAACTAAGTTTTCAATCTAATAGCACATAAAACAACATCCAAAAATGTCATTCTACATCCTACCAGACTGAAAACAATAGGAACCTTCTCTGGTAACACCTCCGAGGCTTCTACAATTTGCAAGCCATAACGGATGCTGAGACTAAGGAAGATGAGGGAATTTTACAATTTATAATTCACGTCCCATCTGCTCAGCGCGGTAAAGTTCCAACGAGACCATTTATGGTCTCATACAATATAGAAACCATTTATTCTTGTCAAAATATTTTTATTTGTACTTTAAGATTTAAATACTATGTATAAAAAGCTTTTTGTTTAATTGTAATTCATTTAGAAGTTTGTTAGAAAAAAATTCAAAGATCACTAATTAAGGCATTTTTTCAACAAACAATTGTAAATATCTGGAAAAGGAAGAATTTTTCGAAAAATTTCCGAGAGAGAGATATTAAAAAAAAACAGGTTTCAACTTTAAAAGAATTAAAAAGGTTTAGTGCGATAGAAAAGAAAAAAAAAGAACATGGCACTTATGAAGTGATGACAAAAGGGAATGCTTCTTATAGATTCGGTTATATTCGATTCGATTCAATTCGTTTCGCAACAATTCTATTCAATTCCATTTATTTTAGTTAGTTTTATTTAATTCTATTTAATTTTATTTAATTTTACTTAATTTTATTTAATTTCATTTTATTTAATTTTATGCAATTTTATTTCATTTTATGTAATTTTAATTAATTTTAATTTAGTTTAACTTTATTTAATCAACACCGATATAGTTGAAACCACACCAAACCCAGTCAATAATAGAAAATTCTGAATCTATATTTAATTCTAGATACAATAGAAAAATGTGTCGCACTATACTTTTCGGAAAAACTGAACAAATCAACCCCTATATGTTTAATACCACCCCGAAGTAAGACAAAAACTGAAAATTCGGAATCTATATTTAGTATAAAAACATAAATATGCCGTTCTAATTTTTCTTTTCGAGAAACTGAACAAATCAACACTTATAGGGTTAAAACCACCCCTAACTCAGTTAATAATATCAAATTCGGGATCTATACTTAGTTCTATAAACTTGTGTCGCATTATTTTTCTTTTAAGAAAATTGAACAACCCACCCCTATAGGATTGAAGCCATCCCGAAACTAGTCAATATTTTAAAATTAGTGTATTTACGTAAAATCAACCTGAAACCAGTCAAACAAGAGATAATTCGGGATCTGTACCTAATTTACTGAGAAAGTTAAAATAAGTGTATAAATATACAGGGTGTAACAAAAATACAGGTCATAAATTAAATCAAATATTCTGGGACCAAAAATAGTTATATTGAACCTAACTTAACTTACCTTAGTTCAAATGTGCACCTAAAAAAAGTTATAGCACTTTGAAGTTACAAAATAAAAATCGATTTTTTTCAATATATCGAAAACTGTCGAGGTTTCTTATTGAAAACGGACATGTGACATTCTTATGATAAGAGCATCTTAAAAAAGAATTATAGTAAAATTTGTGAACCCCATAAAAATTTTATGGGGTTTTGTTCCCTTGAACCCACCAAACTTTTGTGTACGTCCCAATTAAATTATCGTTGTGGCACAACTAGTTAAACACAATGTTTTTAAAACTTTTTTGCCTCTTAGTACTTTTTCGAAAAGTTAGTTTTTTTTTAGATATTTTGAATATTTTGTCAAATCCACCACATATTTGTGTACTGTTACGTACTATTTTAGAGACGGTAATAATATGAAAATTTATTTATAAATTACAGTTTGAGGTATACTTTGAACCATATTAAAAGAGAAGCCATATATCGATAAAAGGTGCCTTAAATACTAAGAGGCAAAAAAGTTTTAATAACACTGTGTTTAACTAATGGTACAGCAATAATAGTTTAATTGGAACGTACACAAACATTTGGGGGGTTTAAAGGCACAAACCCCCCGTAAAATTTTTATGTAAACATATTAAAAATGAAGCCGCATCTCGATTAAAACTGGTTTATCCAAAAAGTACTAAGAGGCAAAAAAGTTTTCAAAACATTGTGTTTAGCTAATGGTACTACAATAATAATTTAATTGGAACGTACATAAAATTTTGGGGGGGTTTAAGAGAACAAAACCCCCTTAAAATTTTTATGGGCTTCCCAAATTTTACTATAATTTATTTTTAGGATGTTCATGCCATAAGAATGCCGCCTGTCCATTTTCATTAAAAAATCTCTAATAGTTTTCGATATATCGGAAAAAATCGATTTTCATTTTGTAACTTCAAAGAGTTGTAACTTTTTTTGTGTGCATATTGGTACTAAGTAAGGTAAGTTAGGTTCAATCGAGCTATTTTTGGTCCCAGAATATGTGATTTAATTTATGACCTGTATTTTTGTTACACCCTGTATATATTACGGTATACCGTAAGGTTACCAATCGCGTCACGATTTTTGAATGACGACAAATACGATTTATGTCCGTTAAAATTCCATACCGATCGATAAGAATTATTCACTTCAAAAAATATTCAGTATATTCCGTTTCTAAGTTACATTTTAGGTCTTTGATGCATCTTTATATGTGTTTAATAGCCAGTATATGCTATGTAGCCACAGGAACAACATAGGGCATTTTAAAGGAGTTTCGCTCTGAAAAAGGTAGTTATTGAATTTGGTAAATAGGTACAGACTTCAAGGTATCTCCTGTCTAGTTGGTTTTTGTAGATATGTTAAGGCGGAGACAGATATCCGCGCCGCGAACTCCGCGCCGTGTGTGCGCCGCGCGTTCGTGGCGCGGTTATTGTTCGTTAAAATTTTTCATTTTGACGATCCAGAGGAAACTTACGAACGTTTAGTAATTGTAGATAATCATGTCTCTGTCCTGTACTTCTACTATATCTTATTTTGGTATTGTTCTGAAACTATTTTCTTGTGTCATCTTATGCAATTTACTATTTTATGTGGAATAAGCCACAGTTTGGGAACATTTCGGGAACTACCTTTTTCGCTTCCCGGCAACACAAATATAATGGTAGGGGAGCCCAAGCGGGGATTTTTGCAGTTACTCGAGCGCGTCAGATTATCATATGGGGAGAAACGTGGTACCCTGCAGATGTACCTCCACCATATATTGGCTCTTAACACAGGGGAGTTCGTTCAGGGGGGCCCGAAAAAAAATCTATCCTTAAAAATACTCGAAATTGTCAGATTAAGATAAGGTAAGTTAAGTACATGCAAAAGAGTCTATATTTCAAAAATATGACGATTTGAGCGGGGCTACGGAAATGGGTGAGTCAAAAAGTTTCACAAAAAAAAGCGAATATTTCGCGAAATGAACGTCAGATTGAAAAACTAAAAACTACGTGTTCAATATTTTTCAAAAATCTATCGAAAAATACCAAACTTGAACCCCAAGGAGAGGGGTGGGGGTAAATTTAAAATTTTAAATACAAATCCCGCGATCTTTCGCAAAATAAACATCATATCGAAAAACTGCAAAATACTTATCAATATTTTTGAAAAATCTATCGAATGGTTCCAAACACGACGCCCCACGGAGGTGAGGTGGGGGGTTACTTTAAAATCTTAAATGGCAGACCCCGTTTCTTATTGCAGATTTGGATTGTTTGTATAAAAATAAACAATTTTTATTTGAAACATTTTTTTGAATTATGGATAGATGGCGCTATAATCGGTAAAAAGATTGTTGGAAATGGAAAATTAAATTACAAAATGGGAAGTCCCCACTAAAATGGAAAATTTTACTTAACTTTTTTGGTTTTACTACCTAATAATCACAACCCAATAGGTCCAATAGTACCTTTTTGGCTTTCCGGTGACCCAATTATAATATATCTGCTTGTTCCAACTCCGTTGCTTCACCAGAAGCGAAGTTAGAAAACTATTGGGTCTTCCAAGTTGTGCGTTACCTTTTTGGCTTTCCGGTGACTCAATTATAATATATCTGCTTGTTGCAACTCAGTTGCTTCACCAGAAGCGAAGTTAGGAAACTATAGGCTCTTCCAAGTTGTGCGTTACCTTTTTCGTTTTCCGGTGACCCAATTATAATATATCTGCGTGTTTTAACTCCGTTGCTTCACCAGAAGTGAAGTTAGAAAACTATTGGGTCTTCCAAATTGTGCGTTACCTTTTTGACTTTCCGATGACCCAATTATAATATATCTGCTTGTTCCAACTCCGTTGCTTCACCAGAAGCGAAGTTAGAAAACTATTGGGCCTTCCAAGTTGTGCGTTACCTTTTTGGCTTTCCGGTGACCCAATTATAATATATCTGCTTGTTCCAACTCAGTTGCTTCACCAGAAGCGAAGTTAGGAAACTATAGGCTCTTCCAAGATGTGCGTTACCTTTTTCGCTTCCCGACGACACAATTGTAACATATATACTTGTTCCAACTCCGTTGCTTCACCAGAAGCGAAGTTAGAAAACTATTGGGTCTTCCAAGTTGTGCGTTACCTTTTTGGCTTTCCGGTGACCCAATTATAATATATATGCTTGTTCCAACTCAGTTGCTTCACCAGAAGCGAAGTTAGGAAACTATAGGCTCTTCCAAGATGTGCGTTACCTTTTTCGCTTCCCGACGACACAATTGTAACATATATACTTGTTCCAACTCCGTTGCTTCACCAGAAGCGAAGTTAGAAAACTATTGGGTCTTCCAAGTTGTGCGTTACCTTTTTGGCTTTCCGGTGACCCAATTATAATATATCTGCTTGTTCCAACTCTGTTGGTTCACCAGAAGCGAAGTTAGAAAACTATTGGGTCTTCCAAGTTGTGCCTTACCTTTTTCGCTTTCCGGTGACATAATTATAATATATCCGCTTGTTTCAACTGCGTTGCTTCACCAGACACGAAGTTAGAAAACTATAGGTTCTCCAAGTCGTGCGTTACCTATTTCGCTTTCCGGTGACACATAATATATATCTGCTTATGAATATTTTTTTGATATTGATAACTATTTCCGAAGTGAAAGGCGAAAGGTCAAATAAACTTGATTTCAAACTCGAATTGTGGCTTATGCCCAAATAAAATAGTAAATCTTGTTTTTAATACACGTTATTTTTAGTACAAAAATGAACTGACATTTTTTAAAAAGGTCCGCATGTACATTTTTTTATTTCATCTTCTATTTCCGTTCAGATCGGATTTAAGTTGTTTCTAAATTATATGGTTCTTTATTGAGGATCCCACAATAATGATTTTCCACGGTAAACATCAATAAGTTAGATATTTCCTACAGTTCCGACCATTCCATTACTAACAAATATTCAACTCATGCGCGCCAAAACCAACAAACCACTCGCAAACCCGTCCAAATACGTATTGCGAACCATCAAAGCGTTTGTTGAAAAACCGACAGAATTTAGATCGTGGTGCGCCGTGTGCGAGCCGTTTGTGCACCACTTGAAAACACGTACTAATCTGACGAACATGCTGCGCGCGAGCGGCTCGCACACCGCGCAGAGCGCATATGTATCTCCGCCTTTATGTTACACCGAACGTAATGCTTCAGTGTTTAATATTAAATGCTCATTTCTTCAATTAGACCATAAATTTATAATTGTCTGCACGAATCCATTAAACTTTATTACCGTAACTTTATGTCAACGCCCATCCTCAAGAAAAACTAATTAACTTAGACAATAAAACGATTAAATATTTTCTTTTGATTGAATATACCCGATCTAACGGCGAATTATAATAGACCTGGATCCCGCGTACCAAAATAAAATTGATTAATAGCAAGCTGAAAATTTGTTAATAGATTCACGGTGTCTAGTCGGACAAACTTTGATGTATGGAAACACCGGAACATAGGAAGTTTTAATTGTAGAACTGGCTGAACAGGTTAAAAATTTGGAACGTCAGGCTACGAAAACGTTCCATGTATTTTGTCAGACAGAACTTCCAATTGATTTTTTAACATTTCATTAAACTCTCATGCAAAAATCAGACTGGTGTTTATCACCAACTGGGCATTTTAATGAGTGGAACACGAAGAACATGTCAAATGACAGGAATCATGTTGGTTAGTAATAGCAGTCTGATTTTTGCATGAGAGTTTAATGAAAGAGTAACAAATCAATTGGATGTTCTGTCCGATAAAATACATGGCACGTTTTTGTAATCTGACGTTCCAAATGTTTACTGTTCCACAATTAAAACTTTCCCTGTTCCAGTGTTCCCGTACATCAAAGTTTGTCCGACTAGACACCGTTAAGCTATTAACAAATTTTCAGCTTGCTATTAATCAACTTTCTTTGGTACGCGGGATCCAGGTCTATAAAGGCAAAAACAATGACTGACGTTCATTTCGTTTTTTGTTTGGTGGGTTTCTTGTAATATCTAGTATTATCATGTCAAACTCGTCACTAATTATATAGAAATGCTTAGCGGTGTAGGTTACCTATTAAATAAACGTGTTACCAAATAAAAATTCATTTTATCTGAATCTGAGGTCACGATTTAATCAAAAAAATTATAATTTTTTCTGGTCTTGTAATGCGTCAAATTCGATATTCTTTCGTAATATAATTTTATGTAAAATATGAGTCTAATATCATTTGAAAGAATGCTATAAATATTTTTTTATAATAGCCCAGTCGGGATAGCATTTGACCTTGCATTAGAAGCTGCCCCAAATTTTATTTTTTTCTAATCTTTAGGGAGGGTCAATATTAGTACAAATTTAAAATCTCGACTAAATTCCTCCGTTGCCTTAGCCACCATCTTGATTTTAAACGAGGACAGTTTTTGCTCAATATCTCCGCTATTTTCAATTTTTTGACAAAAAGTGTAGAAACTGAAATTGTTGAAAATGCGATTTTCTATCATTTCATTTATTATAATTTTTTTCGTGCGGTCGATATTTTCCGAGTTATGAGGGGAAAATAGTGACAGTTGTAGCATAATTATTGATTTATTGAATTATCTCGTTTAATATTAGTTTTACAACAAATATTTACCTACACAAAAATGAAGAGAATTAAATTTTGTACAATTTTGATGCCGTTCATTTTTTTGATAAAATTAATATTTAAGGTAGTACGTATGTGGTAAAAATGCGAGCGTAAGACCTGATTGATTTTGTAGCAATTGTTTTTGATCAATATCTCCGCCATTTTCAACTTTTCGACAAAAAGTGTAAGAACTGAAATTGTTGTAATTACGATTTACTACAATTTTTTGAGAGAACCAGTGGCGGGTCTACAAGGGGGGGGATGGGAAAATTCCCCCCAACAGGGTCCAAAATTAAAAAAATTGTTGAAACATCACGATACATTAGCTGACATAAAACTTAAAATATCGACAGACAAATTCAACCAATAAAACCCGCTAGTTAATAAAATTAAGTGAACTTAATGCATATAATGTCTTGTTATGTCTTTTATATACTTAGTTTGGTTGATGTTTCAGTGGAAGTTTCAAAAATTGTATAAAATATAATTCTCTTTATTTTTGTTTATGTACAATTATGTCGTAAAGTTAATAATAAATGACACAATTCAATAATTATGCTTCCCTCCGCTTCCAATATTTTCCCCCTTAAATTGCATTTCCAACAATTTTCTTTCCCACAGTGCAATGAGCAACAACAGTTCTCATTTAAAATCAATATGGCGGCTAATGCAACCGCGGAATTCAGTCGAGATTTTAAATTTACACTACTATTGATCTCTCCTAAAGGATAGAATTATAAAATTTGGCGCAGCTCGGAAACAAAATGCAATTCAATAATTATGCTCCCCCCCCCCCACCACTTTTTACTATTTTCCCATGTAACTCGGAAAATATCAACCGCATGAAAAAAATTGTTAAAAAGAAATTGTAGGAAATTATATTTTGAACAATTTTAGTTGAAAATGGCGTAGA
This sequence comes from Diabrotica virgifera virgifera, assembly GCF_917563875.1. NCBI lineage: Eukaryota > Metazoa > Arthropoda > Insecta > Coleoptera > Chrysomelidae > Diabrotica > Diabrotica virgifera. The sequence goes on along the minus strand of NC_065448.1, from coordinate 33,315,158 downwards.
TATTGAACAAAAACAATTGCTATAAAATCAATCCGGTCTTATGCTCGCGCCATTACCGCATACGTACTACCTTAAATATTAATTTTAGCAAAAAAATGAAAGAGATCAAAATTGTGTAGAATTTAATTCCCTTCATTTTTGTGCAGGTACATATTTGTTGTAAAACTAATATAAACGAGATAATTCAATAAATCAATAATTATGCTCCAACTGTCACTATTTTCCCCTCATAACTCGGAAAATATCGACCGCACGAAAAAAATTGTAATAAGTGAAATTTAGAAAATCGCATTTTCAACAATTTCAGTTTCGACACGTTTTGTCAAAAAATTGAAATGGCGGAGATATTGAGCAAAAACTGTTATCGTTTAAAATCAAGATGGCGGCTAACGCAACGGTGGAATTCAGTCGAGATTTTAAATTTATACTAATATTGACCCTCCCTAAAGATTAGAAAAATAAAATTTAGGGCAGCTTCTAATGCAAGGTTAGGCCTGTTATTCGTCTAACCCGACTGGACTATAATACATAATGGATTCTGCAATCTGCCGGAAAGGCAATAAGCTATGACAAAAGACTGACATGTAGAGTATCACTCCAGTGAATGATCTCCTTTAAAAACTTCTTCTTCTTCTAGTTCTACGACCGTTATAGATCGTTGGATATCATGTTGGCTACCATATTCGCTATCGTGACTTTATTGACAGCAGCTCTGTTAGACAGGCATTGCCTTAGATTTTTCAGCCATGGTGTTCTTCTTCTACCAGGACCACGTTTACCTTGGATCTTTCCCTGAATGATCAAATGTAAAAGATTATATCTTTCAGGGTGTCTCATAATAGGCGAGCGGCACACCCCTAATTTGAGGCTTAGAAATCGAAAAAGCGACCACGAAAGGTGAATGGCCAATTTTGGTCATTCTTTATGTTTTAGAGGTCTCTGAATCCGAATATGAAGTTTATTTTTATCTAGAATTGGTGGAACATGTCCAAAAATAAAATTTTATGCAAAAATGTAGTGATGAGCAAAACAAGAACAAGCAGGGCTCCCGTAACCGGGCGTGCAACGCGTGCGGCGCACGCGGGCGTAATCCCAAAGGGGCGCCAAACCAAAGGTTTGGTAAATAAGAAATATTTATTTTAAATGAGATAATCATTTTTTATATACAATTTTAATTATTTCATGAACAGCTAGAGAAATCTTAAAAATCAAATATTGTGTTATTACTAAAAAAATAATTATTCCCGTCCTGAAATGTTAAACTTACTCTGTCAAAAATATATTACATTTTGTTGTTTCTTCCTAATTTTTTTCTTTGAAGTATATTTTACCATCCAATCGATTTTATGTTGTAAACTAAAGCGACACTCAAAATAGTGAAATAAACATCAAATCACAATCCTTGACGAGTAGAAACATAAATTAACACCCATAAAACGCGACTTAGCAGTTTAACTCCAACAAAAACACAACTTGCTGGATCAAGCAGTTTTACTCGTATAAAGTGAATCTCTTACTCGAATTTATGATAATTACCCTTAAGTAAACAAATACTCTATGAATTATGATTATGTATTTGACTTGAGTATCTTTTCCCCTTTTCGTCTATGGGTGTATTAGGTACAAACATTATTTACTGTTACTGGTGAACGGGTGGTTTCCTGCAGTGAAAGGTTTAAAATTTTATTTTATATTGGTGTTAATAATTACCTACGAATATTATTGCAATATCAGTTTCCCCTTATAAAATCCACAATTTACAAATTATCATGAAAAAAAAAAGAAAATAATTAAGACATTGTGTCTGCGTAACTTGGAACCATATGGGAAACTTTTTTACTATTAATTTTACGGAAAAAATTTATTCTTCATAAAATGTTTTGCATAGCTTAAAAACTAAAATGCAACCAAATATAAAATTGTGTCAATCTTATGAGTATCACAAGTGTGAATTTCAATTAAGAGTACCTTATATTTCACAATATCGAAAATTATTATTATAAAAAGTTGTTTGGAATTAATTAAAAACTAGGTTTTAATATGCAATTACATCCTTTTAATTGAAAAATTTTTTTCTCAAATTACAGATACCCAACGCCCTTTTCATTTATTACGAATAATGCGATAACTCTTTTATACTGTTACTGATTATTTAGTTAATGCTAATAAAAGAGTTATCACATTATTTATAATAAATGAAAAGGGCGTTGTTGAAAAGTACCATCAAATCCTATCAATTTTTTTCAATTTTATATGAGATATATGTAAAGAAATATGAGTTTCGATCAAAAGTAAAGTGCCTTTCTAGATCACAATATATTTCAATTAGAAGGATGTAATTGCATATAGAAACATAGTTTTTAATGCTGAACTTTTCAATATTGTGAAAACTAAACGTACTTTGCTCTTGACCGAAATTCATATTTTTTGACATATCTCGTATAAGATTCATAAAATTTGATATTTGACGGTTGCATCCTGAGTTCTAGACAATGCAGAACTTTTTATGAAGAATAACTTTTTCTCGTAAAATTAATAATAAAACAATTTCCCATATGGTCCCTAGTTATGTAGACACCATGTATAAAATTTGTTTGGAAACTTTGAAATGACAAAATATTATTATTTATTTACTTTAATGTATATTTTTAATTTAATATGCAGGGTGCTTCATTAATGTTGCAAAAAATTTAAGGGGAAAGGCGCAAAATGTCGCTTGTCGAAATTTTCAATGTGTTTTAAATGTATTCATTTTTTTCGAATCCTGAGAAAACTAATAAGTATTTTTTAAAATTTAAACGCAGAATGAACTATAACGTTATTGCCGAGGGCCGACAGTCCCTTAAAATAAATAAAAAGTTTCTTTTGAATTAAATGTTTGCAATTATTAAAAATCACACTAAATTTTCTCTTTTATTTTCACCCATTTAACTTATTAAAACAAACATTATAGAAGTTTTCAGGAACTTTCGGCCTCAGTAATAATGTAGTTTTTCATTCTGGATTTAAATTTTTCAAAAATATTTATTAGTTTTATATGTAGAGTAGATTAAAAGGGCGCTAAAATATGTCCCGCACGCGGGCGCCAATCAGCCTTGCGGGGGCCCTGAGAACAAGACCAAGACCAGACTAGTCTTGGTCTTGGTCTTGTTCTTGCAAGCTTGGTCTTGGTCTTGGTCTTGCAGATAAAAGCAGTCTTGATCTTGGTCTTGGTCTTGGTCTTGCACTAGTTGGTCTTGTTCTTGGTCTTGGTCTTGCTGATCTTGCTTTTTTGGTAGTAATAATTTGAACCAAACAATTTCGAATAAAATGTACATTGAAATAAATAAAGATGTGAAGAATGAAACTATATTTTTTTATTTAAAATTTTAAAAGAATGTAGAATGTAGTTTCAAGCGGATACCAATTTTAACATTATACATTCACCTAATTATTTCATTAAAAAGTATGTTTCAAATATAAAGGTTTATTTTCAAATTTCAATTTTAAGTTAAATTGAGACACAACCTGCTTTTTACACATTCAATAGCATATGATATAAAAGAAAAAAAGTGAAAAAAAAAGAAGAAAAAAGAAAAAGTTGTTAGTTACATTTTATTTTATTTGGAGGAAATACGCGCTCTATTTAATTATACATACTTATATACGACGCAAAAGCAAAACTGTGTTTTTTATGTGAAGAAAAAATTTAAAAAACCTTCAATTTTAACCAGATGTAAAATTCCTATTGAAATGATGTATCGAACCTGAACACTGATTTTTCATTAAAAAAAATTATTTTTAGTTCATATGAACGTATAACCTATAAAGTTTGGGGTCCCGGTGAATTCGTAACTATTTTAATCCCCTATCCTAATTACAGGCCAATTGGTAACTGTGCCCCTCAGATAATTTTTCGGTAACCAATCAACTACCGGTGAATTCGTAACTAAATAAAAATATAATCTTTTAGACTTGTAATAAACATATTATGGAAAATCTCTTTGCTTTTAAAATTATCAGATGGATTTAAATAATTTTTTGCATGATTGATCATTTTTGACTGTTTACCGTGACAGATTTTACGTCAGTAGGTGACATTTACTAGCAACTCGACGGTAAGTAATCCAACTCGACGGTAAGTACTCCAACTCGACGGTAAGTAATTCACTTACCGTCGAGTTAAAAAATCTCTTAATTTTAATTTATTTTTTGAAAGAATAAAGAAAAGTAACGAATTATTTATTAATATTGAAACTTATGGTACAATTTGTTAAATTATTTAATGAAATCCCACTTGTTTGGGCTGTGGTTTCACTTCTAACAGAAACGCCTGCAGAATCGCATACATTAGTAGTATCCAACATTTTTTCTCTTTAAATACGCGATCAAAGTTGAAAACTTGGAAATATCAATGCCATCATAAAGAAAAACGGTGGATTTAATCATTGAATATTCTGCCCAGAGGCTTCCAGGAGCTTTCAACTGCATATGTCTTTGAACGAAATATGCCAATAGAGCAGTGTTGCCAATCGGCGGATAATTATCCGATTTGCGTACCTTTTTGAGAGTTGTCGTACCTTCTTCGTATCTTTAAATAAATCGGATATTTGCGGATATTTTTCAGTGTACTACCATCGGCTAAAACTTTCTTATCCATATATTCCCAATACCAACATCACATTAATTTTGTTTGGTTCCACCCAAATTTTTATACTGGATGAATGTTAGTGACATCCGATACTTTTCATCTTTTGACAAAGGGGACATGTGCCAATTCTTTTGTTTAGAATTTAAATGCACAAGTGCGTCCACTTAAGGCATACTAATCCAATTTAAATTTCAAAAACCGTCTGCCGTCCAATGTTATTTATGAGTTTTTAGTTTTTAGTCTTTAAACTTATGAAAGCTAATTCACGAACGATTTAGTTTTATTTTTATTTTATGCAGTGCAGTGCAGTGCTTAAGTAAACGTCTGTTGAAATAAGTTTTGGTTTGTGAAAATACTTTTTAATAATGGATAAATGGTAAGTAAAAAATGTTAAGGTGGGTAAAAATTTTTACCAACATGTGGATATTGAAATGTAATATTAAATTTGTTTTAGACCAAATCAAATAATGAAAAAAATATAATGTACTGCCTTAATTGTACATAGTTATATACATTGTAACATTGGAACAATTTTGAATAAAAATTCTAGGAGAGTTGGTCACGGATTTCCACCATACTTAATTCGACGTATCTTGCTGAGATTGCTAAATACTTATTGGTTAATTGATAATTATAAAATGTTTATTAAGAATAAAATTTTAAAATAAAACATAATAATTTAATAAATAATAAATAATTTAATTTCTATTCGATAATTAAGACTAATATCACCTGTCTTACAGGTTATATATTTTTCTACACTTTAACCACAGATGTACACAGAATATATAACGTTACTCAGAATAAGGTAGTCATTTGTAGAATACCAAATGTAAAGTTCAAAAATAATGTGTTAAAATAGCGAATTTTCCAGATTTCTCGGAGATGAGATGTAGTTAAATCGGTTCTTTTTTTGTAAAGTTCTGTCAAATCTAATATTATCTTAAACAAAACCATTTCATCAAAACATGTTATACCTAATTATATTTATGATATTTTTGAGAAATGTAATGGTACTATGCAGAAATGAACTTTCCGGCACAGAAACGTCACATTTCTGCACACTACTCTCAATTATTCTGTGAGAAAATATTAAGTTTGTTAGCATAAAATTGTGCATAAAAATGCATTTGGAATAGTGGTTGTAGAAAAATCTACTTATTTGAAACTAGTAATATCTAGATATCTACTAATTAACTCAAAAATTCTTCAAATTTTTTGCATATAAAAATTATTTAGTCGGGCATTAAACGTTGAACGCACCACGGGTATTATGGATCATAACCTTTATATCTTAATAACTACAAGACTGTCAAATACATTTCTATTGTTTTAGTTGTAGTAAATCTTTAGTTGTTAAAAGAGCGTAGGCGCAAAATTTCGGACCAATAATTACCGAGGGCCGAAAGTCCCTTAGAATAAATAAAAAGTTTCTTTTTGAACGAGATATTTGAAATTAAAAATCACACTCAATATTCTCTTTTCCTTTCACCCCTGTAACTTATTAGAATAAAAATTATAGAAGTCTTCAGGGACTTTCGGCGCTCGGTAAAATTGTAATATTTCATTCTGCGTTTAAATTTTTAAATAATACTTATTAGCTTTCTCAGGACTCGAAAAAATAATGCATTTTAAAAGCATTCACCAGAAATTTTGGCCTATGCTGTTAATGTAGCTGTAGTTTTTTTGTATTGATTTATTTATTATTTATTTTTCTAGTACATACCTAGTTTTAGGTAGTTATTACGTTTTAATAAAATAATATTTAAAAGTGTTTTTTTTTACTTAAATAATTATAATAAATATCACGATCCAAATAATGAAATATTTAGATTTATTTATTTAGAATTTACCACTTACGATAATACAAAATACGAATAATATAATAATAGTAAGTAAATAGTATTTACATACATGAATTAGGTAATAATCAGCTAGGATACGAGATTTTCATCTATAAACGAAAATTTTTAAACTGCGAAACAGAGAATCCAGTAGATTAAAGGGCCGGTTGTTCGAACGCTAACTCAGAAATGGAATCAACTGATCATTATCAAATATTTAATTACTGTCAATGTCAACTTTGATTGGGTTGCTGAAAACATAATTGATTACAATTATGAGATTAATTGATTAATTAATCAATTATGTTAATAATTGTTACGTTAATTGATAATTAATAATTAATTAATCAAATAATTATGTTAATTATTATAATGGTAATTGATTACAACCAACTGATTGGCGTAAGAACAACGGATTTTGTTATTTGATGGTTGTTAAGGGGACTAAAAGAATAACATTGGCAACATTAATTTTAATAACAAAATAATTAAAAAAAAACAATAAATCCTGTATAAAAGGTATATTTAAAAAATAAGAATAATTTTTGACCTAGCGTACCTTTTCGTGACAAATCGGATATTTTTCGAGCGATCATCGGATAATCTAGAGAAATGCGATTGGCAACACTGCAATAGAGTCTTTTCTTCGATTCTTAAATTCTTGCCTTCGCACCATTTTTTAAAACCTTGGTAGGTATTTTGATAACGGATTTTGGATTTTTTGGGAATAATTGCGGAACACCCTTCTTCCCAAGCCCGTTCAATTTCTTTAAATTCACTTTCGCTCATATTTTAATTTATAATAATCAAAATTGTACTTAAAATTATTGACAACTAAATAAAAACTCAATTCTCCATTGTTGTTATGCACCCTAGTTACTACCTAACAACCAAAGTACTTATAGTGTAGGAAACAGAGGTTGAACCTTGCAAAATGGACACAAGTCCGGTTTTATTTTTTTTCTGGCATATCAAGGGGTGCTCATTATCAGACTAACTTTTTCTGAAAAAATTTCGCCCCGGAACCCCCCTTTTCACCCCTTTAAAGGGGGTAATTTATGGTTTTTGCAGAACGTAGCCCTTCCTGTACCTTTTACAAAAAATTTCTTTTATAGAAATATGAAGAGGACTATATTTTCTACGATTTATTTCCGACAGCATCTCTCTATCATCCACCGTTTAGCAAGGGTTGCGCCCCAAAGTTGACAAGTTTTTAAAAAAGATGTTTTTAGAAAAAATATATTTTTCGCTAACTGTAACGGAAATTAAAAAGAAATGCTACGGAGATTATTCACAAATATATGATTGATTTTTTCGTATAGGTTTCACTTAAGGGTGAACTTACTTTTAGTAAGTTTTTAGTAACTAAGAAAGTTACTTTTTTTAATTACAGGGTGTTACATTTTAAAAAACCCCTTTTTATACCATCTGAACCGTTTATGCTAGAGTAAAAAGACTTTCAACGATTACCCATGTACTGGTTTTATTTACAAATTTGTATAATGCACCCCCATTTTTTCCCCGGAACCACCCAAAAAAGAAGAAGAATTAATAAATAAAGTGATTTTCTTGGAATCCTTCACACACAATGCCCTTCATTAATATGCTTCATATATCATTTTGTGCAAGTTATTATTACCCATGCATGGATACTAAACGCGATTTCCTAGTGCAACCCTTGTAGCCAAAAACAATAAATAAAATGGGGGGTTAAAATTTTTTTTTTGTTTTTTGCTTTTTGATCCATATGGGCATATGCTTCATCAATAGTGCTTTTCAAAAATATATATGGTTATTGCAACATCCCTGCGCAAACCACCCCTATCCTTGAAAATATACTGCAGAAACTACCCCTATACCTTATCCAGCATGTTTTTACGATTTTCTCATTACTTATTCATTTTTTTTAAACAAAACTTATACAAGGTTAAAGACCACTATTTACTCTAAAAATTAGGTCCTATTCATTTTTTTCGTTTAAGCAACCGTTACGGCACAGTGGCGCCGTAAACCTCATATATGCTTTGACGGGCTCCAGTTTTTGTTTATTTTTTCGTCATCTGTTTATTTTATTGATAAAGTACTTATGTAAAATAAAACAACACAGTGTAACCTACAAATCATGACCTATGCACATTTTACATTCTTTGCTCCCCAAAGCTACAGTGGTGGCCCAAAATAAATTTTTTCATATTTTCGCCACCTACACGCATTTTATTGCGTTAATGCTACCTTAATAGCACAATATTCACCCCTAAGTGGTCGCTAAGCAGTGGCGGATCCAGGGAGGGGTGATGGGGGCGATCACCCCCACCCCTCTCAAACCAAGTGATATTATATTTGAAGATTATAAAAATATTCATTTTTTTTTATAGAAATACTTATATAATATTAATATTATTTTTATAAGAATGACTTTTTATTCTTTAGCGACAGTAGCGGATCCAGCATCGTTAAGAGGGGGGTGCCAATTGGTTAAATTTCTATAAAAATAAATGAATATTTTTATAATCTTTGAATATAATATGACTTGGTTTGAGAGGGGGGGGGGAGGTGTTCACCCCCATCACCCCTCCCTGGATCCGCCACTGCGTAGCGACCACCTAAGGGTAAATATTGTGCTGTTAAGGTAGCATTAATGCAATAAAATGCATGTAGGTGGCGAAAATATGCAAAAATTTATTTTGGGCCACCACTGTGGCTTTGGGGAGCAAAGAATGTAAAATGTGCATAAGTCATAATTTGTAGGTTACAGTGTGTTGTTTTATTTTGCATAAGTACTTTATCAATAAAACGAACAGATGACGAAAAAAAAAACAAAAACTGGAGCCCGCCAAAGCATATATGAGGTTTACGGCGCCACTGTGCCGTAACCGTTGCTTATACGAAAAAATGAATAGGACATAATTTTTAGAGTAAATAGTGGTCTTTAACCTTGTATAAGTTTTGTTTAAAAATAATACATAGGTAATGAGAAAATCGTAAAAACATGCTCGCCAAGGGATAGGGGTAGTTTCTGCAGTACATTTTCAAGGATAGGGGTGGTTTTCGCAGAGATGTTGCAATAACCATATATATTTTTGAAAAGCACTATTGATGAAGCATATGCCCATATGGATCAAAAAGCAAAAAACAAAAAAAAATTTTCAACCCCCCATTTTATTTATTTTTTTTTTGCTTAAGGGGTTGCACTAGGAAATTGCTTTTGGTGTCCATGCATGGGTAATAATAACGTCCACAAAATGATGTATGAAGCATATTAATAAAGGGCATTGTGTGTGAAGGATTCCAAGAAAATCAATTTATTTATTAATTCTTCTTTTTTTTTGGGGTGGTTCCGGGGAAAAAATGGGGGTGCATTATACAAATTTGTAAATAGCACCAGTACATGGGTAATCGCTGAAAGTTTTTTTACTCTAGCATAAACGGTTCAGATGGTATAAAAAGAGGTTTTTTAAAATGTAACACCCTGTAATTAAAAAAAGGGCAATTATTCTTAAGTAAAACCTATACCAAAAAATCAGTCAATTATTTGTGAATAATTGCCGCAGGATTTCTTCTTAATTTCCGTTACAGTTAGGGAAAAATATATTTTTTTTAAAAACATCTTTTTTAAAAACTTGTCAACTTTAGGGCGCCACCCCCGCTAAATGGTGGATGATAGAGAGATGGTGTTGGAAACAAATCGTAGAAAATATAGTCCTCTTCATATTTCTATAAAAGAAATTTTTTGTAAAAGTTACAGGAAGGGTACGTTCCGCAAAAACCACAAATTACCCCCTTTAAAGGGGTGAAAAGGGAGGTTCCGGGGCGAAATTTTTTCAGAAAAAGTTAGTCTTATAATAAGCATCCCTTGATATACCAGAAAAAAAATAAAACCGGACTTGTGTCCATTTTGCAAGGTTCAACCTTTGTTTCCTACACTATTATCTATCTTGATAAAATGAATGAAACTAGTCAATATGACGAAAATGTTTAATTTTATAATTTATAATGTTATCAATCGTGCAAAAAACGTTCTCAAAAACCGATCTCAGACAATAATTGTCAAACGATCGAAACAATTGTCTTCGATCGGTATAAAACCCTTACCGTTCTCCATACTTAATATACTATATCATTGCTAAACATCTAAATATTGAATTTACTATTCGACCCATGCAACGAAGACTATTGTAACTCAATTTTGGTTGAACTGAGATAATCGCGTTTAAAATTTTTTCGCAAAGAGATCGTTCTAAGAAATGACGATTATCTTTGGAAGAAAAACGACTTACAACCTGAAATTTCTGGTATATTATAGGTAAAGGGTTTTAAAGGGTTTCACAGTTCAAACATAACAAAAAACACATTCTTTTTGCTAAATTTTGTAGACTTACTATAGTTTTCGTCGAAGCAATTAAGGAAAAAAACATACTTACTCTACACTTAGTAACAGTAAATGACGTTATCTTAGGAAGAAATACGTCTTACAAATTTAAATTTGTGTTATATTATATATATAAAGGGTTTTAAGGGATTTCACAGATCAAACAACAAAAAATAGGTTTTTTGCTAAATTCTGTAGACTTACGTCGAAACAGTTAACGAAAAAATACTTATTCTAGACTAGACTTACTACTAACAGATTTATTGAAGCAAACTAGTACTATTTAAAAAATTATAATAAAACACATGTCTATAGTTAATCGGAATAACTAAACTTATGAGTCTTACTAGAGAAAACTACAGAAAGTCAAACAGTTTCACTAAAACGGGCAATACCTTCCACGGTTTCTTGCAACGAAGACTACAGTAACTCAACTTACTATGGTTTTCGCCTGCAGGAGTGTGGGTCAGTAAACTTACTATATACATGCAAATGCTTTACTGGTTGCCTTAAAATTCATACCTGATTTACCATACTTTTCTACCAAATAAAGCTTAAAAAGAAGATTAATACCATAATAGTAAGTCAAATGTAGCGTTTTTTGAGTTACTATAGTCTTCGTTGCATGGGTCGAATTACTTGATAAAAACCCAGGTCGTGTAGCTATATTTGATGGAAATAATAATTATAACACGTGTTAATGAAACACTATAATATTGTTTTAATTATTTTATTAAGATATTTAAATTTTTGCTATTTTTTATAGGAGCTCGATATCTCGGAACTGTTCATAATAGAGAATAACTGAAAATAGAAAGATTAAAGAAAATCATTTTCCGAATGCTTTCACAGCATTGTGAATCCCTTTTCAAAATCTATTATGATATTTTTTGGTATTAATTTTAAATTTAACGACCTACATTTTTCTTCGATTATGTGAAAAGAATTGAAATAAGTGTCAGTGTTTTTATTAGACAAAAAAGCGAAAACTACTGGTACATAAAACCGTTTTTAATGGCATTTTGTTAAATGGATTACCCTATCTCTAATAACATTTTTTTGTCTTACAAGTAATTTCAATTGTCCTTGAACTGTCGCCGTTTGAAAACTTGCCTTCTGGACCCTTTGAAGGTTGAGAAAATGCAAACCGTTTGGCTTAATCAAAACGACTTAAAAATATAACCAAAATATTATGTATTTTAAAAATTCGATATTGTTTAAGGTTTATTACAATGTCAGTATATATTATTGAACTAAAAAAAATAAAGTTAAATAATAAAAAACCAATTTCGCAAAAAAGTGCAAGAGTCTTGCAGGTTGGTCTTGGTCCTGCGTAGTCTTGCAAGGTTCGGTCTTGGTCTTGGTCTTGAATACCTGGTCTTGGTCTTGGTCTTGCAAACCAAAAGGCGGTCTTGGTCTTGGTCTTGGTCTTGCTGCAAGACCAAGACCAAGACCGCAAGAACAAGACCAGTCTCGCTCATCACTACAAAAATGGAAAAAATCAATTTTGATTATTTTTAATATTTACCTCGCTGTATCTTTCGTTTTTTTAAATTTTACTGTGTCATCTTTGAAGAATTTAGATAACAATGAGATTTGTCCTAGATGTTTAAATAAATTAAAACAGAAGTTGTTAATTTTTAAACAATTTATCGTCATATTTCGTTAGTTTCATGTTTACTTAAAAAAGTTGTGTGACAAACTTTTTAGTTTATAATTTTAATCAACACGGCATTAAAACATAAGTCATGAAGAAGTTTTTTGGAAAATTTCAAGTCAAAATATGCTACAGGAAAAAAGTTTAAACTTTATGGACAAGCGGCACACTCCAAAAAACGCTTATTTCTCGGAATACTGACCACGGTGTGGTGAATGGCTAATTTTGATCATACTTTATGTTTTTGATGATGCTGAAAACGAAAATGACGTTTATTTTTTAATTTAGATGGGAGAACATTGTCAAAATCACAATTTTTCTTTAAAAATAAAAAATAATGAAAACACGTTTTCCTTAAAATTAAAATTTGTACCATTTTTTTTCCTATAAACATTTTGTTCTTTGTGCTCTATATTTTAATATAAACTTGATTAAAAAGCTAAATTTCAAATTTTGTTACTCAACTTTTGCGATTAAACAGGAAATTCAGGAATCTTAACCTTTAACTTTATACAATTGATAACTTTTATTATAATAAAACAGACAGATATAAACAAGTCCCATTGTCTTTGAAAAGGTAAAAATATATTGTTATATTTCTATTTGATATGAAAATTAAAATTTGATAATTATAGACAAAATTCAATTTAATATAAAATATTTTCAATTTTCTCAACCACGGGCATATAAATTTAGAACAACCTGTATACAACAAATTGTTATATTTAATTTTAAGAAGTGATTAAATAAGACTCAAGTGAAATCGATAATAGGCCATTATCGTTGTTCGCGGAAGGATCGGTCATTAGCCGATGCTAAATAAGACTAAGTGGAAATAGAGAATAGGTCATTAAAATTTGTATATAGTAGAAAGTAATTTTAGAATGGGAATTAACTATTTTCTTTGAAATCCATTAAGCATATTTAGAAAGTTTAAAAATTGGTTTTGAGGAATACTGCGAATGAGAGTTGGTGGTGGAAGTTTGATTTGTGAATCTGGAAGGGATATTTAGAAAGTAGGGGAATGAATGACAAATAGAGATCAGAATGTTTTGAGCTGTCGAGAAGTGAAGTCGAGTAGTAGACGGTAGTGTACGGAGAGTGAGAAAGCCGGTGTAGTTCCGTGAGTGTGGAGTATCTATCGTAGAACGAGAGGTAGACCAGGTTGAGAGTAAAAGAACCTCCTTGAGCCAAGAGTTCCCGGTAGCTGATTGCAGTTTCGAAAAAGGTAGAACACAGCATCACGACAGAAGCAGGAAACGAGAGCTATACGAGCTAGTTTCAGAGGAGAACATTACTGGAAGCCAGGACGAGGTTTTGATTGCAGCCAAGGATAGCAGGAAACGGGTCTTGTGTGAAGACATTCTCAGTGCATCAGAAAAAGGTCAGTCTCATTTGTTTGGACATGAATGTATGGGTTTTTCGTATTAAATACCACATTTAAAATTGAAGAAACATAATCAATAATATCAGAAAAGCTTCATCAAACTTAAATAGCATTGTTGCTAATAAATCATAATAGTTAAATGTTAATAAAAACTTTCAATTGGAAACCAAAAGGAAATAAGATTCCCATGTGTAAATGTTATGTTTAAGAATAATAAGATATAGCAAATATTAAGCAGTGATTGCCATTTAAATAAAATAAACAATATTTTGATTACAATTGTAACCCATATGTGTTATTATTTTACTCTTTTCTTTCCTATCCCGATTAGGAACCATTAAGAAATACTTAGAAGCCACGTATGTAATGGTAGGGGAGCAAAGTATGCTAAATGTGCAGTCACTCGAGCGTTATGGGGACCTATTGGGTTGTGAAGAGTAGGTCCTAAAACCAAAAAAAGTTAAGTTAAGTTTTCCATTTTAGTGGGCGCTTGCCATTTTTTAATTTAATTTTCCATTTCCAACAATCGTTTTTTCCGATTACAACGCCATCTATCCATAATTCGAAAAAATGTCTCGAATAAAAGTTACTTATTTTTACGTAAGGAATCCAAATCTGCAATAAAAAATAAGGGCTCCTATTTAAGATTTTAAACTAACCCCCCACCCTACCTCCGTGGGGGGTCGTGTTTGGTGTCATTTGATAGATTTTTTAAAATATTGAATAAGTGTATTTTACAGTTTTTCGATCTGATGTTCATTTCGCGAAATATTGCGGGATTCGTATTTAAAATATTAAATTTGACCCCCACCCCTCTCCGTGGGAAGTAATGTTTGGTATCATTCGATAGATTTTTAAAAAATATTGAGCACATATTTTTTAGTTTTTTGATCAGTCATTCGTTTCGCGAAATATTCGCTTTTTCCTTGTGAAACTTTGGGACTCACCCATTTCCTTACGCCCGGCTCAAATCGTCAGATTTTTGAAATATACACTCTTTTGCATATACTTAAATTACCTTATCTTAATCTGACAATTTCAAGTTTTTTTAAGGATATATTTTTATTTTCGGGCCCCCCTTAACGAACTCCCCTGTGTTAAGAGCCAATATATGGTAGAGGTACATCTGCAGGGTACCAGGTTTCTCCCCATATGATAATCTGACGCGCTCGAGTAACTGCAAAAATCCCCGCTTGGGCTCCCCTACATAAGTAATTAATTTTATAAAAAGCCCTGAGATTGAAAACACATTGATATGTGATCTGGTAAATTAATTAGATTATTATTCATGCATTGATTAAATTAAATGACATATAAAAATATTATCTCATATCAATAATCAAGATCACATCAATATACTATAAAAATTTCAGAAACATTTTTTAAAATGGAACAGAGTTGTAGCGTGTTAAACGCAAAAAACGTGATTTCATTTTTTTTTTGTATTTTTAGGGTAAAATTGCGACTTTGAGAATGTTCCCCCACGTAATATTCAAAATAAACCTAATTTTCGTTTTCAGCACCATCAAAAACATAAAGTATGATCAAAATTAGCCATTCACCACACCGTGGTCAGTATTCCGAGAAATAAGCGTTTTTTGGAGTGTGCCGCTTGTCCATAAAGTTTAAACTTTTTTGCTGTAGCATATTTTCACTTAAGACTTGACAGTTGAGTCCACTTGACAGTTGAGTCCACGAGTCTTAACCCGTGCTGCATCATTTAAAGCATACGAAATAAGTCGGAAATTTACTAAACGCAACAGCAAGTGACAGTAAGTAGCTACTCCTCCGATCACGGGTTAAAATTTGACATTATCAAAAAATAAAATGTCAATGTAAGTTTTACTTTAACATTTTGGTGCAGAGTTACAGCTACATTAACTGTGTCAATGAGGTTAGCTTTGTACGTTGTCAAAATTAATCGTAAAATAACATAAACTTACCATAAAATTTCAAACTCCAATATAAAATTAGTTGTGAAAACAACTGTTTGTATACTATGAAAAACTTCAAAATGCAAAGATTCGACAAAATAACAGCAAAAAATTCAACAAAAGTGACAGCCACAAAAGTCAACAAACCAAAACGTCAGAAATTGTACTTAAAATGTGAAAACATCCCCAATCGTATTTCTGTACCTCTCTCTCTTCAATGTATTCAGGCTAGATCGTTCATAAAAATAACATGTGTTTTTACTTAATAACAGGCGGTAGCTGGTTTTTCATTAGTTTCATGCGTGGAAGAGAATGATCCTAGATAAAAAGTATGTGTTTTATCTCGTCATGTATTATTGACGCACGGGTAAAGACTCGTGGACTCAAGTGTAGCATTTGATAGCCATTAAAAAATTAAAATTGACTTGTTTTAAGATTTTTTTAAGGTGTCGGTTTCTGAAATAATGAATTTATTCCATACTTTTGCATCATACCATACATTCCATACTTTTATATGCAGCCAAAAAGAAGAATAAAATAACTATATTTACCAGTCAGATTTTAATTATCGATAAAACTGTGCTTATAAAACTCATCACGTATTTCTAAATACTGGCTAAAGTTCTTTTAAAAATCAGTAGTATTTTTAAAGCTTTCATTTATGGAACTGTGATCATCAGCACAATTTTCCCAAAGACAGCGTCCTCGGTGAATTAAATCAGATATGCATATTATTAAGAAAACCATTTCAGAATCATCTAAATAACCATTAAATCATACTTCTCACAATCTCGCACACGCAGTCAAGTGAAGGAGAGAGACAGAAAGCGACTTCTCGGGCGAATATGAAGCCGCGGGGGGCCGGGGGGACAGAGGGAGTCCCACCTAATGAAGCGGACTCACCTTGCCTATAAATTACGAGCGACTCCATGCTATAACGGTCTGATATGGGCAAGATAAGCACCGGCAACGCGGCGGGGGGCTCTGCTCCCCGCTGGCCCCACGGTCGTACACTCTAATCAACTTTAAAACCGAATAAAATATATGCGGCCACGATGGGAAGAATATCACACAAAAATGTGACTGTTTAGAGGGGATGAAAGGTAATAGACTAATCCGGATGATTCTTTAACAGTTTTAATTTAAATGTGGTCCTTAACAGATGGGAGCAATAATACATTCTCACTCGCAAATCGATCTTATTATGCATAATTGCCATGGCATTAGATTGAAAAATAACAATTTGTTAAATTTGAGGAATTCGATGATTTTACATTCATACATATTGTTTATCATGACATATCCTCTATTTATGATCAAAAAAAAAATGGAAATTTTTGAATACCTTGATTTATACAAGATAAATATCCGCAACAGAGGGTGTCGTTGCAGATGCGGTCGTAGCATTTGCGATCACGGCTATTATCGTTGCATATGCGGTCATACAAAAATATGTTGATTTTATCGTTGCATGTGCGGTCATTGCCTAATAAACCAATAATATTTTTACCTTTTTCTACCACTATCACATGAATAATTCTATAACCAAATTTTTGTATGATTTAAATAATATTTATCACAGACGTTGATAAGAGGAGAAAATGCTTACTAATAATTTTATTACGGCAAAAAGTATTTTGATATAAAAAAACTTGCTTCTTTTGAGAGTTTAGTGAGATTATCTGCACTAATTAAAAAAAATGAAGATAGTTGATTTACTAAACCTTAGTGTCACATAAATAAAATATTAGCGAATTGTTGATTATTTCTATATAAATTGGCTTCCTTACTGTTTGTGTCAAATGTTAAAAAGTATTAAAAATTTAAAAATGGATATCCAGCGTGAAGAGCAGAAGGTTTTCCCTTGGTGGTTTCAATCACTTCAAAATTTTCAATTATTAAAAGTTGTTACTTACTGCAATAAACAATCTCTCAAACTAACAATATACAAATAATATGCATTTGTTTTTATATTTAGATTTTGGTAATTCTCCCCCAACCTTTATAATTAGGCAAATACAAACTTTCCAAAAATCCGTAATGAGGGGATTATTGTGGTTTAGTCATTACTGTTTTCATTACCTATTGTTCGAAATATAGATAAGCGGATTAAAATATTTCAATAGGGTCGACTTGGCCTGCTAATAACTCGGGTGGTTACTAATTTACGACCTTCTTACATTTCTAGCTTTTAAGTAAAATGTCTGATCGCAAGTGCAACGTTACCTGCCAAAATATTTTGGATTGACCGCTTTTGCAACGAAAATTACCTTGACCGCATATGCAACGACCGCATCTGGACCTATTTCGCAACAGAGTATGTATTTGTATGTATTTGATACGCAGAACAGTCCGTTAAGAACTAGAACATTTTTATGAAATTTAATCATAAAATTAACTAATTAAAATTATTTAAAAAAGAAACTTAAACTTAAGTATATACAAGATTCTTAACTACTCTCTCTATCTCAGTATTTTCTTTTCCCATCTTTCCAGATTATCATCTTACATCTTATTCAATGTCCATACCTGGCAAGTTGACAAGCATATGTAACTGTGGGTATTTACTGTTTTATATATTCAGAGTTTGCCTTGTCTAGAAATGTATTTTGAATTCATTAGGGCTGTTAAACTGTTACACTAAGTTATTTAAATTTATCCACCCTTCTAACACTATTTGTCCACTTACAGCCCTCTCTTCTTCTTAAAGTTCCATCTCCTATCGGAGGTTGGATATCATAATGGCTATGGTCACTTTGTTGGCTGCGGCTCTGAACAGTTGTAATGAACTACAATTCTCTAAGGTTCCTCAGCCAGGAGATGCGTCTTCTTCCTATGCTTCTTCTTCCTTGGATCCTTCCTTGCACTTGCATAACAATTCTCGGCAACTCATATTTTTCTCCTCTGGTAATGTGACCCAAATATTCCAGTTTTCTTGTTTTTATACTGTTCATAATTTCTAACTCCTTATTTAAACGTCGTATAGCACTACAGACCCCTCACTATGATCTATTTTTTCTTTTGTCCCTTCCATGATCATATATTATTTGGTTTTATCTTCATTAACCCTCAAACCGAATTTATGTGCTTCTTCATTAATTTTCTTCACCACTTTTCTTAATTATTTTGTAGTTCTTGATAAGATCGTTAGTTTATTAGCAAATTTCATGCAATGTCCCATTTTCATGATTGTTTCTTCCACATTTATGCTGCATTTTCTGATTAAAGTTCTTAACACTATAAGATTACAGTTTCTTTTCTACATGAAGGATCTCCCTTTCTCAAGCCTCGTGGTAGAGTTATTAATGCCCGGTTGCACCAACAGATCTTAAGCTTAAGTCGAGAATATCATAAGAATTAATATAATCCAATTATAATATATTACAATAAGAATACCATAATATAATAATAGATATAATTGATAATAAGGTAAGAATCTCAAATTATGGTACAACGTAAGTGATACTCACAGTGGCGTAACAAACTCCGTCGGGGCCCTCCCGCAGAATTTTAAATGGGGCCCCCTTTAAAAAATTACTACATGCGACTAGTGAAACACAAACTTATATAGCCCAGAATATGTACGTGAAATACGGCAATACCGTGTAATTTTCAGTGTCACCACGGAAGTGGTACAGTCAATACTTTTCGAGTTATTTAGGAGTGAAAATGTTTATTGTTAAAAAAACACGTTTTCAGGCGGTTTTTCACAAATAACTCAAAAAAAAGTATGTATTTGATCGCAAAAATTATTCTCGGCAAAATATTATTCTCAGTAAAAGCAAAGTTGTAGCTCATGAAAAATAATTACTTTTATTGGTCAAATTCCAAATCGAATATTTAACATGAAATAACCAAAAAATGAAGCATTTCTTGGGGAAAACTCATTAAAACTTTTTTAAAGTGTTTAAAAATACTCTGTTTTTTATAAAAGTTTCTAACATCAAAACTTAGCGAGCCATGCTCAAAATACCGTTAAAACCTTTTTGGTTGAAAAAAATTGTGAAAGTCTGTCTCTATTTAGCACCCGAAATGAAACTAATCAGTACCGCTTTACAAATTACCTCACTTTTTTAATATGACTAGTAAGTTTCACCAGTTCAAAGTGCTTATTTTTGAAAGGGCTTGAACGAGTCAGTAATCACGAGTGTATGCAAATTTTAAACAGCCACATCCTAACCAATTTTTGGCTTACAAAAAAACAAAATAAAACACAAAATATTTACAAAAGCAAAACCTACATTTCTTTACTGTTTGATTTTTTTCGTATCACTAATACTTTATAAGATATTTTGAAAAAATGGCATTTTCCAAAATAAAGAAATTTTTTTACTATAAAATCAAATTTTTTCAAAAATAAGAACTTCGAACAAAGTTATTGATCATATAAACAATACATATATAAAGTAAAGGGTGAAGCGGTAACGATTAATTTTATTTGGGGTGCTAAATAGGAGGAGATTTTGAACTTTAGGGCCAACTTTAGGGAACTTTAGGGAGAGGGCCAACTTTATTTTGAACGTAACTCGCCTAGTTTTGATGCTAAAAACTTTTATAAAAAATCAAAATAAAGCTCTTTATTAAACATTTAAAAAAATTTTAATGAATTTTCCCCAAAAGGTGCTTCAGTTTTTGGTTATTTCACGTTGAAACATTCGATTTGGAATTGGACGAATAAGAACAATTTTTCATGAGCTACAACTTTGCTTTTATTGTGTCTATATACTTCATTAATACACCATTTTTGTTTTGTTTTTTTTATAAGCTACAATTTTGCTAAACACTGCTTGAAAACGTGTTTTATTTGTTGAAAAATAAACATTTTCACTCTCAAATAACTTGAAAAGTATTGACTTATATAAACTCTATAGAACAAAAATTTATTAGAACTTGTCAATTTATCCATTTCCGGACATATTTTAAACGTATGTTTTTCACCCCCAAGAGTCGTTCCTTTCGCCCCTCAAGTAAAAACAACCAACGACACAAGTCCAAATTTGAAGTTGAAGTTAAAGTAGAACCTAAATCCAAATTGTCAAGCAAATCCGTCGTGACGCTGATAATTACACTCCAAAACGGCCATTTACTGGGCTACTGGTGTATATGACAACTTAGATTTTTCATATAAGCGTAAAATAATATAATAATAACACATTTTACATATATTAGACGACGAGATGGGGCCCCTGACATATTGGGTGGGGCCCCCCGCAAGATTCATGCTGCGGGGGCCTCTGTTACGCCCCTGGATACTCAAGGAGGCCCTATCTATAAGTAGAGCTTAGCTAAGCTGGAGCTTAAGATCTGTTGGTGCAACCAGGCATTAGTGTCATTAGTACTAGTCTGATTAAACTTTTTGGTGTACCCAAATGTTACATTGCTCGATACACTTTGACCCTATAGACTCAATGTTTGCTATATATGCATCTATGATCAAGACATGCAGAGCAACTTCACCTTCGTAAGTAGTTGTCTCTATCTGAGAAGATTTGGTCTATTTGATCTTGTAGGATTCTTTTCGTATAGAAATTTAGTCTATTTCTTTTCTTAATAATTGTCTTGCCAAAATTTTGTATACACTGTCTAGTAAGGCTATACCTCTAAATTTTTCCCACTTCAATTTGTCTTGTCACCTTTTTTATGCAACGGGCATATGCAGATCTCATACCCATGACCCATACCGATCAGTTGGAATTATTTCAGCTTCCCATACTTATAAATAGTTAGCCAATATTTTTATTGTGTTTTTTGGTGGATGCACCATATTTTAATTCTTGAACATACTTTTTCATATAAATTTATTATCTTTTATCTATATTAATATTTTACTTCCTTCTCTACATCCTTCAAAACAATGTTTCACGCATCTGGTGGAGCATAATAATTGAGCGTATATGTATATTGCAATATATGCTCAATTATTATGATTACTACGCGCAAATAATCAGATATAGTCTAAGAGCTCGTGAACCCTCCGACTAGCGGTCGTCCTGTAAGGCTAGAAATTTTTCTAGTGATAATTCATAGCACATCAAGGCTAAAAACCATGACCTGGCAGGCTTCAGCGGTGCACGTGTATCTACCAAGTGAATCGAAAAGTGCAAATTTAGGGGGTAAAATAAACTTTCTCCTGTAAGGTTTAAATTTAAGTATGTGTTTGAGTAAGTCATTTAGAAGAAATGTGTACAATGACAGGCGATTCTGAAGAGAATAAGACCTTGCCAGGCGAGGGGAAAGATTAGGGGTTTTTCCTAAAATTATTCTTTTTGCATCGAACAAATTTTTTTTAGGTTTTTTGAATAATTCCAAACAGAAAAGGTCTTTAGTGATTTTTCTCTTAAGTTAATAGTTTTTGTTATATAAGCGATTGAAAATTTTGAAAATTGCGAAATCGGCCATTTTTAACCCTAAATCGGATATTTATCTAAAAATTTCAAAGTTGCCAAGGTAGGTAGATATTCTTTAAACATTGATTGATGAAATCCCAAAGAGTTTTTTTTTAATACAATATCGGAAACGCCTTTGTTTTTTAATTGCTAATCAAGCGGGCGCGACACTGTGGTATAAGTGAGGACGTTTGAGTTGGCATAAATTCATTATCTCGAGAATGGGCAAATTTCAAGAGAAATCCTCAGACAGGTCGAATTTTATTTTTAAATTAGGACTTTTTGGCATATATGTAATACTAGTGACGTCATCCATCTGAGCGTGATGACGTAATCGATGATTTTTTTAAATGAGAGTAGTGGTTGTGTGATAGCTCATTTGAAAGGTTATGTAATTCTCTATTCACTAATATAAACATTAACATAATTATTTATACAGGGTGTACAATTTTTTTTTTATTAAATTACCTTTGATTAAATTTGACAAATAGAAGAAAAAATGTTTTTGTACACCCTGTATAAATAATTATGTTAATGTTTATATTACTGAATAGAGAATTAAATAACCTTTCAAATGAGCTATCACACAACCCCTACTCTTATTTAAAAAAATCATCGATTACGTCATCACGCCCAGATGGATGACGTCACTAGTATTATATATATGCCAAACCTAATTCAAAAATAAAAATCGACCTATCTGAGGATTTCTCTTGAAATTTGGCCATTCTCGAGATAATGAATTTATGCAAACTCAAACGTTCTCACTTATACTACAGTGACGCTCCCGCTTGATTAGCAATTAAAAAAAAACAAAAGGGTTTTCGATATTTGATTGCAAATAACTCTTCGGGATTTCATCAATCAATGTTTAAAGAATATCTACGTACCTTGGCAACATTGAAATTTTTAGACAAATGTCCGATTTAGGGTTAAAAATGGCC
The DNA here is from genome assembly GCF_917563875.1 of Diabrotica virgifera virgifera. Lineage (NCBI taxonomy): Eukaryota > Metazoa > Arthropoda > Insecta > Coleoptera > Chrysomelidae > Diabrotica > Diabrotica virgifera. Next base: position 33,292,007 of record NC_065448.1, on the reverse strand, counting down.
GATTTCGCAATTTTCAAAATTTTCAATCGCTTATATAACAAAAACTATTAACTTAAGAGAAAAATCAACAAAGACGTTTTCTGTTTGGAATGTATCAAAAAACCTAAAAAAAATTGTTCAATGCAAAAAGAATAATTTTAGGAAACACCCCTAATCTTTCCCCTCGCCTGGCAAGGTCTTATGCTCTTCAGAATCGCCTGTCATTGTACACATTTCTTCTAAATGACTTACTCAAACACATACTTAAATTTAAACCTTACAGGAGGAAGTTTATTTTACCCCCTAAATTTGCACTTTTCGATTCACCTGGTAGATACACGTGCACCGCTGAGGCCTGCCAGGTCATGGTTTTTAGCCTTGGTGTGCTATGAATTATCACTAGAAAAATTTCTAGCCTTTCTTCAAATAAACTTTTTTAACCGATGCCTAGATTTTGTGTCATTTTGGAACTACTAATGAAATAAAAAATTTTAGTAGTTCCAAAATGACACAAAATCTAGGCATCGGATAAAAAAGTGTATTTGAAGAAAGTGTATTTTTTTGTTCTTCTTAATGGCGATACAGGCTCGTTTTTTTAATATTGTATTTAATTACAGAGTAATTTCCACATATTAATATATTTTTCAAATTGGGCTCTGTACCGCCATTCTTTATTATATTACGAATAAGTGTGCCAAATATCTCGAAAAAATATTCAAAATTACTGTTGATCGCTACTGTTTCACCTTAAAATAAATAATTTTAATTTATTCGTACAAGAATTGCATCTCGAGAGTTCTAATTTCGCGTCTTTGCCAATAGGTCGTTGTTCGCGAACCCCTATATTTCTAAATAATTTCTTTATATGGTTCCCTCAGTCAAACCACATCCTTGTTTAGAAGTGATTTAGAAAGGAAACATACTGTTTCTACACGCCGTGGTATAGAGTAACAAACAACTGGTCACGCGAGGAATTCTAATACAGGATCATTTTTCTGTTTGAAATTAATATTACACGATTACTGATAGAGGTGAGGTACTTTGTTAATATGTCACTGTTACATCTCTGTTATCAATATGGATTAAAACTCAATGTACTTTTTCTTCTTCTTTTATGTAGGCAGTCGGGGAGGAGGGGGCTAGTTGTAACAATTTTCATAAAATCAAATATATCTTGACAACTATTTTTCCAATTATCACTAATTAAACACTAAACGCTAGTTTAACTCTTTCTGAATAAAATTGAACTGAAAAAAAAATTAAAAGGACTGGTATTCATTAATCAATTAACATTTTACCAAAAAAAGTGCAATGTTACAACTTACCCCGCGCTTGGGGCTAGTTGTAACATCTATTGGGGCAGGTTGTAACAGTAAGAAAATTAAGAATTTCCAAAACATTAAAATTTTATTTTCCAGTTTTTTAACAAAAATAAGTACACTATTCATGAAATATTTATTTTTATTAAAATGTCATGTCATATTTATGTAATACAAAATAAAAAAATAATTCACTTGCAAGAGCTATGAAGAACTCAACATCGGGGTTACAATTAATGCAAATAAAGGAAATTATATCTCCTGTCGCACATTTGACGTGTGCCCACAGCTTGAATACAGCACATTCAACCCATTCGCATTTAACTGATGCACTATATGGTTTAGTGCATACCAAACAATACCGTTCATCAGCCTCTGACTCAGATTCAGAACTAAAAACCCTTTTTTTCCACGTTTCCACGTTTTGAAATGCCTCAGTGATACTCATTCGTTGAAACAATAATATAGGGTCATCTGTACCACCCAGGAAGATTATGGTGTAATTTTCATAATAGTAAACAAACTAAATTTGCATAAAGTTTATTGTATATTGAAATGTTTATTAGTAGGTAGGTACCTACTTAGCAATAAACATTTTGCCTAGAAAGTTGGCTTTAATTATTATTTTCAAACCCTTCGGAGAAAAGAACAGGTAGGGTGATTAGTTTAGCCGACTTACCGATAGAACGTGTGTAATCTGATAAAACCCAGCTTTACAAATTAAATAAGACGCATAAATACGAAGAAGTAATTACCTATTATAAGTTAATACTTTGTCATATCAATTAACTATTTTTGTTGGAAATAAGCCGTAAAACTAAAGTAATAGTTCTTATTATTTTCGGTTTATATACACTATGTAAAGATTTTTTTGTTGGCACTCTAATATAATACAGCTTATACATTGCATCTCTCGATAGACCGCAAGCTGTATAGTAGAAATATTATTATATTGATAATATATTATATTATTATGTGTAATTAATATAAGTTAAGCTGACCGATAGAATATTACATACATATGTTTACTTGTATTACAGCTTCCTTCAGTGAGGTATATGTTACGGACAATGACGTAAATCCGGCCAATAACGTTATTGGCCGGTCAATATCGACAATGGCCGGTTGAATTGGTCATTGTCGACAATGGCCGGACATTAACGTTATTGTCCATAGAAACTGGACATTGATGATAATTTTAAATTCTTGATAACATTTCTATCATTGCCCGGCCAATGTCGACAATGCCCGTTGTTAATCGGTCAAGGTTGAAATTTTGACTAAAAGATAGGTTATGTGTAGGTTTACTATTGTTTACTTCATGTGTGTATATTGTGTATTGTTTTTGTGCTGAAATTACATACTCGTAAATTTATTTAATAAGTGTTATCATGGATATCAACGATGTGCGCATTCGTTTTAATAATTATATAAACTTAATACTCAAGTCAAAACGTGATGACAATAAATCATTTTTAAACTGTGACGAATACAATAGCCGAATAAGTGAAATTAAAGAAGCGAAAAATATTCTGAGATCACCGGGCTGTTATAAAAAAAACAACAAAGCACTATAGAATTAAATTCAGTGATCAAGCCAGCCACCTGCCTCTTGGAAGTTTAAACATTAGCGAAAAACCATTGTTTATTTGTGAAATAAATATTTTTTTCTGATTCATGATAGCAGTAAAATGTATTTTGAATTAAATAAATTACATACATTCTTCTTTTTTTTTTGTTAAATAATTTAATTAAAAAAAATTTTTTTGGACACCCTTTATAATTAATTATGTAAGTGTTTATGTTACTGAGTAGAGAATTGAATAATCTTTCAGATGAGGTAGCACACGACCCCTATTGTCATTTAAAAAATCATCGATTACGTCATCACATCCAGATGGATGATGTCACTAGTATGCCATATATGCCAAAATATCATAATTTAAAAATAAAAATAGACAGGTCTCGGGATTTTTCCTTAAAGTCGCCAGTTTACGAAATAAAGAATTTATTCCTTTCATTTGCACCATACTGTATATAAAAATATTATTATTTCCTTGTTTGTATTTATGAATATGTTACCCATATTGTGATAAATAAAGACGTTTTATTTGTTTTTAATAACTACTCTTATATTTCTGCAACTACTTTCAGAAACATCTTAGTATCTCATTTTAAACACTTATTGACATACACCGATTGGCTTCTAAGGCATCGATTTATCAACATTGGCCATTTGCTTCTGGCCACTGTCGTTATTGACCGGTTATTGATGAAAAATCAAATTTTACGTTAAGTTTTTACAACATTGGCCAATATTTAAGGTTATTGTCGTTAATGGCCGGCATTGCCGTTAATAACCAAGGAAAATGGACATTCACGACAATTCCCGGCCATTAACGTCAACGTTCAATTTACATCATTGACCGTAACATATATACGTGGTGAAATAATACATTATTATGCCGATTAGAACTTTTTCAACTCTTTGAATCGTTGTATCTCAAAAACGGTGGCTCTTAGGAAAAAAGTATTCAGATATTTTTTATGTATAATTATCTAATCTACATTTTTTGTTAGAACTAATTTTATGATAAAACTTGCCGTTTCGCTGAAAATCGCTAAAAACTATATTTGGTGACCTTTCACCCCGCGTAATTTTTTTAGCTCGGGTCGGACTTATGAGGACTTTTTAGATTTCATTTACGATGGTATTTTGAACAATCCTGCCAATTTTCAGCTTGATGGTAATTATTGTAACCTTACTCCTATTTTTGAGTCTAACTAGACCGGTCTAATAATAAATTTAGTAAGATTCGGGCCGAGGTTTTGTTACAACAAGCCCCATAGCACACTTTGGTATGTTTATCAAAATAACTGTAAAACTAACTTCCCAATCGTAAAATCGTTAAGCAACATCAAAGTACATATAATTAAATTTAGAAAAAAATGTACTGTTCTTACGATGTCAGTTGGACCAGTATAAAAACAAAATTCGACACCGATTGTCGGCACCGTTTGTAAAACATAGGCGGCGCAATAGAAATTAATGAGTAAACTTTTATTTTTAAATTATGGTTCAATATTTGTTAAACAGTAATAATGTTGTTAACTGTTCACATTTCTTTATGAAATTGACACCAAAGATAATTAAAAATACATAATACAAATGAAATTTAACGTGCTTATTAATTTAAGAACTAAAGAAATAAGACTAAAGTTTGAATATACACATAAAATACATGAAAACGAACAATTCCTCTTCCAGTCGAATTGTCTAATTCATGACTAGACTAATGAAGAGATCACTTTTACTACTGTATAGTATTTTTACTACAAAAGCGATATTACGTAGGTCAACATTTTTGACGTAAGAGAACTGTCAAAACATTAGAATGTGACTCTTCATTATATCCATGTTTATAATAAACATGGCAATAATGAAAATTCACATTCTAATGTTTTGACAGTTCTCTTACGTCAAAAATTTTGACCTACGTAATATCGCTTTTGTAGTAAAAATACTATATATATATGACATATTTTTGACAAGTTGAAATATATCACTATCCGTGTGTTAAGAACTTGATTCGACACTTGTCGTGTTTATAACTACCACACCAATATTGGAAAAGAAGTGAAAGGCGCAATTTACACAGCAGTTATCAGACCAATAATGACATAAATACGCGGCAGAAACACGACTTGATACAGAAAGGACAGAAAGAATGCTAGAAACAGCAGAGATGAAAATACTTTGAAAAATCGATGGGATATGGGAAGAGGTAGAAGTGCAGATATACGACAGATATGCAAGGTGGACAACATCAATAACTGGGTAAAAAGCAGAAGAGTATAATGGAACAACTACATGAGCCAAATGACAAAAAACAAAGTAGTAAGGACGGCGAGAGACGGTTCCCCAATAGGAAGACGATCAGTTAGGTCTGTATCCCGCGTATGAAAAAAAAGTTGATTAATAGTAAGCTGAAAATTTGTTAATAGCTTAAACGGTGTCTAGTCGGATAAACTGTGATATATGAGAACACTGTAACAGGGGCAGTTTTAATTGTGGTTAAAAATTTGGAACGGTCAGACTTAAACTCTCCGAACAGAGATTAAACTCTCATGCAAAAATCAGACTGCTATTTATCAGCTGTCATAATTCCTGTCATTTGACATATTCTACATGTTCCACTCATTAAAACGCCCATTTGGTGATAAATAGTAGGCTGATTTTTGCGTGAGAGTTTAATCTCTGTTCGGAGAGTTTAAGTCTGTTCTGTCGGACAAAATACATGTGCCGTTTTCGTGGTCTGGCCGTTCCAAATTTTTAACCTGTTCCACAATTAAAACTTCCCCTATTCCAGTGTTCCCATATATCAAAGTTTCTCCAACTACACACCCTTAAGCTATTAAAAAATTTTCAGCTTTCTATTAATCAACTTTTTTTTCATACGCGGGATCCAAAACTAAGTGGGAAGACCACGAAAACGATGGAATGACAACTTACTGGAGCCACATTGAAAAACAGACAGTCATGTCTACACAAGAAGAAGAAGAAGGAAAAGAAGAAGAAGACATTAATATTGGTGACAAAGCAAGATAATATTTTTATTTTACTTAAACTTGAGCTACACAATTTTTCCAAATGTCACTTTTGACTTGTAAGTACACCGAAAGTTTCATTTCCGTTAAAAACAATAGCGATAACCAAAATTGTATGAGTGTCAAATTTTATATTACCTCATCAAAATTAAACACCTTCACACAACCACTATTTTCAGCTATCTGCGAATGACTGACTAGACGGTGTCAATTGCAGGATGATAAGAGAATGAAATTGAGTCAGGTAAATTATTTAAAAACGGTCAAATAACCAATGAAAAAGCCCTGTTACTACTTACCCCTGTTACAACAAGCCCCTCCTTCCCCTACTGCCTGTTTTTCTTCAACGGTGCCTTTCATTCTGTCCATAAATTGTCATTCCATTTTTTCCTTGGATGTTCTATACTTCTTCTGCCTAACAGTGACTGGTCCCTGGCTATTCTTACTATCCTTGATTCAGATATCCTGCTTATGTGTTCATTCCACTCTTCTTTTCCGTTCTTTACCCAGGTATTTATATTGTCTACCCCACATATGCGTCTGATTTCCTCACTTCTTTCTATCCTGTACTATCCTAAACTTCTATCCAAGAAAAATTATTCAAGTAAAACTTCTCTAGTGCCATAACCTATGATATAGTAGGTTGATATACCCTACGCACGCCTCGAATTTGAATAGCAATAACGCCTTATCATATTTTAAGAGTGAATTTCAGGGCAAAGCAATGTCAATAACTAAAATAAATACCTACTAGTATTAGATAGCCACACACATAATCAACTCAAGTGCAGAATTTGGTTAACTTAGCTAAAGAAGTTGCAGAGAAAAATAATGAAGAGTTGGCATACCATCTTGTTTTTGCTCTCCTGAACAGTTTTCGATTTCCGTATTGACCTTCGCGTTTGAATAACATACTGCTATAAATACCATTCCAGTCTTATTGTATGGAGAAGAAGCGTGTACTATAAGTGATGCTATGCTTAAACGTTTCCAAGCCTTGGGAATGCGGGCATACAGATGACTACTAAAAATAAGCTGGGTCGATAGAGTTAGAAATAACAAACCCTAGAAGGCTGAACAAAACAACACAACTGGTCAATATAATAAAGAAACGCAAGCTGGAATACTTCTCAGTTCACATTACGAGACACACTAAAAAAATGATCTTTTACATCTGACCATCCAAAGAAAGATCCAAAGTAAACGTGATCTTGGTAGAAGAAGAACATCATGGCCGGAAAATCTAAGGCGATGGTAAGGGAAATCGACTACATCATCATTCAGAGCTACTATAAATAAAGTCGCTATAGCGAATATGATAGCCAACATGATATCCAACGATCAATAACGGTCCTGGAAATAGAAGAAGAAGACACTTCTACTTTGTCACTGTTACACCTCTGTTATAAAAGTATATTGATCAAGTTATGAGAAGTCATTGTTATCTGTCGTTTAATATAATATAATCGATTCATAAATCAGAGGAATAAAGAAATCAACATTCACGTACTCATTGATCTTGAAAAATGTAATAAATTTTGTTTAGAATATTAAGTATGTTTAACATTTTGTATATTAATAACCTCTATTTTAAATATTAAATATTGTTTGTTTATTAGTATGGTATAATTAGACCCAAACCCAGACATCCAAAGTGAAAGTTATCCTTCAACACCAAATTGTTCTATATGGTCCACATAATGTTCAGGAAAAAGTCACACCATTTCGAGCGTCGGGTTTGGGGAGGAGAGAGGGGAGAAATTGGTAAATTCGTAGATTTTTACTTTTTTCGTCAATATTTCTAAAACTATGCGGTTTAGCATGGACAACCTTCTATATGTTCTACATTAAATTTGAAATTAAAAGCATACCTATACATAATCCTTCTAAAATGAACGGTTTTAAAGTTACGGAAGTAATATAGTATAATTGATACAAAAAAAGGCCTAACCTCCGGTTTGGGGGGGATACGGGAGAGAAGTCGGTAAATTAGTAGCTTTTTTACGGTTTTCGTCAATATTTCTAAAACTATGCTTTAGCGACAACATATGTTCTATACAAAAATGTTCTGAATAAAATTTAAAATAAAAAAGGTCTTATACATAAGTGTTATAAAATCAACAGTTCTAGAGTTACGGAGGATGAAAAATGGAGGTTTTCGATACTTTTTATATTTTTTGGGCAATTTATAATATTATTACTGATGAAAGAAATTTTCAACAGGATTGTGTTTTGTAAATAAAATTTGCTATTTCAGTGGCCGATGGTATGTTAGTGATAAGCCCTTGAAGAAACGTCTCACCACCCAAAATAATCATCAATTGCCCAAAAAATATAAAAAGTATCGAAAACCTTCACTTTTACCCCCTGTAATTCTGGAACCGTTAATTTTATAACAATTATGTATAGGACCTTTTGTGTTTTTAATTTTATGTAGAACATTCTTGTATAAAACGTAGAAAAAGTACTGATTTACAGAATTTTCTCCCATCTCCCCCCCAAACCGGACGCTCAAAATGGTGTAACTTTTTACTGAAAAATATGTGGACCATATAGAACAATTTGGTGTTGGAGGAAAACTTTTACTTTGGATGTTTGGGTTAGGCCTTTTTTTTACCAACTATACTACCTCCGTAACTTTGGAATCGTTCATTTTAGAAGGATTATGCATAGGGCCTTTTTTATTTCAAATTTAATGTAGAACATTTTTGTATAGAAGGTTGTTCATGCTAAACCGCATAGTTTTAGAAATATTGACGAAAAACCTAAAAAATTACGAATTTACCGATTTCTCCCCCCTGTCCCCCCCCCCCCAAACCCGACGCACAAAATGGTGTGGATTTTTATCTGAACATTAGGTGGACCATATAGAACAATTTGGTGTTGGAGGATAACTTTCACTTTGGATGTCTGGGTTATGCCATCTTTTGGATCAATTATATCATACTAATATGTAATTGTAATTAAAACATAAACAGCAAATTAGAATAATAAACCACAATTTAACGAAGACACAATTACTTTTTAGAGACACGAAGACACTATTACGAGGGGAGGAAATGTTTGTGAAAACTTTGAAATAATCCAGGTACCTACGAAGTTTTTTAGTTGCGTATACAAATACAGTGATGAGTATACAGTGATAATATTCGGCAAATTAACGTAAAGGACGGAAACCATGTTAAATTCTGAGATAAAACTAGCAGAGTTGGGAAATTTGGCGATATAAACCTATAAATTTAGATTAAATATTAAGTATATTGATTGTTTCCCACCCTTAGACGTATCAGGCGAGTTTGGCAACTACCACTGTGACAGTGACTTCTCTGATACGTGTCTTCTACTTCAACTACTTAGAAATAACACTGACCGAAGATGGGAATGATGAAGATGACGTCTTGAAGAAAATACGTGGAAGCTGCTAACTTACAAGTAAATTATTTCATTATCCATGGAATGTAATTACATATAGCAGTATAAACAATGAAGCTATTACTACCTGAGCAGACAGAACAAATAGTTTTTTCGTCGGTTTCTTACTTATTCCTAGAAACTAAGAAACAAAGAATAAGTTTATTATCGATACTGATTGAAGATTTCAGAAACAAACCTGACACAACAATTGCATGAAATTGGCAATTTTTAAATTTAAAAAAACAATAAGTGGCTTCTGTTTAAGCGCAGCGATTGTTTCAGCGGTTTCTACGTGTTCGTTTAATTTAAAATGGAGATAAAACTGTACCTGGTTAATTACCGTTTTAACATATTTTAAGTCTAATTGCCAATGCGGTTATTAAAACTAATTAAACCTGAATATTACAAAGTTTATTTATGTAACACGTGAATTATTGTAATAAAGAACATAAAATATTAGATGTAAATATGGATTGAGAAAACACAAAAATATAAATCGTCTTTGGGTTAATCAGATAATATTTTAATATTGTCAGCTGATATCACTTTAGCACACTAAAATAGAAATAGGCGTGCCGCATGGAGTTATACTATCACCTTCATCCTCTTCTTCAAGTCCCTACTTTTCAAGTGCATCTAAGATTCATAATCATCATGGTTATGCGCAGTGGCGGTTCGTGATTTTTACCATAGGGGAGGCTATACCTAACTGTAAAATATCTAGACAAATTTGCACTAGCAAAAAAATCCGCCAAAAAAATCTAATTTAAGGCCCCATTTTTTTGACCATTTTTATTTGCATTTTATAATATCATTACAATTCATAATATCATATCATTTTAAAAATAGTTAGTCAATTTGTAAAAGTGTATTACCAAAGTTTGTGTCGTTTATTTGTTAACAATTCTATCTTTATAAGTAGATATTAAATATGCATATCAAAATAAATATAAATAATAATAAATAATAATTTATTCAACCACTTAGTTATTATACAATATACATATAGATTTGAACAATATAGATTTGAACTTTTGCAGTCCATACAGATTGAAGGCTCACATTTTTTAAGATACTCAACTGAATTTTTTTAATTCTAAAAGCGGCCTACTGCCAATCCAAAAACACTGTAAATTGCCGATATTTTGCTTTGCATTACAGATATAGGAAAAAGTTATTTAAACAAGTATTATGGCATTTTTCACTTTTTTTTTCAAATCAATGGAAAACAGGGAAACTTATGGTTTTTTTAGTACAAATATCTTCGAGATTATGGAAAAAGCTTTAAAATTACGTATTACAAAGTTTGATAGACTCATTTATTGTTAATATAATTGCGAAAAATATCGGAACTGCAAAAAAAAATATTTTCGCAATAACTGTTGTAAAAATTAGTGTACAGCTTTGAAATTTTCGTCAAATAAGGGTTCTTTGATGCTTAATATGTGATAAAAATTTCTAAGCGATTCATTCAATTGTTTAAATTTTATTCAAATTGTTTATCCCAGAGAGCATTTCTTTTGCAATAACATAAGTCAGAAGAAAATGACGTTAGAACCATTCCACAGGTGTTAAATGAAAGGGCATGAGCTATATTTTCAACTTGGTTTAAAAAAAGTGAATAAAAAATGCATTTATTAGTAATAAATAATTATGCAAAAGTATCGTAAATCTTTCCTTATAAACTTTTTATTTTGTTATATAAGAAATTATACATATTTATTACAATTTTTTATCAATTATGATATAGATAACATCACTTGATAGTTGTGCACTTAAAACAGGGTAAAAAATTTAATTCATTTGGAAAAAGTTATTCAAAAAGTTTATAAAGAAAAATTGACGATACATTTGCATAATTATTTATTACTAATAAATGCATTTTTTATTCACTTTTTTAAAACATGTTGAAAATGTAGCTCATGCTCTTTCATTTGACACCTGTGGAATGGTTCTAAGGTCATTCTTTTCTGACTTATGTTATTGCAAAAAAATGCTCTCTGGGAAAATCAATTTGAATAAAATTTAAATAATTGAATAAATCGCTGTGAAATTCTTATCACATATTAAGCACCAAAGAACCCTTATTTGACAAAAATTTCAAAGCGGTACACCAATTTTTACAACAGTTATTGAGAAAATATATTTTTTGCAATTCCGACCTTTTTTCGCAATTATATTAACAATAAATGAGTATATCAAACTTTGTAATACGTCATTTTAAAGCTTTTTCCATAGTCTCGAAGATACTTGTACTAAAAAAATCATAAGCTTCACTGTTTTCCGTTGATTTGAAGAAAAGGGAAAATGCCATTTTTTGACAGTTAATTGTTTATAAATAAGAATGGCCGCCAGATCCTACGCAGGAAATTGTTATAATTTATTCCTATAGGTATTACCTGTCGAAATAACGCTTCAGTACCCTGGCTGCTGAAGTGTCACGAACAGGGTATATTTTTGCTTATTACCCTGGCCTATATCAATGTTAGTGTTCCTGCACCAATGGCCAATACTTGTCAAGGTATTTTATGTAGGTAAATAAATAAATCACATAAAACTCACTAAATGCAAAACCCTAATTAAATATAAATAAATCACATGCGTATATATTGATATGTGTAATTTTTTCTAATAATTTACAATGTTTTAAAAATGTCGAATTTACCATGACACATTACAATTTTTTATATATATTTTTTATTATATTTAGATTAGGTAACACAAAAATTGATTTATACACGCTCTTAAAGACGTTTTAAAAAGAACTTTGTGTCTTTTCTGTCATAAAAACCTTAGAATCGCTTTTTTATGTGGAACAGTAAAAATTTTACTACATTTTTATAGACACTACCCATGTTGTAATAAAGAATGAATGCCATTCTTAAACAGATTATAATAAAACTTAGAAGTGGATTTGGAATCCACCTAAAACAATCAACTGTGACCTCACGTGTTTGTAATATTTGTTAATGTCATAATATCTTTAAGGAATACAACAAATTTGATCAAAAACTGCAATTCTTTGTAGTTGTATTACCTATATATCTACTTAATTCGACCTAGGTATTGTCAATACCTACCTAAAGATATTGGTAAGAAATTGTATATATTTACTAAAATACTGTAACAAATGGATTCTTTTTAAATATTATGTCTATATGAGATTAAGCCACAATTTATTGTAATGGTAGGAGAGCAAAGTATGCTAAATGTGCAGTCACTCGAGCGTTATGGGGACCTATTTAGTTTTGAAGAGTAGGTCATAAATCCAAAAAAAAGTTAAGTAAAGTTTTCCATTTTAGTGGGGACTTTCCATTTTTAATTTAATTTTCCAACAATGGTTTTTTTAGATTATAGCGCCATCTATCCATAGTTCGAAAACATGTCTCGAACAAAAGTTACGTAATGAATCCAAATCTGCAATAAAAATGGTTTAAGATTGTAAGGTAACCCCTAACAATACCTCCGTGGGGGCCGTGTTTGGTGCCATTCGATAGATTTTTCAAAAATATTGAATAAATGTATTTTTTAGTTTTTCGATCTGATGTTCATTTCGCGAAATATCGCGGGATTCGTATTTAAAATTTTAAATTTACCCTCCACCCCTCTCCGTGGGAAGTCGTGTTTAGTATCATTCGATAGATTTTTGAAAAATATTGAGCACGTATTTTCTAGTTTTTCGATCTGTCATTCATTTCGCGAAATATACACTGTTTTGCATGTACTTAACTTACCCTATCTTAATCCGACGATTTCGAGTTTTTCTAAGGATAGATTTTTTTCGGCCCCCCTTAACGAACTCCCCTGCATTAAGAGCCAATATATGGTAGAGGTACATTTTCAGGGTACAAGGTTTCTCCCCATGTAATAATCTGACACGCTCGAGTAACTGCAAAAATCGCCGCTTGGGCTCCCCTACCATAATAAAAATCAAAGTGCAAAACACAGAACCTAATTCTATCAAAAGGTCTAAATTATGATGTGATTCTATCATAAGTTCCTAAACGGGACATAATTAGTGTAGTTGAAAAATCTGTCAAGTACTACCAATACGGAAAAAAAAGAATAGAGAGTACTGTTCAAAAAGGAATTGGAGAATGTTAGTAAATAGGAACTCGAAGCTATCAAAGCTCTACAAGAAGATTAGTCCGTAACAATATTACTAGCTAACAAGGACAACGCAATTGTAATTATGGATAACTATCAATATCAGAGGAAAATTCCAGAATTGGTCACAAATATTCCCAAAAAAATTACCCCTCAAACCATTTCCAGCAGCATGGGTACTCCTTGCAACAGACTATCAAAGTTCCTCTTAGACATAAACAGTTCTTGTAAAAACTAGCAGAAATAGATTACAATTTCAACGATATCCTAGTCAATTTCGATATCACCAGCGATTTCATCCATGTGCCGTTGGGAAAAACTTTAAAAATAAAAGATAAAGAAGTTTGGTATATTGACAACAAAAAAGTAATTGAGTGTATCAGACATCATGGAGCTGCCAACAGTTTCCATAGGCAACACTTATTTTCTACTTTTTCTTCAGCCTGTTTGCATCCACTTCTGGCCTTTGTCTCCTATTTTCTACTAGATAATAATTTTTTTAGCAAGAAATAGCAAGGTCTGGTCTCATGAACATGCGTAACATGCTCTGTAACCCCAAGCTATGAGTCACAATAAAATTGAGAACACTATAGTATATTAAGTATGGAGAACGGTAAGGGTTTTATTTTATACCGATTTTATTCCGATAAGACAATTGTTTGGAGGAGCAGCGGAGCGACGACTCCAATTATTGTCTGAGATCGGTTACCCTTAACGTTCGACATACTTATAACGTTTTTTGCACGATTGATACCATTATAAATTATAAAATTAAACATTTTCGTCATACTGACTAGTTTCATTCATTTTATCAAGATAGATACTTTGGTTGTTAGGTAGTAACTAGGGTGCATAACAACAATGGAGAATTGAGTTTTTATTTAGTTGTCAATAATTTTAAGTACAATTTTGATTATTATAAATTAAAATATGAGCAAAAGTGAATTTGAAGAAATTGAACGGGCTTGGGAAGAAGGGTGTTCCGCAATTATTCCCGAAAAATCCAAAATCCGTTATCAAAATACCTACCAAAGTTTTAAAAAATGGGAGTTTCTGCAGGAGTTTCTGTTAAAAGTGAAACCACAGCCCAAACAAGTGAGATTTCATTAAATCATTTAACAAATTGTACCATAAGTTTCAATATTAATAAATAATTCGTTAGTTTTCTTTATTCTTTCAAAAAATAAATTAAAATTAAGAAATTTTTTAACTCGACGGTAAGTGAATTACTTACCGTCGAGTTGGAGTACTTACTGTCGAGTTGGATTACTTACCGTCGAGTTGCTAGTAAATGTCACCTACTGACGTAAAATCTGTCACGGTAAACAGTCAAAAATGATCAATCGTGCAAAAAAGTATTATGTGTGGTGTCTATTACTATATAGCTGGACATTAAAACAGTATGACGTCAACAAACTGAATTCATTCGAAATGTGGATGTACCGCAGAATGCTAAGAATAAACTGGACCAGCAGAACTACGAATGAAGAAGTACTGGAAATAAGGAACACACTTCTTTATCTGGTTAATATAATCAAAATTAGAAAGACGTCATATCTAGGACACATAATGCGCCATAGGGAATTTGAGCAGCTTCAAGTAATATTAGAAGGCAAAATCGAAGGTAAAAGGAGTATAGGAAGAAAGAAAAAATCCTGCCTCTGAAACATTACAGATTGGACCCACTCAACAGGAAATAACTTAATTCATCAAGCCCAGAATAGAAAGAAAGGACCCCGCACAAACCTTGTGGAAAATAGGTCCCAGTGGATTTCGTTCATACTTTGGGAAAATACTCTTTGAAGCATCCTGATAAAAAGTTCTCATGGGCACAACTCAATCGTATGAAGGATTTTCAAGATATAGAGGTCCAAATTCGGAAAATTATAAGATTTACGGGGTATTCCAATTCCGTGAGTTACTGGTTATTTGGCAACATGTAGAAGTTTGGATCAAGAAAAAGTACTAGTAGTCTAGGATTTTTTCCTGGCTATCCAATGGCGACCTTAACTTTGACCTTGACCTTCAACGGACGTCATCTTCTAGAGTTTCGAGGGTTTTAGGCATTAAATTGATATAAACAGATTACTCATGTGTTTTTGGGATCGCAAAACACGAATATGCCATCAGAATTGCCCTCCGGATGACGTGGTGGCCAGGGCCTCTGCAAGGGACGTCATCTTCTAGAGTTTCGATGGTTTTCGGCATTTAATTGATGCAAATGAATTACTGGTGGGTTTTTTGAGTTCGCTATACACGAATATGCCACCAGAACCAACTCCCGGAGCACCTGATTTCCAAGGGGCTCCTGGAGTTTCGAGGGTCTTTGGTACTACACTAATGCAAACGGATTAGTTATAGGTTTTTGGGGTTGCTGAACACGAATACGTGGTCAGCACAGACACAGGAGCACCTGGTGCCTAAGACTGGTTATCTTCTGGAGTTTCGGAGGAATCAAATGGATTACTCTTAGGTTTTTGGGGTTGCTGAACATGCATACACTATCAGATCCGACCCACGAATCACATTGTGCCTACGGCACAATGTGATCACGTATTCGTGTTCAGCAACCCCAAAAACCTATAATTAATCCGTTTGTATCAATGTAGTACCAAAGACCATCGAAACTCCAGGAGCCCCTTTCATTGACCTTGGAAACCAAGTGCTCCGGGAGTCGGTTCTGGTGGCATATTCGTGTTTAGCGACCTCAAAAAACCCTCCAGTAATTCGTTTGCATCAATTAAATGCCTAAAACCATCGAAACTCTAGAAGATGATGTCCCTTGCAGTGGCCCTGGCCACCACGTCATCCGGACTAATCCGGTTCTGATGGCATATTCGTGTTTTGCGATCCCAAAAACACATGAGTAATCTGTTTATATCAATTTAATGCCTAAATCCCTCGAAACTCTAGAAGATGACGTCCGTTGAAGGTCAAGGTCAAAGTTAAGGTCGCCATTGGATAGCCAGGAAAAAATCCTAGACTACTAGTACTTTTTCTTGATCCAAACTTCTACATGTTGCCAAATTGGAATACCCCGTAAATCTTATAATTTTCCGAATTTGGACCTCTATATCTTGAAAATCCTTCATACGATTGAGTTGTGCCCATGAGAACTTTTTATCAGGATGCTTCAAAGAGTATTTTCCCAAAGTATGAACAAAATCCACTGGGACCTATTTTCCATAAGGTTTGTGCGGGGTCCTTTGCCATTATGATGGCCAACCTCAATATAGAAGGAACTTAGAAGGAGGGACAAATGATTTTTTTAAACAAAATGGTGTTGAGGCTAGAATGTATGGAGACAAACCAAAGTTAGGCCTTAGTGAAAACCTAGGTAATCACTCAACTATCTTTCAGGTGGAAATGTATGCTATAGAGTTTTTCCTTCAGGAAATAATAACGAGTAACTATATGGAGACCGATCTCTAAAAATTATATCTGACAACCAGGTGGCATTAAAGGCACTGGAATCGAATCAAATTGACTCCAAGTTAGTTTCAAACTGTCTTCATAATCTGATTTGCATCACAAAAGGTACCAGAATAAGTTTATTTTGGGTCGCTGGATATACAGGTATTGAAGGCGACGAAAAAGCGGACCTACACTCCTAAGGAGAGGAAAAAGTGAAAAGGGGATTTTTATACACTAACCTTTGAAGAACAGATCCAAAAATTTACTAGAATGAAAAATCTACTATGAATATGAATGATCTACGAATTATTGTAGGTCTCCTAACAGAACGCTCTTAGCAGACTAGGGACACCTTCCCTAGTCTGCTAAGAGCGTTCCACCTCAATCCAAAAAAAGGTCTCCTAACAGAAGACTGTCTCCTTAAGTAGCACATAAACAAAATCGGACTGATGACGAGACTGAAAGGCAAGAGCTGAGCTCCTGAAAAAGATCTTGAGGGTGAAACAGCCTCATAAAGGTAAATGAAGTTCCCATTAACAATATTAGATATGCGGATGATACTGTCAGCAGAAAATATTGAGGATCTTTAGAGGCTGACGACCAGAATAGCAGAGTATGGACAAGAATACGGTATAACAATGAAAGTCAAGACGACAAAATTTATGAGAATACGAAAATTCAAACAAATAACGAGAATTTTTTCATAAAGGGAACCAATGTCGAACGAGTAGACCAAAATGCATATATTGGAACAATGTTCAACTCCACAAATGATTACTTCCAGGAAATAAAAATTAGAAGAGAAAAAAGGCTAGAGCAAATTTTAACAAAATGAGAAAAGTACTCCGCACAACAGAATTAAATTTATAAGAGTTAGGTTGGCTAGATGCTACATTTTCTCGAATATGTTTTATGGAATGGAAGCTTGGACCTTGAATGCGGCATCAATGAAAAAACTAGAATCATTTGAGTTGTGAATGTACAGAATTCAGAAAATATTCTAGACAGAACACGTCACAAGCAAAGAGGTTCTGAGAAAGATCAACAAAAGAAAATTAGAATATATCGGACATATTACACGTGGAGAGAGATAAAACGTGTTCCAATTGATTCATTGTCATCAGTGGCGTTACAGCTCTTTATGAGCCAAAGCCTTCTTCAGAACAATCCTCATTCTCCCCTGTGTCTGGCAACTCTTCTCTATGCTCTAGTTCCAATTGATTATGCAGGGAAAGATTCAAGGAAAAGTGTGTGGCTTGGTTCTAAAAGGGCCAATGTCAAATTTTTGTTTTTGAAGATATTCTTCTTTAGCGGCGATTCGATTGAGGGTAAAATTGTACATAAATCTGCGCGCCTGCGCACACATACAGCATGTAGTTCATTGCTAATATTTCAAGATAGGTATTTATGTATCTGCAACCGTGCAAGTAAGTCATTAAAAGAATATATTAGTGTTTTTAGTAAATGTATTATTTATTATAATTCTTGTGTTTTTGGATTTGTGATTCTCTGTAGTAAAATAATAAAAATATTATGTAGGCATAACATTTTTACACTATTTGTCGCCGTGTTGTGTTACCATTTGCTCCGAAACTTACAAGTCAATTACAAGGACCTCGCTGGAGTAGTTGGTAGGGCGTTAGCTCCGAGATTGGAAGGACGCGGGTTCGAATCCTGGGCGATTCATATTTTTTTATTTTTGGTTGTTTTAATAAAAATTTTTTTGAAAGTGGTAGATAAGAAAATTAGTTTAATTTTTAAATAAAATACAAATAACCTGTTAAGTATATTTACTTCGTTTACATTACCTATATAATAGAAGAATATCTTCTTACGTGCGTACAAAGTACATACACATTCTTTTTTTATACAGCTTTCTATTGAATTTAATATTGACCAAACAAAATGCAAAAAATTGAAATTGGCCATTTTAACACCAAGTCACATAATGTGGCTTAATGCTAAAAGGGCCAGTGTCAATTTTTTGCATTTTGTTTGGTTAATATTAAATTTAAAAAAAGCTGCACAAAAAAACAAAAATTTGACATTGGCCCTTTTAGAACCAAGCCACAGAATAGAGAGACGTAGAATATCGTGACTGCGCAACATGAGAGAATGGTATGGATGTATGGATATACTTTTCGGAACAGCCGTCTCTAAAGTACCAGTAGCTATGATGATTACTGACCTCCGTCGTAGAGATGGTACTTGAAGAAGGTAATCTCGTATTTTACACCATAACATATCTCCCTTGAAAGAGAAATTCACGTGGTTTTCGGAGAAAATATTTTTCATTGAAGATGTTTTAAGTGAACGGTTCTAACTGAGCCATCCTGTAAAAGTTTTTTAATATCAATATAACAGAAAAAAATTGAATTTAAATATTGTATGGCTAAAAGAAATGCCGAATCGAATATAGGCCCTTAAATACTTTTCCGCCACTCACGTATTTAAAATCTCACATACATTTAATTAAATTTTTCGTGGCTGTAGGCTTTTAAAATATAAGCCGCGAATCCGTCAATGTATAAAATCCATTACTAGTTTAGTGCCTAATTTAAAATACCTCAAGAGAAATCAAAATTCATTTAATTTAAAGTGCTTTATGTAGCTTTAATGATCTTAATGGAGTATATGCCATATTAAGCTGTTTTGATGTTTCGTGCTGTAGGTTCAGATCCGGGTTAAGCTTTCTGAGCTTTACTTTGATGTTCTACATTATGTATACACAAGAACGGCCGAATTGTTATACTGTCACACTGGAAATCATAAATTAAATTATGGGAAGTATACATCAAATTTAAGCAAATTTTAGTATGTATGATTGTTGAGTGCAACCGAAATACGTCAACAAAATAGTTTCTTGTACTTTTTTCTTTACATTTTTGAGTAAAGACTCTCTAAATAAAACAAAGATTTTGTTATTTTATCCAGATAGGGGATAAGCTAACTTACATATTGTTACTAATAAGATTTTGCTGAGAGTAAAATAAGTAACTTAATAAATAATGATAATTCAGAAATATGTTGTTTGTGCGACTGATCTGAACATCTTTAATTATTTTTATAATTATTTTCTCTTAATCTAATAATTAAATTCTCTAATTTTCTCGTAAAGGACTACTTACGTGACGTCATACTTTGGCGTCTACGGAATATACTTGTTGAATCGTTCCTTGACGTTTAATTCGTGTTCCGTGAGAGTTTGACGTTCTCCTCTTTGAAAGAGAGAGGAATGTTCGGCACTTGGCTATTGGCGGTCTCGACGAATGGCCGGTTGATAATTTCAACTAAATTACTTATATTTAACATCTCCAGTTTAATTTTAAAATGAAAAGTAGTTATTACTAATTGTTGTTTTGAAGGAGGGAGAGAAGTGTAAAACACAAGTGGGATCTGGATAAGAATCACCCGGTAAAATATTTATTTTTTCCTAATAATTTTTTTAGTTAGCCTCGTTTTTTGTTATGGAACATTTGATATATTACGTTCATTGTTAAATTTCTTAGTCAACTCATTATTTGGATTTTATGTAGATTATTACATGTTTATTGAATATTCACTCAAGGAAAATTATATATTAATGTGTTTTTTGGTTAGACATAACCAAACATATGCAATTCTCAATTAATATTGGAAATACTTATCATTTCTCTGTAGGTTTTAAATTTATTGAACATCCAATATTTTTATAAATTCAATATATTTTCACAAATATCATATTTTCTCAGATAAATCATATTCAAATTTCAAATTCAATGTCATTATTTGTACATATTATTATCTTCACACCCAAAATAGTTCAAGGTTACCTGAGATTAGTTTTTGCTCCATTTAATGGTCGTTTTTTCTGTATTATTTCTTCTAAATAGGTTTTTCTCATCTACTTATTTCTTCTTCTCTTTACTTTTTGCTCACCGGTTTATATGAGAAATAAAACGAAGGATATGTTTTTAGCCATTTGGAAGAAATATACGAATGCATACCCTTTAAACATCTCGAGAAGCCCTGAGACAGCCACAGCCAAGTCAATCAGGGAATATGTCAATTTGTCATCTTTCCACCTGCACCTATGGATAGGACAGGTTAGCACTCTCCGTGTGCTCATTTATTGGATTGCAGCATCGAACTTTATCTTAAAGTCGTTCGATGAAGGGATTTGTTTGGGAACTATATATCAGTTGGTAATATTAGTAACTATTGTGTCTTTATCTCATACGTTTTGGTTTAATGCACTGTTTATTAATTTTTTTTTTCAGATTTAGCTTACCTTTTTATATAACATATCTGTATATTATGGTATTAAGTTCCCAAACTTATATATAATTTTGTGGTACTGTGCGTTGAGCTCTGCGTATTTGCCCAAAAGGTATTACTTTTTATATTTTATTGTTTATTTAGGTCGATCTCATGTCATTATATAAATTTAGGTTGTATTAGTTGCTTGTTTCTCAAATATTTTGTGTTCATTAGCTTTTCTTTATTTGTTCGGTCAATTTGCGTCGTTTGTATATTATATTTCTTCGCTTCGAGTCGTTCAGTTATTAACTTTGCTTAATCCATTATAGTATTTTCTCGTAGTCAGGCTTATGCCTATTTATTTATATTATCTTCATATTTGTCGGTTTAAATTTAGTTGTACGTAGCAGGCGTACTATAACCATGTGGTAAAGGGACTCGTGTGAGTTGTACCCTATATATAAGTAAGAGGTATATCTTTTTGTACATACATACAACAGGGCTGTTGTTATATGATATATCATGTTTAGCATTAACTTTACTTTGTCATTTTAGAGTCACTTAATAATTCAATTGGGTTTAACTCAGAGATTGTCAAAAATCTAGTAGTTATTTTTAATAAATATTTACTTATTTTGTATATCATTTATTTTTATTATTCCTTTATATTCACATTTACTGATTAAATATACTGATTTACTGATTTAATATATTTAATACTTGACAGCAGTGTAAGATACCTGGGAGAATGATCGAAGATCATTTTCTTGGCGCGCATGATTTGTTTGATTTTTGTTTAATTTGTTCTTCTTTAGCAATTATTCACCTTTATTCCTTTTCAGTACATTTCATAAAAATGTAATTGCGATAACAATCTTTGTGATATTTGCAATGAACAGGCAGACTTATAGCCCAGTAAATGAACGGGAAATTCGGCGATACCGTGTAATTTTCAGGGGCAACTCCGAATTGCATGAAAATTTGGATTTAGGTTCTACTTACCATCCACTTCAAAGTTGAAATTGTGCCGTTGGTTGCTTTTACTTGGGGGGTGACAGTCACCCCTTCTCGGGGGTGAAAAAACATACGTTCAAGATAAGACCGGAAATGGATAAATTGACTGATTTTAAGCAACTTTTGTTCTATAGAGTTTTTTACGTAAGTCAATACTTTTCGAGTTATTTGCCATTGAAAATGTTGATTTTTCGACAAAAAAACTACGTTTTTACACGGTTTTTCGCAAATAACTCAAAAAGTAAATATTTTATCGAAAAAAATATTCTTAGCAAAAGTGTAGCTTATAAAAAACCCAAAAAAATGGTGTATCAGTAAAGTCTATCAATCAAATAAAAACAAAGTTGTAGCTCATGAAAAATACGTTCTTATTCGTCTAATTCCAAATCGATTATTTCAAGGTAAAATCACCGAAAAATTAAGCACTTTTCGGGAAAAACCCATTTAAACTTTTTTAAAGTGTTTATAAAAAGTTTTGTTTTAATTTTTTGCAAAAGTTTTAGCATTAAAAATAAGCGAGTTACGCTCAAAATAAAGTTGGCCCTCTTTTTTTTTTGTAAAAAATCATGAAAATCTTGCCGTGTTTAGCTCCCCAAATGAAATTAATCGCTACCGCTTTACAAACAATTTACTTACCTATCTATTTTTTATATGATCTGTCAGTCTCACCGGTTTAAAGTGTTTATTTTTGAAGGGGTTTTTAATTGAGAAAGCTTGAATGGGTCACTAATCACGAGTGTATGCAAATTTTGAACAGCCATATCTTAACCAATTTTTGTCTTACGGAGAAACAAAATGAAACTAGCATATTTATAATAGCAAAACCTACATTTTTTTACTCTTTAAGATTTTTCTTATCACTAATACTTTTTAAGTTACTTTGAAAAAATGAAATTTTTCAAAAATTTTTAGAAATTTTTTTTTTGCTATAAAACCAAATGTTTTCAAAAATAAGCACTTCAAACCAATAAAACTTACAGATCATATAAACAATACACATACAGTTAAAATAGATGGTAAAGCCAAACGATTAATTTCATTTAGGGTGCTAAATAGAGGAAGGTTTTCACGATTTTTTTTACCAAAAAAAAGGACCAACTTTTTTTTTCAGTGTAACTCGTTTATTTTTGATGCTGTAAACTTTTGTAAAAAACAAGTAATAAGCTTCTTTTCGATACTTTAAATTTAAAAATGTTAATAAGGTTTTCCCGAAAAACGCTTCTTTCTTCGGTGATTTCGCGTTGAATTATTCGATTTGGAATTAGACGAATAAGAACGTATTTTTCATGAGCTACAACTTTGCTTCTACTCAATTTGTAGACTTTATTGGTACACCATTTTGTTCGTTTTTTATAGGCTACACTTTTGCCTAAAAAATTTTTCGATAAAATATTTACTTTTTGAGTTATTTGGGAAAAACCGTCTGAAAACGTAGTTTTTTTGTCGAAAAATCAACATTTTAAATCGCGAATAACTCGAAAAGTATTGACTTACGTAAAAAACTTTATACAACAAAAGGTGCTTAAAATAAGTCAATTTATCCATTTCCGGCCTTATTTTAAACACGCGTTTTTCACCCCCCGAGAAGGGGTAAATGTCACCCCCCAAGTAAAAGCAACCAATGGCACAAATTCAACTTTGAAGTGGAGGGTAAGTAGAACCTAATCCAAATTTTCATGCAATTCGGAGTTGCCCCTGGAAATTACACTCCAAAACGGTCATTTATTGGGCTATTAGATCATATATTTTTTAATTCTGAGAAGTACACACATCAGTCGGACATTCTTACAAAAAAATTAAGAAGTTTAAACGTTTACGGTCCCTATAATGTTATGCATCTTTTGGCACTGAGTGATAAACGTATTTTTGATTTTATTTTGTTTTTCCTATATGACTGTAAAATTAAGTTATAGAATGACTAGATTAGGCTTGTAACCTTAAATGTCTTTCCTTTTGATTGCCTACATGCCTGCCTTACCATAATAAAAAATGCTAAATAAACCCCTTGGATGAGAAAAGTGTGACCCTTGTCCTTATCCCAAAATGTTTATTAAGATTAATTTAACAAAAATTCACTTTAAAAAAATGTGTATTATATCTATTCTTAACAAAAAGGTCGGTCAGACTTAGATAACCTTAACTTAGATTACTGATTAGATAATTTAGATAAGATATATTATGTTTATCTATGTACTACTTACATACTTTGTTTCTGGCTGCATGGTCTAATTCTAAAGCTAATAAAAAAATTACAATCAACTGTGGCTGATCCCATATAGGTATTCACAATATTTAACTTGTGGACATCTTACAAGAAAACAGATTGAGAATAAAATATTCATCTACTATATATTGTTATGATCTGCTTTCTCTTACTTTTATATTAATTAGTATTTATTTAATTAATTATTCAATTGTCGCAAATCATACATAAAAAAATTAAGAAAAATCTCAGGGTGCCTTTTTGTCATAAAAAAAATAACTAAATTATCTTAGGTTATACTTATCCTTTCTCGTGACTTCAGTATCTCTTAGTTGATCCTTATCGGGATAAATAGGAAAAGGAAATAAATAGAAATACCATAAATAAGCACATACAAATACCTTTATTTTCAAAAGCAATGCTCTGAAAATTTATCAATTAAATCCTGTGGGCATAACTGTCCAAATGAAACTTTTACCATATAAATTAATCTAATTCAAACAAATATTTATCGCTTTGTTCTTGATACCATTAATAAAACAAGCTAAACAAACAAATTTAGGTATTCGCAAAATTACTTATACATACTTCCTATTAAATTTTTGAAATGTTGGAATCTTAATTCATGTGCTTTTACGCAAAAAAAATTAACTTCTGATTATAAAGAAAATCTATCACATAAGTTATTGACTGACCTTTTTGATTCGGACACAATGATGTCTCCTCTTGACCCAAAGAGCTCTTCCTTGTTGATTATGTTAGGCTACCAATCAAAGCCCTCTCCGTTCTCAGCATCGATCCAGCAGCAGACCAGCAACTATTTCTGCACAACACGAGCCAGGCCCCTTTTGACCAGTACTCGTTCAATAAACTCCAAAACTCTCTCCCCTCTTTCTCACAATAATAATCTCCTGAGACCCAAGTATCTTTTTTACTTGGTGCCACAAATAATTTTAATAACTATAGTTCTTGTAACTTACTCTCTTGGACTTTACAGAATCAAAGAGGTATTTCTTCTCAATTTGATTTGTCTCTCGTTCCACTTTTCAGCTACTCTTCATCATAATAACATAATAATCGTCACGGTCACGGTCACGGTCACATAATAATATCCTTTTCCAAACTGTCTGAACATTCAAACTTCTCTCTCCCCATTCCAAATTGCCAAGCCAATCAGAAACATTTCTCTCTCCACATTTCTCTTTTTTCATTCGAAAAAACCCATGCATTCTTTCAACAAACACTTTTACTCATCATAATTACTTTTCGGAAATTCTACAAATATTCTTGGGCTTAAACAAAAGGACTTAAAATTCCAAATTTCTCTACCTTATTTTTCTAAAAACTAATAATTACAATTACCTGTGGATTTTGCCTTTGCCGTAACAAAACAATCTTTTTAAAATTATAATCCGAAATAAATTGTCTTTTCACTTCACTTATTTACAAATGTCTTTAATTCTTCAGGGAAAAACTCATTAAGGATAAACCCACTGCGTAAAAGCTGACTTCTAATAAATAGTTACAAATCAATATACAGGGTGTATCAAATTTATGTGCCCGCGTTATATTAAAAAAATAAAATTTTTATTCTATCTTTGATTGACAAAATGATACACAATAATATATATTCATGTATTTTCTAGTTTTTATTCTCTGGCCTTTGTCCTTTTTTACATATTACGTAATAAAACAAAAAAGTTAAAAACCCTCAAGTCGATTAGCAATACCTTATGCTACAAGTCGATTAGCTTTTACTTAAGGCACCCGTATTAGAAAAAAATCCCAAAGGATATCACCAATTTGCGGTGATGACAAGTCCAGTTGCCTTATACATAAAATTGGCCACAAAGTGCAGCGTGCAGTGACAGAAAGGCCGGTTAATGATACCTTTTTCTAAAATTATGGGCAATTTTGTTAGGGAAACGAATAATTAAATGAGTTATGGATACACATTATTTTAATTCGATAATTTCATTTTAAATTGACCACGATATAATAAAAAAAGATTGCAGGAAGAAACGAGTACAATAAGAAATATCGTGTGACAATTACAAGATTACGTTGTTGTTTTCGGCCATGCGTGAACTGTGTAAAAATTGAATTTGTGGTGCATGATTTCATAGAAAAAATTATTTTTAAATTAAATACATTTAAATTTTATAAAAGTAGCGGCATTAAAACAATTTTCGAATTATATACATGAGTATGTACCTAATAGCCCATACGTACATCTTCCACTTCTTCTTCTCCCAGTACCCTGCCCAGTGGCGTAGCTGACAGGCCGGCAGGGCCCGCAAGGCGGGGGGCCCGATGTTAGGAGGAGCCCCTTAAAGCCATCAAGTTTGACAATTAACCGCCACATTAAAATTTTTTGTTTGTGCCTTCAAGCTTCACGTTCTAAATCTCAATGTTAATGTAAATTATATTTAACTCACTGAGCGCCTGGGCCAAACAAGGCGTGAGTTAAATACAACTCATACAACTCACGTGGCGTTCAAGGTAGTTGAGATGAAAGTGAATCCCAAAAAGGTAATTTTTTGTCGGTGGTTCTTTTACTAGCTAAATATGATCTTGTTTTAGCTAAATTAATCGATAAAAACAATAACTTACAAAAAAACAGATTACTTGAGCTCCCAAATAAAAAACGAAGATATAAATTTGCTGGCTCAAGATACAGAAATCAAATTGATTAATTTAATTAAACAAAATTGTTTTTATTCAATAATTCTTGCTACCACTCAAGATATTTCGAAACACGATCAGCTTAATTTTATTTTCCAGTATGTAACTTGCGATGAAAATAATTTATCTTCTAAAGCAGAAGTTGTTGAAAGTTTTTTGGGATTTATTCGCATGTTAGACCAACACCAAAGTGCAGAAGGTCTTGTAAATGAAATTTTAAAATTTATACAATCAAAGCACCTTTCCGTACACAACTGCAGAGGAAAGGGGTATCGTGCGGCAAGGGTAATGAGTGGTGTATATTCAGGCGTACAAAGGCGTATAACTGACATTGAAAAAACAGCTTCCTATGTTCATTGCGGAATGGGATGTTTCATCGCCGCCGGTTCATCGCCGCCGTTTCGATGCCGCCGGTTCATCGCCAGTCCATTTCATCGCCGGCCGTTTCATCGCCGGCCGTTTCATCGCCAGTTAGTCAGTTGATCTTGTATTATGGGAGATGACACGACACGACGTTAAATTCAGTTCAAAACTTATGGCAAATAAATAGATAAAAAATATTATTATATTAATTTACTGTTCTATTTCTACTTCACCTAAATTTGATAGAATAGAATAGAATAGAAATATGCTTTATTGTCACTGAAAATTATACAATTTTATGGACAAAGCTTAACATAGATTCACGAAAAAGATATTACATAACAATAACAAATACAATTTTATAAAATTAGATAAATCGTCAATAAAAAAAATATAAACAATTTAAAAAGTGAAGTAAAAAAACAAAAACCAATATATTGCAAAATTACTATAAATTGCAAAATTTAACATACAACATAATATAATAAAACACAAACAAAGGAACTAATAAGTTTAAGCTGCTGTATGTGACACCCAAATATATATAAATACACTTTTGTTACTTGTACATTACTGTGATTTCTTAGTTAGTCATTAAGAAACTCTTCTACTGAATAATATGGTCTTTTAGATAAATGAGCTTTTGTCATTTTACGGAACTTGAGAAAGGATGTTGCAGATTTGAGTTGTAAAGGGAGATGGTTGTATAGTTTTTTTGCGGAATATAGTATAGATTTCTTTACTAACTCAGAAGACGGGATCGGTAAATAGACATCAAAAGTTGAATTTCTGGTGGAGTAGTCATGATGAGGCCTTGCTGGAAAGACATGCATGTGTTTACGAATTAAGCAAACAGTTTCTAAAATATACAAAGATGGAAGAGTTAAAATTTCGTGATCTTTAAAGTAACTTCTGCAATGGGTTGTTCTTCTGAGGCCAAACAGATATCTTATTGCTCTTTTTTGTAATTTGAAAATAACATCAAATTGGGCAGCTGTACTAGACCCCCAAAAAGGAAGACCATATCGAAGATGAGACTCGAATAAAGAAAAATATGTTATTTTAGAAGATGCTAAATTGAGTTCCTTCGAAACAGATCTTATGGCATAGCAGGTCGAGGCGAGTTTCTTACTTAACAAATCGATAGGAAGGGACCATTTGAGGTTGCTGTCTAAAAGAATACCAAGAAATTTTACAGAATCAACGGTAGAGATCTGGCTGCTATTCACAAGCAGGGGTTAAAGAGCACCTTTATATGATAATGCTACCGTTTTATCCACGTTAAAGGAGAGTAAATTAGAGTCAGACCAGGTTTTTATCGTAAGAAGATCAGAAGTTATAGTTGCATGAAGAGTTGCAATAGTTGAGTTGCTCCAAGTGATACTGGTATCATCAGCAAAAAGAAAAATTTTTCCATCGATTTTTAAATTAGTGATGTCATTTATAAAGATCAGGATACTAAACAGTATTAAATTTGTAGTGTTAAATTATATTTTATATTATAAAAGTTTAAAAGTCTATTAAAAGATTAAGTATGGCAACGGGAATGGTCATATCTCGCATTTCCTAGAATTCCTAATTAATACTAAAAATAAATAATAAATGTAACTGTCGAAAATTGGTCGAAAATTCGGAAATATATCAGTTAGCGATTAACTGACTGGCGATGAACCGGCGGCATCGAAACGGCCGACGATGAATCGGCCGGCGATGAACTGGCGGCATCGAAACGGCGGCGATGAACTGGCGGCGATGAAACGTCCTAGACCCGTTCATTGTGTATCCCATAATCTGAACCTAGTGTTGAATGATGCCGTTGTTGGTGTACAGGAGTTGGTTTTTTAGGATATAATTAAAAAGATTATGTTTTTTTAGTGCAAGTATTAAAAGATAGGATGTACTATGTACTATTATGACTTTGGATCCATCGCGTTTGCCAACACTTAAATAACACTAAAAGGTTATGGGAAACCCGGTGATCATCCAGACATGATGCTGTTATGGCTTTGCGTCGAGCTTTCCGACAAGTAATGAAATCTTTAACGAAAATTTCATTGCTATCTAAAAAACGATGAAAAATTATAAGTTAATGCATTATTAGAGCATATGAATAATTTTGAATTTGCCGTTAACATTACTATTCAACCTAAAATACTTAACTTTATTAATCTAACATCAACACTTTTGCAATATGAAACGGCAGAGTTAACGGTCGCCCTTCAACTTTTCGAAAAAACTCTTCTAGTGATAATCTTCTAGAAATGAGAAATTTGTTTTCCGAAACTTTAGCAAAAGCAGCAGAAATAGCAGAATAGTGGGGTATTACACCGGAATTTAAAAATAAACGGATAAAACGTATAAAAAAATTATAATATTTTAAAAAATAATTTAAAAAATAACTTTTAGCAAAAAAATTTTTGTAGTTAATGTTTTCAATGTAAATTTAGATATAATATTGCAAAAACTTACTAATAGGTTTTTCGGTGTAAGATAGATAGGTACATGTATAATGGGTTTTCATGTCTATTCATAAACTAATGAAAACTTATTAAAGAAATGCCAAATATTGCCATTTACACATATTTTAGTAATTATACTGTTATTAGTTGTCGTTATGTTTATAATACGGAGCTCACAAAAATTGTCGCGGGGGGCCCCGCAATCTTCAGCTACGCCACTGTGTTGCGGCTAGAATGTATGCAATGAAATATCCCCAAAGACGTCACCCCAGTAGTAGAGTTTTTCATATTTTGTTTTGATTTATTATATACGGTAACATCTGGAAAATATTTCTTTGTTTTTTTCCATAGCACACTACTTGCTTCTATATATTTCCACTTATATGACAGCAACAGTTAAGTTTAAAATTTACACGTTTCTTAAGATATTTCGAGACAGAAAAAAGGTATAGACATGCGGTTTTCGGTATTCTGTTTCTAATTTGGTCTAATTTTGTAATACAGGTAAAAAAAATACATACTTGTATTTAATATTTTCCAAAGAAAACTAGATTTCTAAAAAGAAAATATATAGCGCCTCCTAGCCGGCATATTACGTAATAGGCTGTTTCCAAATTATAACTATTACATTGACGAAAAAGAGCTGTTTTCAACAAGACCAAGTTTGCAAAAATCGATTAAGCAGAACCGGGCTTACAGCGATTTTTTTTATAACAAGATTCCCACTCACCCCCACCTCTTATTTGCATAGGTAGACTTAAACTTGTGAAATAAAATATGCGCAGAATTGTATGAAGAATACGATAATCGGATTTACAGTGCCCTTTCATTAGGCAAATTTTGTAAAATTTTGATTTTTTTAATTTCGGTTCCTGAGATATGGCCGAGCGCCATTCTTATTGGGACACCCGGTACATGATGCTTCATTACACTGATACTGCGATAAACGCTACATTGTTTAGCGTTTATTTTTTTCGGTTTTCGCCGAAGATAATGTTTACTTTTATTACCGAGTGGTTTGATTATTTCGCTGGGAATTTCATCTGGACCGATTGCTTCCAATTCTTTGATAGTTTTATAGCTTTTACTATTTAATCGAAGGTTATGTTTGAACCAATCGATATATTTCTGTTCCTTCTAATATCTCACTACTTTGTTCTAATTATGCCTCGGTCTTCTTCGTTTCCTTCTATGAATTGTCCCCACTTTGCACTTTGCGGTATGACTGCATTTGTGATAAGGTAGTTAGATTTGAGTGTTTTTGTCTTATTTTGTGTATTTAGTGACTTGTGTTTTGGTTATTATATGTCTGTAGTTGTTGTAGTTGGTTTGTTCTGTGTGTTTTGTCGGATCATGTATGTTTTGTGACTTAAGGCGACATGGTTTGTTCTGAGGTGTAGTAACTGTGATATTATCATTTCCGGTGTGGTATCTGAGGTGTTTCAGCAGGTATGTTGGGTTTATTTTGGACTTGGTGGTCAGTAGGGATGATTTTTAGGAGGAGTTGTCTCTGACTATCTGGGATAGGAATTTTAATCCCCGAAGATTTTGGTTTTTGAATAGGCTTCACCCAAAGTAGAATCCAGTTAAGTTTTATATTACTGGGCCTAGGTAGTTCAAATAGAAGAATTGTATCACACAACGATGAGCAATTTGTTTAGCAGCAATCACTATTGATTGCTGGCAATCAAATACTAAACAACGTGGTGTGTTCAGACGTGAAACACATGCTTTAGAAATAACGTGGTTAATACTCAAAATTAGAAAGATAAAATATACTATATCTTTGCAAAATAAAACATATTAATAAATATAAGAATTCAATGAGAAAAATAATTTGACAAAATAACACACAGTACTTTTACATATTGAAAATACATACAACAAAACAAGTCTTTATCCCACAAAGATCATTTAAAATAAACTAAGCCAAGAGCAAGTTTTATATTTAGCATTTTATTTTATTTTTCAAAGAAACGATCTGATCCTCATTTAGTTTTTCGTGGCTTTGATAGAAGCCGACTTGTGCAAACATGGCATAACGTTTCTACCTTAATGAGATTCACCAGTTTAGGTATGCACAGATTTTAGATTATTCAGCGACAAGTCTTGTTCTCTACTGCTTACAACTTTAGTATCGGATATATATCAGAGCGAGTTAAATAATTTTATATAGGTACATATTTAATTTGTTTGGTTTAGTTTTGAATCAGCCATAGGAAATTACAGTAGCACTCGGGTATTTGGAGAAAATTTAGTAGGTACCAGAGATATATTTTCTTATTTTCATAAAGAATTGGTTTACGCCAAACATATTCTTTATTTTTAACACATATTAAAAACGCGACTGGTTAAAAAAGGCGCCGCCCTTAAATCTAAACGGAAAGCACTAGACACCCTCTCTCTCTTAAGCTTTTTAAAGCAAACTTTTTTGAAATCAATATAAGTGTTTCCAACCACTTCTACATACGAATCTACTCGTTTAAAAAATTTGAGAAAAACGAGGTAGACAATTTGATCTGTGCGTGACCATGGTGGGGATACACGAAACTATACCTGCGTCCGTAGCGGCGAAATATGACAATTTTGGCGAATTTTTGTAATTTCAGTGTCATTATGTTCGTTTGCGGTCTTATTTAGTCTACGACAAGGCATGGCCACTTTAATACCATATTAAATTTATACACACGGGAAGTTATAAGCATAGGCGTAACCAGGGGGGTTTTGGGGGTTGTAACCCCCCCCATTGGGATGTACTTTGAGCTCTCTACGCTTAACACCATAGCCCTCAGAGACCTTCCAGTAGTTGTAGCCCCCCCCTTTCAGGTAGTTGTAACCCCCCCTTAGGATCATCCTGGTTACGCCTATGGTTATAAGCAGAGGAGAAAAATCAATAATCGATTATGTAATAGTGGAAAAAGACTATGGGCCAAACATTACCGACACCAAAGTACGAAGATGTGCAGAAATCCATAGTGATCACTATCTAGTGGTAACAAAAATTAAACACCAAATTATGAAGAAAGAGGAGCAGAAAATAAATGAAGAAAGAAAAGTAGAATTTGAATCAATAAGATCTTACAAGTTGACAGAAGAAAATGTGAGAACTAAATATGAAGAAATATTAAATCGAGAAATTGAAAAAAGGCAATTAATAATGAGAGATGCAGATGTGGATCAGTTATGGAATAGTATAAAAGAAATTATTATTGAGGCATCCAAGGAGGCTTGTGGCGTAAGTAGAACAACTAGCAACAGGAAACAGACATCATGGTGGAATGAACAAATTAAATCAGAAACAAAGGAAAAGAAAAGAAGATGGAAAATATACCTATCAAAAAAAAACAACTGAAACGTATGAAAAATATAAAGAACAACGAAAAATAGTCAAAAATATGATAAAAGATGCAAAAGAAGAAAGTTGCAAACAATTCGGGGAAAAACTAGAATCAGATAGTAGAAGTAACCAAAAGCTGTTTTATAAGACCATGAAAACGTTAAGAAGGGGAAAAATACAGTTCAATTGACAATTAGAGACGAAACAGGAAACATTTTGACACAAGAAGAAGAAATAATGGAAAGATGGAAAAGGTATTTTCAAGAACTATTATCAACCGAAAACGAAACACCACAGTATATCATTAACAGGACAAATACCGGAGAAACCATAGAAGAAAGGCAAGACACTGCAATAACATGGGAAGAATTTACACAAGGACTGGCAAAAATGGAAAGTCACCAGGGCATCATAAAATAACAACGGAGATGCTCAAATATATGGGAGTACAAGGACAACACATATTATTAAAATTAATAAACAAGATATGGAAAGCTGAAAGAATACCAGAAGAATGGAAGATCTTGTTGATACTAACCATATTTAAATCTGGAGATAAAAAGGAATGCAAAAACTATAGAGGCATAATGCTCTTGTGCTCGGCGATGAAACTGTACGAACCAATATTACAAGAAAAGCTGACAAAGATAATCGATACAACATTAGCAGAATCTCAAAGTGGCTTTAGAAAAGGAAGAAGTGTGCAAGATCACATCTTTACTATTAAACAGATCATTGAGAAAACGAAACTCAGAAGAGGAACAGCATATTTTACGTTTATCGACTTACAAAAAGCGTTTGATCTTGTTCCTCGGCAAAAAGTATGGTCGCCCCTGGAACAAAGAGGAATAACAACCAAACTAAGGAAGAATATTGAATGTGTATATAAAAATACGACGAATTGTGTTATAACTAGGAACCTCACGTCAGAAAATTTTATAACAAAAGATGGGCTAAGACAGGGAGGAGGACTAAGTCCAACATTGTTTACGCTGTTTATGGACGAAATAATTAAAAAATGTAGTCAGAGAACAAAACACCTATTTGTAGGATACAAAAATTTGCAACCGATCGAAATATCAGAATCTGCTTTTGCAGATGACATCGTTATAATGGCAGCAAAAGAAAAGAACCTACAAGAAAACTTACAAACGTGGAATGAAATATTAGAAGAAAATGGTATGCAACTAAACTTAACAAAAACAAAAGTAATGGTAGTAGCAGAAACTAAAGAAAACGTGAGTATTCAGATCAATGGTATACATATACAACAAGTTGAATGCTTCGAATACCTGGGTGTAAAAATTGAAAATTCAGGTCAACAAGGTTTAGAAATCGATAAACGTATAGAGAAAGCAATAAATTCATATTATGCAATGAACACAACTTTTATAGGAAAAAAGGAAATAGCGCAAAGTACAAAAATGAAAGTATTTAAGGCAATATATAGACCCATACTCACCTTCGGTTGCGAATCGTGGACATTAACAGAGAGGCAGAAGAGCAGAAAACAAGCGACGGAAATGAAGTACCTAAGAAGAGCGAGAGGAGTCACAAGACCTGACATGGTAAGAAATGAGCAGATAAGAGAGGATCTGGAGGTGGAATCAATCATAGAATTCATAGAAAAAAGACAAATCAGCTGGTGGGGACATTTGCAAAGACTAGACGATAGAAAACCGGTAAAAATGATTTGGGAAACGAGAGTAAATATCAAGAGGAAGAGAGGAAGACCAAGAGAAACATGGGACCAAGCTATTGGAAAAGTTCTACAAAAGAGAGGCAAATTTTTTATTGTTATCCCGACACCAATATGGTAAAAGGGAATTTGATTATATATATTAAATTTATAATGTATTATCGTTTATTGACAAATATACCAGTATATTAATAATTAATAATATTAATTATTAGTAAATATACCTTATATATTTATCTATCAACGGTATTATTTATATTATTTTAAAGTGCGCATGCTCCACTTGTCGTGAACTAGTCCCTGACTGTCTCCGCGAACACATTTATTGTTTGTATAACAAATTTGATCAAAAATGGTACATAAATATTACATATTAACGTCAAATATGTCATACGTGTATCATATGTTTAACGTCAAATTGTGGTCGCCAAAAATTTCAGGTGACTACGCTAGGTGTCGCGTCAGTCATGCAAGGAAGAAAATGAACTTCCATAAAAATGTTTTTAAAAATGAGAGTACTTTATGATTCTATATTGCATCTACTCGGGAATGGAGATGGAACCAGAAAGAAGAAAAGGTAATGGAAATAGCGACTCCAAAAAACTAACACAGTCACACGGAAGAAACGACGTAGGGATCATGCGAGGAACAGGGAGAGAAGATATCAGTGGCGGCTCGTCAGAGGAGGCAAGGGAGGCTTAGCCTCCCCATAAATTTTTTACACACGCTACACTGTTTTGTTTATCATGAATCGCGAAACAACAAGCATTCTCACTATTATACAACGTGTAAATTCCATATTATCACTAAATATCCATACGCACGGAGCATTAGCATTAGAACGCATGGTCGCGTCTCAGTTTTATTATTATTATAGGCAGGACCCTGGGTTATCCCGAGATGCATGAACGGAGCCGAGAAGCGAAGCAGCCTCCGTAGCTGATGCACAGCGCAGCGCATTTAAGAAGACCCGGTCTCGGAGGTCCGTGGTATATCGCGGAGATATACCAAGGAAGGCAAAGTACCTTCTCGGCTTCGTTGCGTGGTTGCGTGCATCTCTAGACAACGAATTTTAGGGTCCTGACTAAAAATAATGAAAAATCTAGAAGTGCGAATTTTGTTATGAAATTTGGTATGTGGGGTTAGAATAATATTTGGAACAACTTGTTCAAATAACTTTTTCCGATATCTGTAATGCAAAGCAAAATATCGGTAATTTATCATGTTTTTGAATTCGCAGTAGGCCGCGTTTAGAATTAAAAAAATTCAGTTGAGTATCTTAAAAAATGTGAAGCTTCATCCTGTATGTACTGCAAATCTTCAAATCTGTATTTATTTTGATATGCATAGGTATCTATTTACAGAGATGGAATTGTTAACAAATAAATGACACAAACTTTGGTATTAAACTTTTACAATTAGACTAACTATTTTTAAAATGATATGATATCATGAAATTATAAATTATGATGATATTATGAAATGTAAATAAAAAATGGTCAAAAAATGGGACCTTAAATTAAATTTTTTGGCGTATTTTTTTGCTAGTGCAAATTTGTCTACATATTTTACAGTTAGGTATAGCCTCCCCTATTGTAAAAATCACGAGCCGCCACTGGATGATATTGCAAGTGAACAGGACACTAACAAAAAATGTATAGATTTAAGTAGTGATAAGTTTATAAATAGGAAAATAAATATTAATTATTATAATTGTAATATGATTGGTGCTGGGAATAATAATGGTAGGAATAGTATTAAAAATCAAAACAAAAAGAAACAAAAAAGAAAACAGAAAATAATGAAAATATGCACCTGGGATATAAGAACAATGTTAACTGCAGGAAAAATGAAAGAGATAGCAGGAGAACTGAAAAATACGGTATAAACGTAGCTGCCATACAAGAGACCAGATGAAAAGGAAGCGGCGAATTAGAAAACAAAAACCTCAGCCTCAAATATTCAGGGAGCGAAAGACAAGGGCAATACGGAGTAGCATTTATGAGACTCGGAGATGTAAGGCAAAAAATACTACAATTTAGACCGATAAGTAACAGACTTGCATACTTGCGCATAGAAGCAAAGCCAAGTAATTTGTCACTACTAAACGTATATGCGCCTACAGAAAATGCGAACAGAGAAGAAAAAGAAAAATGGAACGATGATATAGAGGAAGAAATAGAAAAGATACGCAAAGAAGACACGATCATGGTACTGGGAGACTTCAATGCCCGAATAGGAAAAGAACAATACACAGAAATTGTAGCAGGAAGATACACAATACATGAAAGGAAAAATGACAATGGACAACGATTATGCAACCTAGCAACAAGAACAGGCATGGTCATAAGCAGTACAAAGTTCCCGCATCCTGACAAACACAAAATAACATGGATATCACCAAATCAGCAAACTAAATCTCAGATAGACCATATTTTGATAAACAGGCGGAGACAATCTTCAATTAAGGACGTAAGATCCTACAGAGGAGCCTGTGCTGACTCAGATTATTTCATGGTAACAGCAAAAATAAAACAAAAAACATGCAGGAGTAAAAATAAAAGCAAACACACGAAATGGGACACTGAAGAACTAAAAGAAGAGCAATAAAAAAGGAGATATCAGGAAGAACTGGAAAAATATCTAATAATGAATGACAATCAAGAATGTGTTGATGTGAAACGGGAGTGGAGCTGCATAAAAGACGCCATACAGGAAGCAGCAGAAAAAACAATTGGCAAAAGAAGAGGGAGAAGAAAAAAGAATGGTACAACATCGAATGTCAAAAAATTATGGAAAAAAAGTGGAAGCGAGATTAAAATGGATAAGAACGAACACGGCAGAAGACAGAGAAAACTACGAATTACTGAGAAATGAGCGCAAAAAAATTAACAGAAAAGAAAAACGACAATGGATAGATCTAAAGTTTCAGGAAATAGAGAACGAAAAATATAACAGAAATTTAAAAAAATTCTATAATAAAATAAAAGAAAACAATAGAACATTCAAAGGTAAATTAAAAGGAATAAAAAACAAACAAGGTAAAATTGTAGAGGAACAGAAAGAGTATAAAGAAATATGGACAAGTCACTTTAATTTAAGGAATTACCAAGTGAACCAGTTATAAATGATGAAATAGAAGACGAGCACGAAGAAGAAACGAACACACAGGAACCAACATTAAAAGAAGTAAAAAACATTATAATGAAAGGTAATAATGGAAAGGCACCTGGGAAGGACGGAATAACTCTAGAACTAATAAAATACGGAGGGGACATATTGCATGATAAAATACATGAATTGATTAAGAAAATATGGAAATAGGAGACAATGCCGAACGAGAGGGAAATTGGACAGATTATAACGATCCATAAAAAAGGCGACCAGCATGAGTGTAAGAGGCACAGAGGTATTACACTATTAAACGTTGCGTATAAAATATTATCGTCAATAATTCAAAAAAGGTTAACAGATAAAACAAAAAATATCATATAGGACAATACCAATGCGGTTTCGTAAAAGGCAGATCAACAACAGATGCAATACATACCATTAAACAAATCATGGAAAAAGCACACGAACATCAACATGAAATAGAAATATTATTTATAGACTTTGAACAAGCCTTGAAAAACTAATGCCTAGTTGCACCAACAGATCTTAAGTTGCAGATTAGCTAAGCTCTACTTATAAATAGGGCCTCCTTGAGTATCACTTGAGTTGCACCATAATTTTAGATTCTTACCTTATTATCAATTATATCTCTTATTATATTAGGGTATTCTTATCGTAATATATTATAACTATATTATATTAATTCTTATGATATTCTCGACTTAAGCTTAAGATCTGTTGGTGCAACCGGGCATAAGAAACCTAATAAAAATTTCTATGAACAAATCAAAAATAAGTATCCTAACACAAAAAGGGGAAACAGAAGAATTCGAAATAAATAAAGGAGTGAGACAAGGTGACTCACTGTCAGCAACACTACTTAACCTGACAGTAGATTTTGTGATAAGAAAGATCCACAAGGGAAACCTAAGAGCATCAGGGTACCAACTAATCGCCTATTCAGATGATATAGCGATAGAAACAAAAACACGAAAAATCATGAAAAAATTATTAATGGAGATAGAAGAAGAGGGAAAGAAGATGGGACTAAGAATTAATGAAAAGAAAACAAAATGAATGAGACTCGGAAGAGCAGAACAAAACAGAGAGATAAGGATAGGAAATAAAAAATTCGAGGAAGTACAGAAATTTAAATACCTGGGCGTTATGATAAACAACAAAGGGGAAAGAAAACCGGAGATCGAAGAAAGAATAACTGCGACAAACCGGGTATACCAAGCAAATAGAAAACTACTAAAGAGTAAAATATTGACCAAACAAACAAAAATGAATATATATATATATATATATATATATATATATATATATATATATATATATAACAGGCATATAATATTTGCTGAACAGTTAGGAAAAAAGGCTGAAATATTGGGGTAGCAGCAATCTCAAAGAAAACTCTTTATAATAGTTCCAAGCTTTCGAAAATGTTTATTTTCATCATCAGGGAAACTACAATCATAAATAGACAGTATTTAACAAATAGGCTAACTGAAATCAATAATAATTGCTATCTTTGTGTTACCAAAAATCCAGAACACCATAGTTTCCTCTCACTAAACCAGGTGTCGAGGATCCCCAAAAACACAAAAACAACAAAAAATTGTTTTGAGAAATGCAGTGTCAATACTTTCACTAAAAACACTGCACATCACAAAACAATCTTACTAAAGAGTTACTTATATGTTTGTACTTACATTATTTGAGGATGTTGAGCCTAGTTGTTAAACACTGACATATAAAACGAAATTTTGTCCTGGTACAAATCGTATATAAAAATTAAAATTAAAAACTATATATAAAAAATTGTTCTAAAAATCGAGTATAAATTGAAAAATGGTAAAATATTTTAAAAAATGATGTATGTCAAAAGGCATTTTTGAAAATGTCTAACAAATGTTATATCGATTTTTATTAAATTTTGTTTGAATTCATACGGAAACGTCACTACCACTGAACCAATTATAATTATTTAATAAATGTTTTTTAAATTTTGAAATAGGAAAATTCCGAAATGAGAATAAAACAGTTTTAATCAATGCAAAGTTTTTTTTAAAAGTAGATGTCTTTTTTATTATGTGATTTATATTGAAAAAATCTATAAATTATATATTAAATGAAAGAAGAATTTGAATTATTAAATTTAAATTGGTTATTTTTATCTAAGGTGAGTAAATAAGAATAAATTTCACTGAGATGTCTTACATCTGATTTTTTGTTTATTGAATTTTCTTCTTGAAAGATAAAAGCCATTTCCAAAAAGAGTCTCTTGTTATATGAGTTCTCAGAAGCTAGTACTTTAGTATATTGATAATCCATTGTATGACCCTCTTTGGAAACGTGTTCTGCTAAAGCACAACGTTCAGGATGTAGTCTAGAATCACTTTTATGTGATATTATTCGAGATGATAAAGTTCTCGAGGTGATACCTATATAGTTCATATTACAACTATGACAAGGTATACTATAAACTACATTGGAACAAGATAATGCAGGAGTTTTATCTTTCAGTCTAGTAAAAATTGAGTTTATAGATAATGTGATACTATTAGCTATTTTTATGCCACTAATTTGATTAAAGATTCTGCATAGCTTTGGTGTGATGTTTTTAATGTAAGGGAGTGAAAAATATTTAAAGTTAATGGGTTCCTGGTTTTCTGTAACATTAGGAAGATTATTTAAATTTTGGTTGTTAATACTATTATTATTTGTGTATGAGATGTCAGATGTGTTAAAAAGTAATTTCTTTATAAGGGTTTTTGGATAAGAATTGTCAGTGAATATATTAAATAATATTTTTAGATTTGTATTATGAAATGAGCTGTCTGATATTTTTAAAACCCTTGATTTCATTTGTTTTATTAAATTAACTTTTTGAGAAAATTTATGGTATGACCAATAATTCATATACCTACCTGAGCTTATTGGTTTTTGGTACCAGTCAATCATTAAGGTGTTTGTAGTAGTATTACGAATAAATTTAGTATCTAAGAAGGGTAGAGTACCATTTTCATCTTCTCTTTCTAAGGTAAATTGAATGTAAGGATCATAACTGTTGAAGATGAATAAGATTTCATCCAAGGCATTGAAAGGTAGGCTAAGTATTATGTCATCAACATATTTCTTAATAAAACAAAGGTCAAAAGGTAGTACTGGTATTACTACGTCTAACAAATCGTCCATCACATAACATGCAATAATAGGTGAAATTGTCGCTCCCATAGGAGTACCAAATTTTTGTGAATAATATTGATTATTAAAAGAAAAATATGTGTTATTAAATAAAAAGCTAATTAAATTTAAGAAGGTGTCTTTCTCAATGTTACAGAAGTTACGAATAGAAGACCATTTTTTTATTAATAGCTCTTAGAGCTGCATCTAAGTAAACATTACTAAAAAGGGACACGACATCTAAGCTTGCAATAACATAATTAGGTGGAAGTTTAAAGTTATTGAATTTGTTAGTAATTTCAAAAGAATCTTTTACGTAGTAATCATTATTAGTGTCATAAGCTTTAGTCAATATATCAGTTAAAAAAGAAGCCAAAAACTGTGTAGGAGCATTAATACAAGCTACTATAGGACGTACTGATAGTGTAGGTTTATGTATTTTAGGGAGAG
Organism: Diabrotica virgifera virgifera; assembly: GCF_917563875.1. Taxonomy (NCBI): domain Eukaryota; kingdom Metazoa; phylum Arthropoda; class Insecta; order Coleoptera; family Chrysomelidae; genus Diabrotica; species Diabrotica virgifera. The sequence goes on along the minus strand of NC_065448.1, from coordinate 33,250,414 downwards.
CATAAAATTTTGGTGAAATACCACTATAACACATAAGTTTCTTTTTTGTATTAGGATCTATTTGGTTTGTATCTACTAGTGATTTTATTAATTTATTACATTTCTGTTGAATAGAAGAAGTTGGGTCCTTTGGTAAAATAGAATAGGCCTCTCTATTATTTAGTATATTTGAAGATAATTCTAAATATTGTTCTTTATATAAAATTACTGTTACATTACCTTTATCAGATTTTGTAACAACAATATTAGGATTATTTTTTAGAAAAGATTTAGTTTTAACTAGTAGTTTATGGTAAAAGACAGATGTGTTACTTTGGTACCTCCCATAATTGTGAATTTGATTAGTAATAATATTTGTAGATTTAGCTATCAGTACATTCCTTACAAGTGTATCAGATATAGACGAGGTTATGTTGTCGATACAAGATAACATATTTTTAATAGGAATGTGTATTCCTAGTATAGGTTCAATACTAAATTTGGGGCCAAGAGCCAAAAAACGAAAAATATCATCTGGTATCACAACCTCTGTTAGATTTTTTATCCAGTTTGGTTTAATATTTAACAAAATATCAACATTATCTTTATACAGCTTATCAAATTTCTTTAAGTTATTATTCTTAATTATGTGAAATTTACGGTTATATACTCGTTGTTGTTTTGATTGGAAATTTAAAAAAATTAATTCTGAATTTAAGTTAATAATGTCTATTTTAAATTTTGTTAAATCTGATTCTAATTTATTAATAAGTTTATGGTTAGATGTAATTTCAATATTTAGAACTTTAGATCCCATTTTATCACATAATCTTATAGATTCTTCAGTGTAGGTATTTTGTTTATGGATCAGTGATAGGATCGGTTTCGTACTATGTATAATGTGTGGTGGAAGTGTGCCCGTTTTTCGGCATTTTAAAAGGAAACATCTTCTGTTGTATTCATTTGCCAATTTCATTTTACTCTTTGACCAAGACTTCAATTTCTGGACTGCAATGTCACATTGATGAAATTGGCAAATGAATACAACAGAAGATGTTTCCTTTTAAAATGCCGAAAAACGGGCACACTTCCACCACACATTATACATAGTACGAAACCGATCCTATCACTGATCCATAAACAAAATACCTACACTGAAGAATCTATAAGATTATGTGATAAAATGGGATCTAAAGTTCTAAATATTGAAATTACATCTAACCATAAACTTATTAATAAATTAGAATCAGATTTAACAAAATTTAAAATAGACATTATTTACTTAACATCAGAATTAATTTTTTTAAATTTCCAATCAAAACAACAACGAGTATATAACCGTAAATTTCACATAATTAAGAATAATAACTTAAAGAAATTTGATAAGCTGTATAAAGATAATGTTGATATTTTGTTAAATATTAAACCAAACTGGATAAAAAATCTAACAGAGGTTGTGATACCAGATGATATTTTTCGTTTTTTGGCTCTTGGCCCCAAATTTAGTATTGAACCTATACTAGGAATACACATTCCTATTAAAAATATGTTATCTTGTATCGACAACATAACCTCGTCTATATCTGATACACTTGTAAGGAATGTACTGATAGCTAAATCTACAAATATTATTACTAATCAAATTCACAATTATGGGAGGTACCAAAGTAACACATCTGTCTTTTACCATAAACTACTAGTTAAAACTAAATCTTTTCTAAAAAATAATCCTGATATTGTTGTTACAAAATCTGATAAAGGTAATGTAACAGTAATTTTATATAAAGAACAATATTTAGAATTATCTTCAAATATACTAAATAATAGAGAGGCCTATTCTATTTTACCAAAGGACCCAACTTCTTCTATTCAACAGAAATGTAATAAATTAATAAAATCACTAGTAGATACAAACCAAATAGATCCTAATACAAAAAAGAAACTTATGTGTTATAGTGGTATTTCACCAAAATTTTATGCTCTCCCTAAAATACATAAACCTACACTATCAGTACGTCCTATAGTAGCTTGTATTAATGCTCCTACACAGTTTTTGGCTTCTTTTTTAACTGATATATTGACTAAAGCTTATGACACTAATAATGATTACTACGTAAAAGATTCTTTTGAAATTACTAACAAATTCAATAACTTTAAACTTCCACCTAATTATGTTATTGCAAGCTTAGATGTCGTGTCCCTTTTTAGTAATGTTTACTTAGATGCAGCTCTAAGAGCTATTAATAAAAAATGGTCTTCTATTCGTAACTTCTGTAACATTGAGAAAGACACCTTCTTAAATTTAATTAGCTTTTTATTTAATAACACATATTTTTCTTTTAATAATCAATATTATTCACAAAAATTTGGTACTCCTATGGGAGCGACAATTTCACCTATTATTGCATGTTATGTGATGGACGATTTGTTAGACGTAGTAATACCAGTACTACCTTTTGACCTTTGTTTTATTAAGAAATATGTTGATGACATAATACTTAGCCTACCTTCCAATGCCTTGGATGAAATCTTATTCATCTTCAACAGTTATGATCCTTACATTCAATTTACCTTAGAAAGAGAAGATGAAAATGGTACTCTACCCTTCTTAGATACTAAATTTATTCGTAATACTACTACAAACACCTTAATGATTGACTGGTACCAAAAACCAATAAGCTCAGGTAGGTATATGAATTATTGGTCATACCATAAATTTTCTCAAAAAGTTAATTTAATAAAACAAATGAAATCAAGGGTTTTAAAAATATCAGACAGCTCATTTCATAATACAAATCTAAAAATATTATTTAATATATTCACTGACAATTCCTATCCAAAAACCCTTATAAAGAAATTACTTTTTAACACATCTGACATCTCATACACAAATAATAATAGTATTAACAACCAAAATTTAAATAATCTTCCTAATGTTACAGAAAACCAGGAACCCATTAACTTTAAATATTTTTCACTCCCTTACATTAAAAACATCACACCAAAGCTATGCAGAATCTTTAATCAAATTAGTGGCATAAAAATAGCTAATAGTATCACATTATCTATAAACTCAATTTTTACTAGACTGAAAGATAAAACTCCTGCATTATCTTGTTCCAATGTAGTTTATAGTATACCTTGTCATAGTTGTAATATGAACTATATAGGTATCACCTCGAGAACTTTATCATCTCGAATAATATCACATAAAAGTGATTCTAGACTACATCCTGAACGTTGTGCTTTAGCAGAACACGTTTCCAAAGAGGGTCATACAATGGATTATCAATATACTAAAGTACTAGCTTCTGAGAACTCATATAACAAGAGACTCTTTTTGGAAATGGCTTTTATCTTTCAAGAAGAAAATTCAATAAACAAAAAATCAGATGTAAGACATCTCAGTGAAATTTATTCTTATTTACTCACCTTAGATAAAAATAACCAATTTAAATTTAATAATTCAAATTCTTCTTTCATTTAATATATAATTTATAGATTTTTTCAATATAAATCACATAATAAAAAAGACATCTACTTTTAAAAAAAACTTTGCATTGATTAAAACTGTTTTATTCTCATTTCGGAATTTTCCTATTTCAAAATTTAAAAAACATTTATTAAATAATTATAATTGGTTCAGTGGTAGTGACGTTTCCGTATGAATTCAAACAAAATTTAATAAAAATCGATATAACATTTGTTAGACATTTTCAAAAATGTCTTTTGACATACATCATTTTTTAAAATATTTTACCATTTTTCAATTTATACTCGATTTTTAGAACAATTTTTTATATATAGTTTTTAATTTTAATTTTTATATACGATTTGTACCAGGACAAAATTTCGTTTTATATGTCAGTGTTTAACAACTAGGCTCAACATCCTCAAATAATGTAAGTACAAACATATAAGTAACTCTTTAGTAAGATTGTTTTGTGATGTGCAGTGTTTTTAGTGAAAGTATTGACTCTGCATTTCTCAAAACAATTTTTTGTTGTTTTTGTGTTTTTGGGGATCCTCGACACCTGGTTTAGTGAGAGGAAACTATGGTGTTCTGGATTTTTGGTAACACAAAGATAGCAATTATTATTGATTTCAGTTAGCCTATTTGTTAAATACTGTCTATTTATGATTGTAGTTTCCCTGATGATGAAAATAAACATTTTCGAAAGCTTGGAACTATTATAAAGAGTTTTCTTTGAGATTGCTGCTACCCCAATATTTCAGCCTTTTTTTCTTTTTTTTTTTTTTTATATATATATATATATATATATATATATATATATATATATATATATATATATATATATATATATATATAACAATAATAAGACCAATATCGATGTATGCAGCAGAAACCATGACTATGACAAAAAAAGAAGAAGAGAAATTAAGGATAAATGAACGAAAGATAATAAGGACAATACTGGGTCCAGTGAGAATCGAAGAACAAGACTATAGAAGGAGAACGAATAAAGAAATTTTAGAAGAATTAAATGGTGAAGATATAGTAAAGAAAATAAAAGCACAAAGAACCAAATGGCTAGGTCACATATGGATACAAGGACCAGAATCAGTATCAAAAGCTATGATATTTTGGCAACTAGGAGGAAAAGGAGACGTGGTCGACTCAGATCGAAATGGTTAACTGAAGTAGAAGAGGACCAAAGAGGAGAAGGAATTACAAAATGGAAAGAGAGGGCAATAGACCGGAAGAAATGGAGACATATTAGTGAACAAATACAATGATCATGGGGACTGATCCACCCCGTAAAATGGATCTAGAAAGCGAAAGCGGCGAAATTCCACATGGGGTGTTAAGCCATATACTATACTATAATATTGCATCTACTCCTCAAAAAAATCTGAAATAAAATCATGTTATTATTATCATTATTAAAATAAACATTATAGAAGTTTTCAGTGGCTTTCGGCCTTCGGTAATAACGTAATCTTTCATTCTGCGTTTAAATTTTTCAAAAACACTTATATGTTTTCTCAGGATTCGAAAAAAATTAATCCCATTTAAATAGCATTGAAGCCGAAGGTTCATAACCATCCCCTTAAATTATTGATAATATCCCTAACATATAAATGATAGACTATATTATGATATCTTCTGCTATGATAAATATAATATTATAATACTCTAAAATACTCTATCAATACAAAAAACATTATGGACAGCCTTCTGATTGATGCAAAGTTAATTTAAAAACCTTCTCATACAACGCATCAGATAAGGTCCATTCGTAAAGAACGCTACATACCCTATCAAAACAGTATATCAAATATCAAAATAAAATATTCGAACCAACCGACTGGACGTAATCCAAACAATTCCGTGAAATCAAGTCTTCTTTGATTTATCTCCAAAAAGCGAGTTTCGATCTCCGAGATACCGGTAAGACACCCAAAACAAAACAAAAAGAAGAAACAAGAGAACATCAGCATGATATCCGTGATACAAAATCTCAGCAGGTGCGACCAGAGTTGAGTCGATCAATTTAACATCTACGAGAGTAGTAGTCTGTGAATCATGTCGTGAGATCATCAAAGACGGCCGTGGATGCCCAAAATGTTCGAGAATTTCATTCGTGTATATTTTTTGTTTATTATTTTTTTTTGTTTTTGATTTTTTCGATGTCTCGTCTGTCTCAGCGGATTATCTCTTAGTAAGATTTAAATTTATGTAGATTTATTTCTCAAATTTATTCCCATTTGAATCAAATATCTGAAGATAAATTATAGACGAAATTGAAGACAAATAAAAATTACTATACCGAACTAAAATCTTCACCTCATTTTTGATCTCAAATTGTAATCCATTTCGATTCTCTCAAACATTGTCTTTTACATACTTTTCCTCATATTTTTCTTAGATAGTGTAATGTGCAGTGTGTGTGTGTTGAGTAAATGTCTGATTACTTAGTAAAGTCGACTTCATTATCCTTACAAAGAGACACTAATTGTATCTAAACGTCTGTTATCCTCCGGTGAGTACCGATCGAATTAAATATCTGAAGATAAATATGATGGACAAAATTGAAGATAAATAAAAATTACCATACCGAATTAAAATCTTCACGTTTTTGATCTCAAGTGTTCATCCACTTCTACACTCATAAAGATGGTGTTTTATTTACACTTCTTTTTCTCATATCATTCTTATTTTATAATACAACTGTGTCATATATTATTACAATCTATTTCTTGGTATGTAGTGGTAAATGTTAATTAATTTTATTTAAATCTGTTTATTAAGTCTGTAGGCTTAAAACGCTTTAGTCGACGCACTTCATCGTTGACATTAAACAGTTCGCGCACTAAGTGATTAGAGTGAGCACTAATTTTGTTTTTGTATTTTTCACTGTACTTTGTGACTTCAGATTTTATGGATTGAACTTGGAGGTCTTTTTCTATTATGTTGTTTGAAACATACCACGGAGCATTGGTTATAATTCGAAGAACTCTGTTCTGGAATCTTTGTAGGATTTCTAGGTTTGAATTGCTAGCAGAACCCCATAATTGAATTCCATACGTCCATATTGGTTTCAGCACGGCTTTTTATATTAAGAGCTTATTTGTGATTTCCTGCCAATAAGCCAGTAAACTTGTCTTAGTTTGAGACCCAATTGTTTTCGTTTTGTAAATATATGTGTTCTCCATGTTAATTTTCTGTCAAGATGTAAACCTAAATATTTGACTTCATAAATACTTCTTTTCTTTTTCTATTTTCTATTTCTTTTACCTAAACTAGCTTATATTACCTTGTAAACTAGAAATTCTTCATCCGGTGCTTCCATCAGAAATTTTTCAAATTGCTCCTGTGTAAAAAATGCTCGCTTTCTTAGACCTATAGCCAACATTTTTTCTCTTCAAATACGCGATCAAAGTTGAAAACTTGGAAATATCAATGTCATCATAAAGAAAAACGGTGGATTTAATCATTGAATATTCTGCCCAGAGGCTTCCAGGAGCTTTTAACTGCATATGTCTTTGAACGAAATATGCCAATAGAGTCTTTTCTTCGATTCTTAAATTCTTGCCTTCGCACCATTTTTTAAAACTTTGGTAGGTATTTTGATAACGGATTTTGGATTTTTCGGGAATAATTGCGGAACACCCTTCTTCCCAAGCCCGTTCAATTTCTTCAAATTCACTTTCGCTCATATTTTAATTTATAATAATCAAAATTGTACTTAAAATTATTGACAACTAAATAAAAACTCAATTCTCCATTGTTGTTATGCACCCTAGTTACTACCTAACAACCAAAGTATCTATCTTGATAAAATGAATGAAAATAGTCAATATGACGAAAATGCTTATTTTTATAATTTATAATGGTATCAATCGTGCAAAAAACGTTATAAGCATGTCGAACGTTAATACTCTGGGCTAATTAGCAAAATACAAGGAAAAGTTATTTACCAGCAATTTTATTACTGGAATCGAATCTTATTATTGTATATATTAATAATATAGGTATGCAAAGTCCGCAGATAGTGTGCTACTTTTTTTATAAACAAAATGGCGCCCGAAAATCGTGTTTTTTCAATTTTTGCTCTATAACTCCAAAGATTTTAACTTGAAACAACCAAAAATGAAGCACATTTCGGGAAAAACTCATTACAACTTATTTAAAGTGTTTAAAAAAAGCTTCATTTTTGTTTTATAACAAAAATTTCTAGCATCAAAATTAAACAAGTTACGCTGAAGATAAAGTTAGTCACTTTTTTTTTGGTAAAAAAATCGGGAAAATCACCCCCTAATTAGTATCTCATACGAACTTAATCGTTACGACTTCACAAGTTTCTTGACTCGTGTATGTATTGATTATATGATCTGTAAGTTTCATCGGTTCAAAGTCCTTATTTTTGAAAGGACTGTAGTTAAAAGGGGTTGAACGAGTCACTGATCACGAATGTATGCAAATTTAGAAACACCAAATCTTAATCAATTTTTGTCTAACGGAAAAACAAAAAAATACATGATATTCAGAAAAGTAATGCTGACTTTTTTGGTTTTCGAGAATCTCTAACAATTTTTAAGTTATTTTGAAAAAAAGCATATTTTTCAAAATTAAAATTTTTAAAAATTTTATTTTAAAACCAAATTTTTTCAAAAATAAGCATTTTAAATCGATGAAACTTACAGATTATATGAACACAACATAAGCAAAATAATTTGTGGAGCGGTAATGATTAATTTCATTTAAGTTGCTAATTAGGGGGTAGTTTTCCGATTATTTTTTTGCCAAAACAAAAGGGACCAACTTTATTTTAAGCGTAACTTGCTTAAATTTAATGCTAGAAACTTTTTATAAAAACAGAAATAAAGCTTTTTTTAAACACTTTAAAAAAATTATAATGGGTTTTCCCCAAAAAGTGCTTAATTTTTTGGATATTTCACTTCGAATTGTTCTATTTGAAATTTGGTGAATATGAATCTATATTTCATTGGCTATAACTCTGGTTCTACGAGGTCCAGAGACCAAACGCGTACACCATTTTTTAAACTTTTTACAGGCTATATTTTTGCTAAGAACGTTTTTTTCGACAAAATACTTATTTTTTGAGTTATTTGCGAAAAACCGTCTAAAAATGTAGTTATTTTGTTGAAAAATCAAGATATTCACTCGCAAATAACTCGAATAGTGTTGACTTGGCGAAAAAGCTCTATAGAACAAAAGTTACTTAAAATTAGTCAGTTTGTCCATTTCACCTCCAAGAGGGGGTGAAAGTCACCTTCAGGGCAAAAGCACACATCGGCACAATATCACTTTTTTCTTTGACATGTAAGCTATGCGTTTGCCAAATTTCATGTCAATCCAAGCGGTTCTTTAAAATTCAGAACAAAAACCGTGAAAGAATGTACTAGAAACAGTAAAAAAAATTCCGGCAGCAGATTGTGTGTTTACCTTGTGTGTTATCCTTCTTACATCTTTCTAAATAGTCTCATAAAATCGTTCTCGTTCATTATAATGATTATTGCCAAGCTCTTCAGAGAAACTTACATATTCCGGGTATGTCGCAACATCTTCAAATTACTTTTTTCCACTAGTTACGGGACATTCTGTCCGTTATTCTTTAATTTTTTTAGTTTAAGGTTATCCGAATCTAATGACAGGTTGACGAACTCTTCTCTGTGATGAAAAATACTTAGAAAAGTTAATTATGAATATAATTTAAGCTGTCCGTATTTCGGATTGTCTGTTTCTAGATAGAATGTGACAGGATCCGAAACGAAGAAGGTAAAAAGCTCTCGGATGCTGATAGCACAGTCATCATCATCACAATTTTTGGAAATATATCCAACTTGTCTAAGCATTTATATACTTATATTTTTTGCTATCGCAATAATAGGTTGGAACTATATATGGAAAATAATTTCTTTCTTGGAGTGTCCTTTCCTCTCTAGTGTAGGCGCCAAATAGAGATCACCTTTCAATTCTAATGGACTAACTCAACGGTTTCTTATGGATTTTTGGCTGCTGATTACAAATTTCGAGGGTGGATTTCGATCCGAGTGGTCAAAAAATTGTTATAAACAGTTTAATTGTTTATAAGGCTCAGGCTCATAAACTAAAAGAGATAAAAAAATGTTTAAAATAAAATTTGTTTCTTAATAAAAAACGAAGAAAAAACCGTTTACCTACTAAACTTAAATCCAACAATTAGAACTCAAGATATTGTAAAACTAGTGCACAATGCAAATTGCAAATTGCAAAATAAGTATTTTTCGAAGCTTTATCGATCGTAACTCGGCTTCTACGCATGCAAATGAGAATTAGAAGGTCCTATTTTAAAACGTAGTTAATAGGTTTTCAACCAAATTTTGTTAAATACCTTATCTTCATTTGTTTTAAAGTTATACCCGTTTGAAGTTATAATTTTCTTAAAACTATTGTACATTAATTTGTTTATAAGGGTTTCAAGCAAATTTGAGCTATAAACATTTATACTTTAATTAACAATAATGATAGAAAAACTAAAAAGGAACATTTTGAGCTTACGAAAATGTTCGTAAGGTACGGTGTATGTTGCAGTTAGGTACCTAGTGTCATGTGTAGTGTGTGTGTTGAGTAAGTGTCTTGTTACTTTGCAAAGTCGACGTCATTGTCTTTGCAACGAGACGCTAATTGTATCCGAACGTCTACGGTCCCTCCGGTGAGTACCGATCCCACAAGGACAGAAACTATTTTCATTTATTAATTTATAATAAACTAAAAATTCCTGACCCTGGTGAGATTCGAACTCACGACCATTCGGACCTTTCGATCCAAAGGTAGGCGCTCTTACCACTGAGCCACAGAGGGGGTTGTCTTCGTAAGTTTATTTTTGGCCTTCGAACTTCGTAAGACATCGATATTTTAATAGCTTAATAGCTCGCAATGAGTAGCAAGATCGGCTCACAGCGTAAATCTCTATCGATATTTTGGCCAAAAATAAACCTACGAACACTTGCCTAAGCTCAAACTATTCCTTTTAGGTTCTTCTATTATTAATATTAATTTGTTTTTAAAATGTTTGTTGTAAAATATTTATAGCTCAAATTTACTAAAAACCCTTATAAACAAATTAATGTACAATTTTTTTAAGAAAATTATAACTTTAAACGACTATAACTTCAAAACAAATGAAGACAAAGTAATTTGACAAACTTTGTTTGGAAGTCCATTAATTAGACTTTAAAATCAGACCTTTAAATTTGAAAAGGACATTTGCATACGTAGAAGCCAAGTTACGATCGATAAAGCTTCGAAAAATACTTACTTGACTGTGAGCCCATCTTTAGCCTCATAGCGACCATTAAAATATCTATATCTTGGCCAAAAATAAACTTACGAACATTTTTGTAAGCTCAAATTGTTCCTTTTGAGTCCTTCTATCATTATTATTAATTAAATATAAATGTTTATAGCTCAAATTTGATTGAAACCCTTATAAACAAATTAATGTACAATTTTTTTAAGAAAATTTTGACTTCAAACGGGTATAACTCAGTGTTGCCAATCGGCGGATAATTATCCGATTTGCGTACCTTTTTGAGAGTTGTCGTACCTTCTTCGTATCTTTAAATAAATCGGATATTTGCGGATATTTTTCAGTGTATCTACCATCGACTAAATCTTTCTGATCCAGATATTCCCAACACCAACAGCACATTCATTTTGTTTGGTTCCACCCAAATTTTTATACTGGATGAATGTTAGTGACATCCGATACTTTTCATCTGTTGACAAAAGGGACATGTGCCAATTCTTTTGTTTAGAATTTAAATGCACAAGTGCGTCCACTTAAGGCATACTAATCCAATTCAAATTTCAAAAACCGTCTGCAGTCCAATGTTATTTATGAGTTTTTAGTTTTTAGTCTTTAAACTTATGAAAGCTAATTCACGCACGATTTAGTTTTATTTTCATTTTATGTAGTGCAGTGCAGTGCTTAAGTAAACGTCTGTTGAAATAAGTTTTGGTTTGTGAAAATACTTCTTTGTAATGGATAAATGGGTAATAAAAAATGTTAAGGTGGGTAAAAATTTTTACCAACATGTGGATATTGAAATATAATATTGAATTTGTTTTAGATCAAATCAAATAATGAAAAAAATATAATGCACTGCCTTAATAATTGTAGTTATATACATTGTAACATTGGAGCAATTTTGAATAAAAATTCTAGGAGAGTTGGTCACGGATTTCCACCATACTTCATTCGACGTATCTTGCTGAGATTGCTAAATCCTTATTGGGTTATTGATAATAATTATAAAATGTTTATTAAGAATAAAATTGTAAAATAAAACAGTTAATAATTTAATAAATAATAAATAATTTAATTACTATTCAATAATTAAGACTAATATAACCTGTCTTACAGGTTATATATTTTTCTACACTTTAACCACAGATGTACACAGAATATATAACGTTACTCAGAATAAGGTAGTCATTTGTAGAATACCAAATGTAAAGTTTAAAAATAATGTGTTAAAATAGCGAATTTTTCAGATTTCTCGGACATGAGATGTAGTTAAATCGGTTCATTTTTTTGTAAAGTTCTGTTAAATCTAATATCTTAAACAAAACCGTTTCATCAAAACATGTTAGGGACTATAGGGACCGTTCAAGTATTACGTAACGCAGGTAGGGGGGTCAAAAATCTTCAAAAATTGCGTTACGCAATAGTTAAACTCCCATAAGAGTGCGTTACGTAGGGGGGGGGGGTTAAAAATTTTCAAAAATCGCGTTACGTAATACTTAAACGCTCCCTTATACCTAATTATATTTATGATATTTTTGAGAAATGTAATGGTACTATGCAGAAAAGAACTTTCCGGCACAGAAACGTCACATTTCTGCACACTACTGTCAGTTATTCTGTGAGAAAAAGTTAAGTTTATTAACATAAAATTGTGCAGAAAAATGCATTTGGAATAGTGGTTGTAGAAAAATCTACTTATTTGAAACTATTAATATCTAGATATCTACTAATTAACTAAAAAATTCTTTAAATTTTTTGCCTATAAAAATTATTTAGTCGGGCATTAAACGTTGAAGGCACCACGGGTATTATGGATAATAACCTTGATATCTTAATAACTACAAGACTGTCAAATACATTTCTATTGTTTTAGTTGTAGTAAATCTTTAGTTGTTAAAAGAGCGTAGGCGCAAAATTTCGGACCAATAATCTTTAATCTTTAAAACTAAAAATCATTTTTTTCGAATCCTGAGAAAACTAATAAATATTTTTGAAAAATTTGAACGCAGAATGAAAGATTACATTATTACCGAGGGCCTAAAGTCCCTTAGAATAAACAAAATGTTTCTTTTGAATGAGATATTTGAAATTAAAAATCACACTCAATATTCTCTTTTCCTTTCACCCCTGTAACTTATTAGAATAAAAATTATGGAAGTCTTCAGGGACTTTCGGCCTCGGTAATAATGTAATATTTCATTCTGCGTTTAAATTTTTAAATAATACTTATTAGCTTTCTCAGGACTCGAAAAAATAATGCATTTTAAAAGTATTGACCAGAAATTTTGCGCCTATGCTATTAATGTAGCTGTATTTTTTTGTATTGATTTATTTATTATTTATTTTTATTATTATTATTTATCACGATAATACAAAATACGAATAATATAATAATAGTAAGTAAATAGTATTTACATACATGAATTAGGTAATAATCAGCTAGGATACGAGATTTTCATCTATAAACAAACATTTATAAATTGTGAAACAGAGAATCCAGTAGATTAAGGGGCCGGTTGTTCGACCGCTAATCAGAAATGGAATCAACTGATCATTATCAAATATTTAATTACTGTCAATGTCAACTTGGATTGGGTTGCTGAAAACATAATTGATTACAATTATGAGATTAATTGATTAATTAATTAATTATGTTAATAATTGTTACGTTAATTGACAATTAATAATTAATTAATCAATTAATTATGTTAATTATTATAATGACAATTGATTACAATCAACTGATTGGCGTAAGAACAACGGATTTTGTTATTTGATGGTTGTTAAGGGGACTAAAAGAATAACATTGGCAACATTGATTTTGATAACAGAATAATTTTTGACCTAGCGTACCTTTTCGTGACAAATCGGATATTTTTCGAGCGATCATCGGATAATCTAGGGAAATGCGATTGGCAACACTGGTATAACTTTAAAACAAATGAAGATAAGGTAATTTAGCAAACTTTGTTCGAAAGCCTATTAATTAAGTTTTAAAATAAGACCTAAGGCTCATTTATATGCGTAAAAGCCGAGTTACAATCGATAAAGATTCGAAAAATACTTATTTTGCAATTTGCAATTTGCACTGTGCACTAATTTTACAATATCTTAAGTTATAATTGTTAGATTTAAGTTTAGTAAACGGTTTTTTCTTCGTTTTTTATTAGGGAATAAATTTTATTTGAAACATTTTTTTATCTCTTTTAGTTTATGAGCCAGAGCCTTACAAACAATTAAATTGTTTATAACAATTTTTTGACCACTCGGATCGAAATCCAGCCTCGTAATTCGTAATCAGCAGCCAAAGATCCATAAGAAAACGTTGAGTTTCTCTATCAGAATTGAAAAGGACACGGTGACCCCTCTGGCGCCTAGACTACTCCGAATATTTCGGTATTTCATCAATGGACTCTATTCCTTGCACTACAAAATAGTGGTGTCGCCGTTCTTTTTCTTCTTCTGGAACTTTTCTTTTACAAAACCAAATAACTGTTTTATTTTAAGATAATAGGAGCAAAATTTAGAGCCAATGCTTTTTAAATGCATTCATTGTTTTCGAATCCTCCTTCTTGAGAGTGGGTAGAATGAGAACCTACACTGATCTATCGGAATGGGCTCAACTGGTTCACAAATGGGTCTAGAATGGACGAGCGGGCAGGTGCTGGAGTGTATGGTGGTGGAATCGAATTTGAGTCTAGCCAGGCTCTCAGCTCTCATGCATCAGTCTTTCAGGCCGAGATCATTGCGATCCTGGTATGTGCTCAAGAGATTACAGACAAGGCTTGTTCAGGCAGGACCATCTCTACCTGCTCTGACAGCCAGGCAGCAATAAGGGCTGCTTTGGAGGCGCCCAAGATCAGCTCTAAGCTGGTTCTTGAGTGCAGGAGATCACTGGATGATGTTGCTCTGACCAACAGGGTTAGGTTGGTATGGGTACCGGGACATACAGGTCTGGAAGGCAACGAAAGCACTGAGGCCCTGGCAAGACGGGGTCATCACTTGACCCCGTCTTGGACTGGCGGATGACTCACGGTACCGTCTATGTAATGAGGAGGAGGAAACCTCCTCACATGTCCTCTGGGAATGCCCGGCATTGGCCTATCAGAGGTGGCAGATCCTGGGATCGGCATATATGCAGCCAAGCCAGGTGAGGGAGTTGCCTTTTAAAAGACTTGTGGCTTTCTGTGAGGCCAAAAGGTTTCTGTGGGATTAGACATTCGGGGTGGCATCAGCAGAAGGAGTTCAGATTTGCAACTGGTGCAGCCTGGGCCCCAGAACGCCGAAGACCAGTTTCTTATGGACTTGGTCCGTAAGAAAGGGGTGATACAATGGACCCGCCGTAGGAGGTCTAGGTGTCTGAAGGGCTCACGAGTGAGCCCTGTCCCGTTTTACCATAACCATAACCATAACCATTTTAAATCCTGAGAAAACTAATAAGATTTTTTGAAAAATTTAAACGTAGAACGAAGGATTGCATTATTACCGAGGGCCGAAACTCCCTAAAACTTATATAATGTTACGTTTAATAACTTACTTTAGTTTAATAAGTTTAATAAGTTTTAATAAGTAGTTTAATAGTTAGTGTGATTTTTAATTTCAAATATCTTATTCAAAAGAAATTTTTGGTTCAGTTTAAGGGACTTTCGGCCCTCGGTAATAATGTAATCTTTCATTCTGCGATTAAATTTTTCAAAAATACTTATTAGTTTTCTTAGGATTCGAAAAAAATGAATGCATTTAAAAAGCATTGGTCCGAAATTTTGCGCTTACGCTCTTAAACAGAAAAATCCTACGTCTCACTGAAAATTTCAATTTCAATAAATGTTGCCTGGACTATAAGTTAAAAATCCGTGTACTTAATTACCTTAGTGTATAATTGTCCCGAAGACATTACATTTATAATTAAATCTGAAAGCATAAGGAAAAGCACAAAAAATGCTTGAAACTCGAGAATGTCTTACGTATATTTCCGTCTCTGAAATGTTTTAGAAGACGGGTTATACAATTAATATGAGGTAATAAGATGAATGCGTTTTAGTTTTGTCCTGTCTTCCACAGTGTCAGCCATCAAGTTGTACCAAATGTTAAACTGTATGTAAATGTAAAAGGAGATAACATATTTAAAAATGAAATGTTTTGTATTAAAAAAATTCGTGTTGTAATACTGGTTAATTTCAAATTGTATCATTGATAAAATATGGTATACCACATGGAAATAGTTCTCAATTTTGTAATGTGTTGTATGCAACAATATCAGTTACAATCATATTTAACCAATCAGGAAAAAAATATCTTGGAATCATATTAAACCATCAAATCTCGAAATTTACAATACTTTGGACACATTATGCGAAATTAATCCAGATATGCCCCGTACAAGCCATTCTCAAAAGAAAAATATTTAGAAATTGAGGTCCAGATTTCTGATAGTTCCCTTTTGTTGGCATACTTTTTAGGGGAGCGATAATAAATTGTTATTGTGCAAAATCAGAATGAAAACATATAAATACCTATGTGATAACTAGACTTGGGCAAAGATGCAAATTGCATATTTTGCATAAAAAATGCAAAAATTTCCAATTTTGCATATTTTTATATAAGTGTGCATAAAGTGCATATAATTTTAAAGTTTGGTTGTAACTATACATATATTTTTATATTACTGTAACAAGTAGCTTGGAAATCTCAATATTTCAATTTGTTTTATAATCTCTTGGCACATAAATTTGGGTACCTGAATGTAGTAACTAATAAAAGAGCGGCTTATTATATTATGTACACAGTTTTGTCACGTTTTGGTTACAAAGGTTCCAAAATCAGCCAGTTTATATCTCTAAGTGAAAATTTTTATTTTGACGGCCCATTTCGATTTTCGTTGTAAAATAAGCCGTGAACACGTGTCTTCGTAATTGTGAATAATTATTGTGCTTTGAAATGCCGCAAATAGACAGTGTCGTGGGGTCATTCATAAAATCAAACTATAGTTTTGTTCAGAAAACTATTACTCAATTAGAATCCTCCAAATAATTATCATTGTTAGGGTAAGAACAGAACAAGTGGGTCGCGGTGGAGGTGGAAGTGGAGGTCGCGGTCTATATCCATGTAAAACAAACCCATTGTAGAAAATGGAAGAGAACAGAGCAGGTAAGTCGCGGTGGAGGTTTAGCGCGATGCCATCCAGGAGGTTTACATCGATGCTTTTGAAAATAAAATGAGTTTGTTTTACATAGATGTCTACTGCGTGGCCTACAAGGATGCTTCCCTGTGATTGGTACGTTCGAAGCCAAGTTGTCATTCTGCGCTACCTGAGTTGATACTTTTTATATAATCCTTTTTTTGTATTGTTTATTTTTGAATTTCTAAAGTAATTAAATTCAGTAAGTTTTTGAAATATGAAGGAGGATCTGATTATTTACAGCTGACATTTCATCACTATCATCACTTGACTGACACAACATCGCAAAAGCACAGTCTTTTTGTCATTCAAATTTCATTAAACTACTTCACTTGATAGTGATTCTAGCTCGATTGACAGCGCAGGTGACCTCCTTGCTATGTGCTGTCGATATCGACCGCGACTTAACTAGTAGCATCCACCGCGACCTACACCTCCACCTCGACCCACTTGTTCTGTGCTTACCCTTAGACAGTACATTTTAAGGGTCTCGGTGAATTCGTAACTATTTTAATCCCCCATCCTAATTACAGGCCAACTCGTAACTCTGGCGCGCAGGTAATTCTTCGATAACCCACTAACTACCGGTGAATTAGTAACTTTCATTTTAAAGTAATATTGATAATTTAATACCGGTATTCCAGGTATGTACCTGTAAAAATTACTCTCTTTGAAGGTGGTGTAAAAGGTATTCATCATTTATGTATTGTCTCTTGGAAGAGTTACTAGAGAAAATCCAAATAAATTTTGTGAAAATGACTGAAATTCTTGTAACAGATAACAGATTTCGTAATGAGTGCACGTGGGTGTAAGTTATTGGTGGTAAATAATTTTAAATTTCAAATAAAGAAAGTGCTAAAAAGTGGAAAACATTTATGGTACTGTTCTGCATCTGGTTGCAAGGCAACCTGTTATACCGACGGAATCATACGGCCTGCTATCACACGGCCCCTATTCTCATTTAAAAAAATCATCGATTACGTCATCACGCCCAGATGGATGACGTCACTAGTATATGGATACCAAAAAATTAGAATTTAAAAATAAAAATCGACCTATTCGGGATTTATCTCCAGAGACGCCTATTCTCGAGAAAATGAATTTATTCCTACTCAAACGTCCTCACTGTATTTGTTTATAAGCCAAAAAATTGTTTATAACTTTAAAACAGTGCTGAGGCCGCTTAGATAATCCGATTTTAATTCTGTAAAGTGTATTAGACAGGTAGAGAGCCTCTTTATATGTGAAAAAATTAGCAAACTTCTAAATGGTCTACTTTCTGTTCAGAAAGTTTTTAAAAAATTTGAACTTTTTTAAAAAACTTTAGATTGCAAAATTATTATGCAAAATCTATCAGGTCGATTTTAATGAAATTTGGTGGACGATTTAAGTATGTTATAAGGATTTTCTATGCGAATTACGAAGGTTCTAAGTGCAACTAAAGTTGTTGAAAAACACTGAAAAAAAGATGATTATTTCGCCCCCTTATTTTGTATTTATTGCTATTTTGCAGAAAGGGTAATAATTGAGGACATTTTTAACTAGTCGTATATCATAACAAATTCAATTATCTTTATTTTAATTACCTACGACTTTGCTCCAAAATAAATCGTTTTAAAGTTATAAGCAAAGAATGTAAAAAAAAATTATTGTTTTTCGAAATTTTCAAATATTTTAATTTTTTTATTAATGTTCCGGGCATATTTGAGAAGGAGCATAAGTGAATTATTATTATTGAAGTTGTCACCTAACTTTATCTGCAAAAATCCGAATGCCACCTCGCACATCCACAAATAGACGTTTTTTTACAGATCCGCCCTGGTCTACACATATAATATTGTTTCAATCAAAAGAGATTTCAATTTTTGTTATTTTTTTATAGGTACATATATGTAATACACAACATGTTTTTAAGCAAACCAAGAACCATTCGCTTACATAATAATATGCTATATTATGCTCCGTGTTGGCTTAATCCGTTACTGTTCAAATGTATTTCTTACCTTTTAACCTTTAAGTATTAGAATTAAACAATGGTTTCGAATTCACCAGTATAAAGTTGCGAGTTGGCCAGGTAGTAGAAAAGTTACGAATTGGCCGGTGTACATTTTGATTTAAAAATGTTTGTCATTAAGAGTTACGAGTTGGCGCGTGTCCCATTTTAAATAAAAGAATTTGAATCATTGTTTCAAAACGTTAAAAGTAATACATATTGGTTAGGAAATTTTCAAAAATTTAAAGCAACCATGAAAAAAAACAGTGGTTATTACCAGATTCTTTCTCAAGTGGTTAAAGTCTAGCTGGGACATTTTTCGAATCACTTAATTTAGAACTAGAACTAACTATTATCGTAAATTTGAACAATTCCCCAATTACATCAGTTAATATCGAAAGAAGTTTTTCTATGTAATCAGATAGAAGCCATAAGTAGTTGTTAGAAAATTTTGAACAGCATTTGATAATTATTTGTTGTTACCACAATTCGAAATAATATCAATTATTTATTTGTGAAAATACTTTAATACTTAAATTAAGTCTAATGTAGCTGGGCAAAAATTAAGTCTAATATCTTAGCCTCAGCCAAGGAAGTTTTTGGTGAAAGAAATATTAATAAAAAAATAAGTCTCTCCCAAGGCGAAGAACTCCATTGTTTTGTACAGAAGTGAAGGAAAAATGTAAAGAATAGAAAAAGCTTACTTAAAATACACGTCAACCAAGACACAAGAGGCATACGATAATTACAAGAAAATAAGAATCGATATACATGCACTTGTGAGAAGAATAAAAAAATATCACTGGTAAAGTGTTGCCAATCGGCGGATAATTATCCGATTTGCGTACCTTTTTGAGAGTTGTCGTATCTTCTTCGTACCTTTAAATAAATCGGATATTTGCGGATATTTTGCATATATTCCCAACACCAAAAACACATTCATTTTGTTTGGATCCACCCAAATTTTTATAAATAGCCTATACTGGATGAATGTTAGTGACATCCGATACTTTTCATCTTTTTGACAAAAGGGACATGTGCCGATTCTTTTGTTTATAATTTAAATGCACAAGTGCATCCACTTAAGGCATGCTAATCCAATTCAAATTTCAAAAACCGTTATACAGTGTGAAAGGCACTTATGGAATAAAATTATTTGCGTCCTTGTTTTAAAGAAATATAAAAAGCGCTGGGACCCGTCGGTTTTAATATATAGGTGCATTTATATATATTTATAGGTGTTATAAATGTGCATTTTTTAAATATTAATTTAAATCTACAGGGTGATTGACGCAAGCCTGGCAGAGTCCATATGTTTTATTTTTATTGGAACACCCTACATATTTTTATATTTTTAAAAGCTGCTTAACAACCAATTTTAACGAAATATAACTAACAATAATACAGGGTGAAATTTTGAAATTAGAAAGTATGGAAACTACTTATGGAATAAAATTGTTTGTGTACTTATTTTAGAAAATTATTAAAAAATTCTGTGACCCGTTAACTTTTAAATTCAAATGGGCGCTTTATAAACATATATTTAAATATACAGGGTCCGTCACGAAAGTCTAGCATAGTCCATGATCTTTAGTTTTAATGAATCACCCAGTATACTTTTGTCTTATTAGAAGCTAATATTATACCTAATTAGATTTATGATTTTTTTGAGGAATGTAATGGTACTATGCAGAAAAGAACTTTCCGGCACAGAAACGTCACTTTTCTGCACACTACTGTCAGTTATTCTGTGAGAAAATATTAAGTATGTTAACATAAAATTGTGCAGAAAAATGAATTTGGAATAGTGGTTGTAGAAAAATCTACTTATTTGAAACTAGTAATATCTAGATACATATCTACTAATTAACTCAAAAATCCTTCAAATTTTTTGCCTATAAAAATTATTTAGTCGGGCATTAACGTTGAACGCACCCATAGGCGTAACCAGGGGGTGGTTTTGGGGGTTATAACCCCCCTTTTGGATGTACTTTGAGCTCTATAAGCTTAACACCATTATTATTCCATACCCCCAGAGACCTTGAAGTTGAAGTAGATGTACCCCCTCCCCTTAGGATCATTCTGGTTACACCTCTGAACGCACCACGGGTATTATGGATAATAACTTTGATACCTTAATAATAAGACTGTCAAATACATTTCTATTGCTTTAGTTGTAATAAATCTTTAGTTTTTAAAAGAGCGTAGGCGCAAAATTTCGGACCAATAATCTTTAAATTTATTCATTTTTTCGAATCCTGAGAAAACTAATCAATATTTTTGAAAAATTTGAACGCAGAATGAATGATTACATTATTATCGAGGGCTGAAAGTCCCTTAGAATAAACAAAATGTTTCTTTTGAATGAGATATTTGAAATTAATAATCACACTCAATATTCTCTTTTCCTTTTACCCCTGTAACATATTAGAATAAAAATTATAGAAGTTTTCAGAGACTTTCGGCCCTCGGTAATAATGTAATCTTTCATTCTGCGTTTAAATTTTTAAATAATACTTATTAGCTGTCTCAGGACTCGAAAAAATAATGCATTTTAAAAGCATTGACCAGAAATTTTGCGCCTATGCTATTAATGTAGCTGTAGTTTATTTTGTATTGATTTATTTATTATTTATTTTTCCAGTACCTAGTTTTAGAGGAAGTTATTACGTTTTAATAAAATAATATTTAAAAGTGTTCTTTTTACTTAAGTAATTATAATAAATTAATATAACGATCCAAATAATGAAATATTTAGATTTATTTATTTATTTAGAATTTAACCCTTACGATAATACAAAATACGAATAATAAAATAATAGTAAGTAAATAGTATTTACATACATGAATTAGGTAATAATCAGCTAGGATACGAGATTTTCATCTATAAACGAAAATTTTTAAACTTTGAAATAGAGAATCCAGTAGATTAAAGGGCCGGTTGCGGTTGTTCGAACGCTAATCAGAAATGGAATCAACTGATCATTATCAAATATTTATGTCAATGTCAACTTTGATTGTGTTGCTGAAAACATAATTGATCAATTATCTTAATAATTGTTACGGTAATTGATAATTAATAATTAATTAATCAATCAATTATGGTAATTATGATAATGATAATTGATTACAATCAACTGATTGGCGTACGAACAACGGATTTTGTTATTTGATGGTTGTTAAGGGGACTAAAAGAATAACATTGGCAACATTGATTTTAATAACAGAATAATTTTTGACCTAGCGTACCTTTTCGTGACAAATCGGATATTTTTCGAGCGATTATCGGATAATCTAGAGAAATGCGATTGGCAACACTGCTGGTAAATGTTTTTAGAAAGAAATGAAACCCTGAGTTTTATGGTTTGCAAAAGGAAATACATATAGCGCTTTATAAGAGGTCATGTAAAGGAACTAATAGAACCAAAACACATAGAAAAATGTACATGGATTGACTATCTAAAAAGCTCTATGGAGAGTAAGAATAAATGACAGTAGATCCACAGACGCCAGAAATTACCACAACTGAAGAAGTTAGTATAAGTACACAGGAAGCTCGAGAACAGTTGAAAAGATGAAGAACAGAAAATCTGCAGGCAAAGAGGAAATACCAAAGGAAGTACTGCATCAAGCAAATTAATGAGAAATAACTAGAGTATAATAGATCAGCATTTCTATGTCTGATTGAGATAAAGAAAGATTCGACAGAGTAAGGCTCTTACTATATATTGAAAACGTCTCTATCAAAACAACAAAATTGAAGTCAGGATAGATAGACCAATTACAGAACCTATAGCCATAGACGGCGGTATAAGACAGGAAGACTCATTAACCCTATGCTCCTCAATTGAATCATGTATGAAATAATCATCAAAAGCGTCAACAAACGAAGAGGATACGGAATGGAGGGAAAGAGACCGCTTGGAAAGCCAAGAAAGCGCTGCGAAGACACAGTAAACAGCGACGCACAAGCCCTTTTAGGAGTCCGTATATGGAGAAGAGCAGCCACAGACAAGCAAGGGTGAAGGCAAAAAATAAAGGAGACCAAGGCTCAATTTGGGCTGTAGTGCCGTAGAAGAAGAAGAAGTCAAGAAACGAAGAGGATACTGAATGGGAAACAAAGAAGTAACATTACTCTGCTATGCAGACGACGCAATACAGACAGCCCAAGATGAAGATAGTCTGCTAAGATTAGTCCACAGTTTTAACATAAGAGCAAAAAATTCAATATGACAATTTCATCTCCGAAAACTAAAATAATAATAATCAGTAAAGAGCCAATCAGATGTAAAATAGAAATTGAGGGCATCGGTATTAAAGATGTAATGGAAAAGAAAATACCTTGGAAGTACACTTTCCGGCTACTGAGACCTGGACAAAGAAGTGAGAAATCAAGTACAAAAAGCAAGTAGAGTGGCAGGATGCCTTCATAACACTATATGGCAGGGGTTCCCAAACTTTTTTGTACCACGCCCCCTTTTGTTGAAATGAAAGCTTCTCGCGCCCCCCCCCCCTTTAAAATAAATTGTATGAGCCTAAATAGGAACAAAACAAAAACAAATAAGTATTAGCTTGAAAACAAAACATTTATTTATTCTGCCATAAGATACAACAATATCAGTTTCCATTAAATACAAAAATTATTAATAAAAGAAAAATAGATTAGGTTGGTTAGTGCGATGGATATGCTTGCATTTTATTTACTAGTATGCTTATTGGTGGCTGAATTTTAGTAAGTGCACAGTACAAGTCACTACCAACATCAAGTTTATTCCGATACTTTGTTTTAATTGCCACGGGTGTTGAAAATCGCACAAATAGTTACTTGAAAAAGGCAAATATAAATGAAGAGCTTCCCGTGATACACTAAGATACACTTTGAAATATTTGAACCAAAATGAAGGTTTGTCAATTATAACAAAGTATTTGGCAGAGGAATCATGCAAAAAATAATTTGGATTTATTTGCAAAGCATCTTCTTGAAGCGATTCAGGCAGGGAGTCTATGTTGACATGAAATGGATCAGTTGACATTCTGTAAATAAAATTGTCACAAGTATTTGGGAAGTATTTCTGGAACTCTTCAATTAGGCTCTCCAAATGGTTTGATATTTGGATTTTCAAACTTGATCCTTCATAAATGTCCTTGAAGCGTGTTTCTTCTGAGATTGGCTCTACTTTAGCGAAATTTGAATAATTTCAGGGGTTTGCTGATATTTTACGCCTCCAAAGTTGAGTAACTAAGCCTCAATCACAATGAGTAACTACTATATTTGAGTCTCCACCCTGCTG